>NC_138383.1:16692146-16735324 GCF_054177405.1 Leptonychotes weddellii
GTCCACCTGGAGTCCTGAGAAATGTGTTGATTCATGGGTTCAGTGAATATTGATTGAGCACCTCCCATGTGCCCAGTACTCTCCCAGTGCTCAGATGGAGCAGTGAAGAAAGCAAAGTGCCGGCCCCTTGTGAGACTTACATTCGACCAGGGGTAAAGAGTAAATGAGCGGGGCGCCTGGGTGGCTCAGTTGGTTGGGCAACTGCCTTTGGCTCAGGTCATGATCCTGGAGTCTCGGGATCGACTCCCACATCGGGCTCCCTGCTTAGCAGGGAGTCTGCTTCTCCCTCTGACCCTTCCCCCTCTTGTGCTCTCTCTCTCTCTCTCTCTCATTCTGTCTCTCAAATGAATAAATAAAATCTTAAAAAAAAAAAAAAGAGTAAACGAGCACATACATGTCTGGTCAGTGGTGGTCAGTGCTGGGAGTAAAAATCAAGGTAAGGAGATTCTGGTAGAATTACGTGGGAGAGGACTGACATTTTAGGTAGAGCGGTCAGGGAAGGCCTCTGATGAGGTGAGCAGAGAGAGGGATGAATGAGCCAGGTAGCCGCACAAGAATAATACGATCTGGACAGAAAGAGCAGCCCGTGAAAAGGCCCTGGGGTGGGAGCAGGCTTGATGTGTTTAAATAAAAGCCAGGAGGCGCACCTGGGTGGCTCAGTCATTGGGCGTCTGCCTTCGGCTCGGGTCATGATCCCGGAGTCCTGGAATCGAGCCCCGCATCGGGCTCCCTGCCAGGCGGGAAGCCTCCTTCTCCCTCTCCTACTCCCCCTGCTTGTGTTCCCTCTCTCGCTGTGTCTCCCTCTCTCTCTGTCAAATAAATAAAAAATCTTTAAGGGGCGCCTGGGTGGCTCAGTCGTTAAGCGTCTGCCTTCGGCTCGGGTCATGATCCCGGGGTCCTGGGTTCGAGCCCCACATCGGGCTCCTTGCTCAGCGGGAAGCCTGCTTCTCCCTCTCCCACTCCCCCTGCTTGTGTTCCCTCTCTCGCTGTGTCTCTCTGTCAAATAAATGAATAAAATCTTTAAAAACAAATTTTTTACATAAATAAATAAATAAAAGCCAGGGGGCCCATGGACTGGAGGGCAGCACAGGGTGCAGATGAGGTCAGGGGTGGGGGCAGGTAGGCAGCGCCTTTTGGCCATGGGTAGGAGTTTGGACTAGATGCTAAGTGTTGGGGGAGGCCATTGATGAATAGACTTACCTCACAAGAGCGGCTGGTATTTGATTTTACCCAAAGGGATAAAAAGTAAATTTTGCAAAGAAAACAATATGACATCCATGCATGGCAAGTTCCAGAACAGGTTTTTAGTTGGGTGACTTTTCCTAGGAAAAGGTTAAGCCGCTGTGATCCTTACACACCAGCCAGACTCCCTCTCCACCCCACCACTGCAATTGGATAGCCCCAGACAGTTGATCTTGATCCAGCAAAGCATTTGGCATTTTCCCTTATAGACAAGACAGAAATGTGAGCTGGATTTAAAACTGAACAATTTTGATAAAGCTGAAGGAGAGCTCTATGAGGTTGTTCCAAAGCTCCATCCTGGCCCTGAGCTGCCTGGTATTGTCCAGAGTCCCTTGAATGGAGGCAGGGAAGCTGCTCTCCACCCGGAAGATGGCTGCTGGCTGTGAGGGAGCTCCAATACAATGGGTGACTGAAGCGGATTCAAGGCAGCCTTGACAGATTGTGAAGTTGGGTTGAAACCAACAAGATGAAATTCACCAGGGATGAGTGCTAAATCCTGTGTTGAGATTGTGGAAAATTGGTTACATAAGAAGAAGACTGGGAAATCTGGTTAGGTGGAAATTTATGAGAAAAGAAAGAGGGAGGGAAGGGGAGAGGGAAAGAGAAGAAAGAAAGAGGAAAGAAGGAAGGGAGGGAGGGAGGGAGGGAGGAAGGAAGGAAGGAAGGAAGGGAGGGAGGGAGGAAGGAAGGGGGAGGAGGAGAGGGGAAAAAAAGAATCTGGCATCACAAACTCACAACAAGGTCCCCTTAAGTCTGAAGAGCCAACCAGGGGACCCAACCAGGAGAGAAGCCTGCTGTCCTCTGGGGGACAAGGTCCTTGCTCTAGATATCCAGTCCCCTTTGGGGCACCACATTGTGAGAAGAAGTGAAAGCCAGGGAAAACCAAGAGAGGGATACCAGATTAGATGAGGATTTGGCCACCCAGGAGCTGAATGAGGATGACAACCAGAACCTGGAACCAAGAAAGCAAGCGTGGCTGGGCCTAGGTCAGGCTTTAAATGTGGGGTTCAGTGGCTGAGGAAGAAGGAAAAGACTGTCATTCAGGAACCAGAACCAGTGGGACCGAATGATGATTCTCAGTGAGAGGGAAAGGCCGCTCGCGTCTCTAGAAGAAATTCCCAAGCATTATGACCGTCCAACAATGGATCTTATTACCTGAGCGGAGGTGAGCCTCCACCTCATCCTGGGCCAACACCAGCACCATCGATCGCGCCCCTGCTCCTGTCAAGCATACGCTAGATCCTTTATATTGTTATCTCATTTAACCGTTGTTACAACAGCCGACGAGGTAGAGATTATTACAATTCTCACTTGAAAGAAAGGCCCAGGACCAGAAGGCGAAGTAACTTGCTCTCAGCTCAAGAGGCAGAAGCTAGACTGGGACTGACCGATTCCCCACTGCGTGGGTGTTTGTGCCGATAAAACTGGGCAGTTCCTACACTTTCTGGAGGCACTCAGATGACCGTACTACTCTGTGAGTGTGTTGTAAGCAGTAGCCTTTCCTCCCTCCCAGATTTTGCACCAAAGTTCGAGGGCTCTGGACCTCCAAGAAGCCGGGTGATTGGACCCTCTCCGTCGCACTCCCTTGCAGCTCGGGTATGGGGGCTGCAGGGTGGGCAGAGGGCGGGCAGGGCCGGCGGGCGGCGCGCGGAGCCGGGCGGTGAGGGGGCGGCGCCCCGAGGTCCGCGGGGTGGGGCGCCGCCTGCAGGGGGCGCTGGCGGCGGCTCCGGACTGAGACAATCGCGGTGAGCGGCCGCCGCGGCCAGAGCGGGAGCCCGAGCGGCGCGGCGCGGCGCAGAGCCGGGGCTGAGCGGGGCCGGCTGAGCGGGGCCGGGCGGGAGCCATGGGCCGCTAGGGCCCGGCCGAGCCCCGCGATGCCGCCGCCGAGTGGCGCCAGCGTCCTCGCGCGGCTGCTGCCGCTGCTGGGGCTGCTGCTCGGCGGCGCCTCCCGGGCTCCCGGCAAGTCGCCGCCGGAGCCCCCCAGCCCGCAGGGTGAGTCTCGGCCAGGAGGGGCAGCGATCGCGGGCCTGCGCCCCCTCGATCGGGCCCCCGCCCGCCAGCCCCTCTTCGCGGCGCTCGCGAATTGGGGGGTACTCTGTTCCCTGGGTTTGGGTGGGGGGAGCCCGGCGACTTCGGGTCGGCGCTTACCGGGGAGAGAAGGGAGGGAGAGGGCGACTGCCGGGGCGGGGGTCTCGGGGAGACACAATGGGGAGAGCGGGGGTCCCCGGGCTCCGCGCCGCCGCCCCCTCTCGCCTTGTTTTTCTCTCTCCTGGTCCGCGAGGCGCTGCTGCCTGAGCCATTGTCTACCGAAGACACCCGCCCAGGGGCGGGCTGGGGCGGACGCCCGCTCCGCAGCCCCCCGCGGGCTCCTAGCTCCCGACCCGGGCTGGGTGGGGGCGCGAGCATCGGCTGCCACCTTGGACCCGAACCGGGGCTGGGCGCCTGGAGCTGGGCTGGAAGGGGGGGGAGGGGAGGAGGGGGAGTGGGTGAGGCTGTGGGCGGACAGCCCCCGGCCGGCCCCCCCGGGTTCAGAATTGGGGGTGTACCAAAGAAACGCTGTCAGCCCTTGAGGAGGGAGGGGCTGCACTTTGGGGGGGTCTGGAAAAAGGGGTACGTGGTGATTCCCAGCCAAAGCGCATGGCAGGGCTGTGGTGGCGGAGCCATGCTGAGCTGGCTAGCTGGCTGTGGGCTGTGCCGGCTGGGAGGGCAGGTGCCTGGGTCCCCGTCCAGCAGACCTCCGGCCACTCCTATCTCCAGCCCGTCCCCAGGTCACCCCCTCCTCATCTAACCTCTCCATAGCAGTGAAGGAGAGCCTCCCGGCGCCTCACGGGCCCAGGTGGGTGTGTGAGGTGGGGGTGGGGTGGGCTCCCGCAGTGGGAGAGGGTGGGAGAGCTAGACCATGACTGCCTACCGACGCCTGGCTTCTCGGGGGCCTCCGCCCACTCCAGCCCTGCGCCCACCTTCCAGCCTCCTGCCCCACGACCCCGGTTACTCTTCCCTCTATCGCCTCTGGGCCCCATCCCTGCCTGAAACCGTGCTCTCCACTCCTCATCTCTCCACCGAGGAGCTGACAGGAAAAGCGGGGGGGGGGGGGGTCTGGTTGAGGGAAGTGGGGTCCGGATGAAGGGAGGGGGTCGGATTTCCTCCTGGAATGAGGCAGAGCTGAAGCTAGGAGAGGCGGATACAGTATGGAATGTCAGGCTTGAGAAATGGGGAAGGCTCACCTTCTGGCCTCAGTCTTCCCTGTTCTCTGCGGGAGGAGAGGATGCTTTGATGGGTAGGAAGGGGCCCTGGTTTCTCAAAAAGCCTTTCCTTCAAGTCCTATACCCCAGGGGAGGGGGCCCAGGGAATTAGCTGAAATAGAGCCAGGATAGGGGGCTCTCCCAGGCCACTGGCTGAGAGCCCAGGTTGAGGGGAAGGGGGAAAGAATCTGCTAGGCACCTGCCCACCCTGTATGGTTCCTTGGGCCCTCTCCCCTCTTCTGAGGCTTTGGCCCTTGAACCCAAAGCATTCCTTCAAATGACCATATTCCAGACTCCTGGGTCCCCTCTTCCCAGCTGCTCCATCCAGTTGCTCCTAGCCTGGGTAGGGGTGGGGAGTAGCCAGGCCCCTCTAGCTTCTCAGAATTCCTCCTGGGTAGTGGTGGAGGAGGGGCAGGAAGATTGCCAGCTCCTGGGAAAACCAGAGAGTAGGAAAGAATCAAGTGTGTGCACCCACCCTGCCAAGTTGGGCTTTGGCCTGGGAGGGGTGAGGGAGGTGGGTTCAGGCGAACAGCTGGATGGGATGCCAGGGCCAGGCGTGGCGCTGGCCCTGGAGTTGGAAGCCTGAGATAAGACACCTGTCATTGTTGAGTGTCAGGCTCCACGCATGAGCCCCCCGTGACCTCCCCATGCCTTGCTACCCTGAGCTTCAGGCTCTTTCTGTACCTGGATTCCCCTAGGTTTGTGTTCCCACCTGCCTCCCGGGCCCTGCACTGAGGCCTCTGTACCTTTCTAGGCATGGACACCTACTTCCATTATTAGCAGCAAGGCAGGGGTGAGGCAGGTTCTTGAGGGAGGGGCCATGCTGAGTGGGAAGAGGTAGATGGTACTATGGATCAGAGAGGCTGCCTAGGGAATCCATAAGAACAACTCCAGGCCCGGTCCCTACCCAGTCACCCCATCTGAGCTCAGGACACCTGCTGGCCCATCCTGGCCAAGCTCTCCTGGGGCCAGGGGCAGAGGCAGCTGGACTTCCTAGCCCTCTCCACACAAGTTTCCCTTGGGCCTGAGTCGGCCCCCCCAGATCTCCTTCCCCCTTGCCAGGGCCCCAGCTCCCTGCCCATCTCCTGGGAGGAATGAGGGCGTTGCCATGGTGACTGACTTGTAGCTGACCAGCTGGGAGGGGGCGGGCAGTACTTGCGAGGGGGAGGGGTCAGGAGGTACTTGTTTGGGCTTAGGGGTTGGGGTGAGTCCCTAAATCTGAAAGGAAACAGGCTTGTGCAAAGGATTCTGGGAAGAGGATGAATAAGGGGGAAGACCATCTCCCTAGCGTCCCCTGCTCAGCTTTTTCTTCAGAACCCAAACTCTGACCCAGCGCGCCCCCCCCCCCCGCAACCCTTCTCATTGGCTGAATCCTGACCTCTCTCCTCTCCACCTGTAGACCCTCTGTCCTGGTCCTCCGCTTATTCCTCCTTTCTCAGCCCTCTTCCCTCTCCCCTCCCTGATGCCAGCCCCATGGGGTCCAGTGGTTAAGAATTTACATCTAGGGGCAGACTCCCAGGTTTGGATCCCAGGCCTCCCCCTTAACTGCAGTGCAAGTATCTAAACTCTTTGAGCCTCAGCTTCTTTATCTGTAAAATGGGCTTAAGAGCATATTTTATGAAGTCGAATACATCATTGACTATAAGATGAACCATTATTTCGTGTGCCAGTAAGAAAAGAAAAAAATACTGCTAATCATGATGATGACATCATCAATTAGAGGCATAATCTGAGTTCAGAAATGTAAAAATGTGGAAAAGTGCATGTGTCAGACTTGCAATATGGTAATAGCACCACCTGTCTCACAGGCTGATGTGGGGTTTAAATGAGGGCCCTATCCATGCTGACTTTTTTTTTTTAAAGATTTTTTATTTATTTGAGAGAGAGAGCACATGAGAGGGGGGAGGGTCAGAGGGAGAAGCAGACTCCCTGCTGAGCAGGGAGCCTGATGCGGGACTCAATCCTGGGACTCCAGGATCATGACCTGAGCCGAAGGCAGTCGCTTAACCAACTGAGCCACCCAGGCGCCCCATGCTGACTCTTGTAAAGCCTTGTCTAGCCTGGGCCCCCAAACCACTTCCAACCCATAGCCTCCTCCTCTGATCTCGGGACTCCCCCCGCCCAGTTTTCTCCCCCCCCTCACTCTCCTCACCCCATCTTGCCCACAGAGATCCTGATCAAGGTGCAGGTGTATGTGAGCGGGGAGCTGGTGCCCTTGGCCCGGGCCTCCGTGGATGTGTTTGGGAACCGGATGCTGCTGGCCGCGGGTACCACGGACTCAGAGGGTGTGGCCATACTGCCCCTCAGTTACCGCTTGGGCACCTGGGTGCTGGTCACTGCTGCCCGCCCTGGCTTCCTCACCAACTCTGTGCCCTGGCGTGTTGACAAGCTGCCCTGTGAGTGCAGGGGCAGGTGGAGGGGGGGCAGCAGCTGACCCCATCAGCCCCTTCCCAAAATAGTCCTTGGGGGTGGAGGGGGCAGGCTTTCTAGCAGCTGCTGCCCGGGCTGGGGTACGCAGGGGCTGCTGAAGGAGGATGAAGTCACTGGGATTCAGATGGAGGGAGCGCCCTGGGGTTGGTGGGGGGTGGGGGGGAGCTTTCTCTGGAGCTGACGGATGGGCCACCCCTCCCACAGTGTACGCGTCAGTCAGCCTCTACCTGCTCCCGGAGCGGCCGGCCACCCTCATCCTCTATGAGGACCTGGTGCACATCCTTCTGGGCTCCCCTGGTAAGGCTCCTCTTTCCCTCCCCCCACCTCATGCCCGCTCCTCTTCCTTCCCCCTGACCTGGGTATAGAGAGCTCCGCTCTTCTATGTATTAGTGCTGGGTGCCCTTTAGCAAGTCACTTAACCTCTCTGAGCCTTAGTTTGTTCATCTGTAAGATGTGGATATTGATAGTATCTATATCATCAAAATGAAGTAAGGATTAAATATCAAGCATGCAAAAAACAGCGCAGAAGGTGGTCAATAAATGTTTATTGTTATTGGGGCTTCTCGTGGTTTCTATTCTCCCTCTACTCCTACCATTAGAATTCCTACTCCCTGCCACCTGTTTCATCAGTGGGTCTACACATACTTCTTGTGCACCTACTGGGTGCCTGGCTATGTGAGAAGGCCACGAGAGGGTCGTTCCATAGGAACTGAGCAACTCAAGGGCAAGGCGTGGAGCGGTCCCACAGTGTCCACTCATGGCTTCAGTCTCACCCAACCAATCCTTCCTGTAGCACTCGTGCTGCGCGAGGCATTGTGGCCGGAGCTGGTGAACAATGGGAAGGTAGAGCAGACCCGCTCCCTGTCTTGTGGAGTTCACGGACAAGTAGGAAGACAGACAAACAGATCACTGCCGACCCTGAACTAATTACAAAGCAGGCAGAGCCGTGGAGTAGAGGGCAGTGGTCTTCAGCATTGAAACAACCCTAACCTGTGAGTGTAGCAGGGCAAGAGAATTTGGGAAGGGAGCTATGGGACCGTGTGAGCTCGAGAGTTAAAGGGGGAGCAAAGGCACCCTCACTGGAGAGGAATCCAGATGCAGGGGCAGAAGGGGACAGCGAGGGTGCAGGGAATGCGCCGGACTGGCTCTGCAGGAGGGGCGCCTGGTGCAGCCTGGCTGATCTGGCTCGTACTAGGGAGCCACAGTGGGTTTTGGAGAGAGAGAACCCGCCTCCCCAATTTATATTCTTAGCTTGAGCCCTTGTCTCCAAGGTACTTGTTTGCTCATCATCTCCCTGATCCTGAACCAGAGACTTCTAAACTGTCTTTGGAGGTTTCTAAAATGCCAAGTGAGGGGGGCCTGGCTGTCTCAGTCGGTAGAGCATGCAACTCTTTTTTTTTAAGATTTTATTTATTTGACACAGAGAGACACAGCGAGAGAGGGAACACAAGCAGGGGGAGTGGGGGAGGGAGAAACAGGCCCCCCGCCGATCAGGGAGCCGATGTGGGGCTCGATCCCAGGACCCTGGGACCAGGACCTGAGCCGAAGGCAGACGCTTAACGACTGAGCCACCCAGGCGCGCCTAGCATGCAACTCTTGATCTCATGAGTTCAAGCCCCACTTTGGGGCATGGAGCCTACTTTAAAAAATAGTAATAAATAAATAATAAAATAAAATGCCAAATGATCCCTTTGTTGCCCCTGGCTTACGACCCTCCCATGGCGCCCACTGCTTTCAAAGTAAAGCCTAGAGTCCTTCACAAAGCTGAGTGGGCCCCGTGGGCCCTGCATGCCACTCAGTCACCTGTGTCCACGGACCAGCACGCTGCCCTGTGCCTCTGGGCCTTTCTACCATCTGTTCTGCTGGAGGTTCCTTTGCACCTTCTTTCCTGGTGGAGTCTTACTCATCCTGCAAGACTTCACAGGGCCTTTCCTAGCTGGGGGGGCCAAGCGCCTTTTGCGCCCTGCTATTTTAATAGCAAGGGAGGAGGGAAAGGGGTTTAGAAGTTGGGCTGGCACCACATTCCTGGGCTTCGGTCGGGCTCCAGGATTGTGACCTTGGGCAAGTCACTAAACTCCAGCCTCCATTTCTTCGTGTATACAACAGGGTTGATAATGAAAACACCTAGTTCAGGGGCTGTTGTACTAATTACAGGGGTTAACACAGGAAGCCTCAGAATAGTGTCCAGCTTAATAAATGTTAGCAACTACCATACTGTATTGGAATTCTGTTTATAAGCCCCCTCCACCCCAAGACAGACAGACAGATACACAAGCTAAGCTGTGTAATGCAGTAACCACTAGCAGCATGTGGTCACTTACATAAAAGTTCGTTAAGTTTTTGTGTTTTTTTTAAAGATTTTTTTATTTATTCATTTGACAGAGAGAGAGACAGCGAGAGCAGGAACACAAGCAGGGGGAGTGGGAGAGGGAGAAGCAGGCTTCCCAAGGAGCAGGGAGCCCCGTGCGGGGCTCGATCCCAGGACCCTGAGACCATGACCTGAGCCGAAGGCAGATGCTTAACGACTGAGCCACCCAGGCACCCAAGTTCATTAAGTTTTTTTGTTTGTTTGTTTTTAAAGATTTTATTTATTTATTTGAGAGAGAGAATGAGATAGAGAGCATGAGAGGGGGGAGGGTCAGAGAGAGAGGCAGACTCCCTGCTGAGCAGGGACCCCGACGTGGGACTCGATCCCGGGACTCCAGGATCATGACCTGAGCCGAAGGCAGTCGCTTAACCAACTGAGCCACCCAGGCGCCCTCATTAAGTTTTGAAAAATCAAAAATAAATCCAGTTTCTGAGTCACACCAGCCACCTTTCAAGTGCTTAACGGCCACGGGTAATAGTGGGTACTGTAATGGGCAGCACAGAGAGAGAACATTTCCATCCAACATAGCAGAAAGTTCTAATGGGTACCAAAATGGACAGCCCTGCACAAGACCGTGAACCTGAAGGCAGGGAACTGTGGACTGTGTCTTGTTCACCTTTGTATCTCCAGCACCTAACACAGTACCCGCCACACAGTAGGCAACAGTAATTGTTTGAGGACCCGAACCTCATCATTTTATAGGTTAATAAGGAAACGGTGTTTCAGAGAGAGCAAGTAACTTGCTCAGGGTCACACAGCCAGGACTAGATTTCAGGTCCAAGTCCTTTCCACGTTACCATTCTATGAATGCAGTTCTCTCCCCAAGTCACCGCCCTCCCTGACCTTCCCAAGTGGCCTGACCCAGTGGCTCCCTGCTCCTCAAATACCTGCCTTCTGCTCTGGTCCCTGGGGAAGCCTGTCCCCGGCCAAGCCACAGCGGCCCCCCTCTCCATCCAGGCGCCCGCTCCCAGCCCTGGGTGCAGTTCCAGCGCCGCGCCGCCCGCCTGCCCGTCAGCTCCACCTACAGCCAGCTCTGGGCCTCGCTCACACCTGCCAGCACCCAGCAGGAAATGCGCGCTTTCCCTACCTTCCTGGGCACTGAGGCCTCCAGCTCAGGTATGCTGGGGGTCCAGCATGGAAGGGACGTTCCCCCCCCCCACTGCACAGGGCCTTTCCTAGCTGGGGGGGCAGGATTTAGCCCTCAGCCCGTGTCTCCTTCCCCCACAGGCAATGGCTCCTGGCTAGAGCTGATACCCTTGGCTGCTGTGAGCGTGCACCTGCTGACGGGTAACGGGACAGAAGTGCCACTCTCTGGCCCCATTCACCTGTCCCTGCCTGTGCCCTCAGAGCCTCGTGCCCTCACTGCAGGCACCAGCATTCCAGCCTGGAGGTTCGACCCCAAGAGTGGTGAGTGCTTCAAGCGGCTGCAGCTGCTGGAGTCGGGGGAAAGCAAGTGGGTCTGAGATGGCGGGTGGGGGGTTAATTGGGTTTCATGAAAGTCCTGCCTCTCCCAGGGCTGTGGGTCCGCAACGGCACTGGTGTGATCCGGAAGGAAGGCCGGCAGCTCTACTGGACCTTCGTCTGCCCCCAGCTGGGGTACTGGGCAGCTGCCATGGCTTCCCCCACCGCTGGTGAGAGACAGGGGGACAGCCCGCGACCGGGAGCGGTGGGGGAAGGGGAGGCTGGGAGTGTGGGCTCCTGAAGGGCAGGAAGGGCAGCCACGCCTGGAAAGCTAAGCCCTTGCCTGGCACAGGACTGGTCACCATCACATCGGGCATCCAGGACATTGGCACCTACCACACCATCTTCCTGCTCACCATCCTGGCAGCCCTGGCCCTGCTGGTGCTCATTCTGTTGTGTCTGCTCATCTATTACTGCCGGTGAGTGGCTCCCACGCGGCCAACCCCGCTCATCCCCTGCAGACTGAGGCCTGCCCTCTGCCCGCTGTGGCGCTGGGCGCTCCGGCCCCAAAGAAGCATAAAGTACAATCGTGGTCTTCAAGGCACTGACAGGAAAGGGCAGCAAATGCACCCGCGAGACTGGTGGCTGACGAGAAGTGGGGGGAGAGGAGGCAGGACCTACGGGCCAGGCCCCTCCAGGGGACCCCAGGCTGGACGTGCTCCTCCTACGAGCGAAGGAGCGCAGCCCCCCTCAGGGGCACCCAAACGGGCTCAGCTACCCGCTGGCCCTCCCACAGACACTCAAGCTCTTTCCACAGACCTCTCCCCAACATCTCTTCCGATCCCAGGCATTCTCCCCACCTCTCCAAACAGCTTCCATTCCTCATCTTGCCACTGCGGGGTTAGGGAGCTGCTCAGGCCCCCCACGCTTTCCTGAGGTCCCGGTCGCTTCCCCCCCCGCCCCAACACCTTCCAGGAGGCGCTGCCTGAAGCCGAGACAACAGCACCGCAAGCTGCAGCTGTCCGGGCCCGCTGACGGTACCAAACGAGACCAGGCCACCTCGATGTCCCAGCTCCACCTCATATGTGGAGGACCCTTGGAGCCCGCCCCGTCGGGGGACCCTGAGGCCCCGCCCCCAGGCCCCCTGCACTCCGCCTTCTCCAGCACCCGGGACTTGGCCGCCTCCCGGGATGACTTCTTCCGCGCCAAGCCGCGCTCGGCCAGCCGTCCGGCCGCCGAGCCTGGGGGCGCCCGTGGGGGCGAGGGCGCGGGGCTCAAGGGCGCCCGCTCCGTCGAGGGTCCCGGCGGGCTGGAGCCAGGCCTGGAGGAGTACCGGCGGGGGGCCTCGGCGACCCCGGCCTTCCTGCAGGATCCGCCCTCGCCGCCGCCGCCCTTCGAGCACTACCTGGGCCACAAGGGGGCGGCCGAGAGCAAGCCCCCCGACTTCCTGCTGTCGCAGTCGGTGGACCAGCTGGCGCGGCCGCCGTCGCTCAGCCAGGCCGGGCAGCTCATCTTCTGCGGCTCCATCGACCACCTCAAGGACAGTGTCTACCGCAACGTCATGCCCACCCTGGTGATCCCCGCGCACTACGTGCGCCTCGGAGGCGAGGCGGGCGCCGCGGGGGCGGGCGACGAGTCAGCCCCGCCCGAGAGCACGGGCCCCGGCCCCGCGCGCCCTTTCCCCCCGGCCGACCCCCAGCGCCCGCTGATGCAGGCCCACTCGGGCGCGGGCGGCGAGGCCGGCGGCGGCGGCGGCGGCGAGGGCTGGGGGGGCGGGCGCTCGGCGCCGGTCAGCGGCTCGGTCACCATCCCGGTGCTGTTCAACGAGTCTACCATGGCGCAGCTCAACGGGGAGCTGCAGGCGCTGACCGAGAAGAAGCTGCTCGAACTGGGCGTGAAGCCTCACCCGCGCGCCTGGTTCGTGTCCCTGGACGGGCGCTCCAACTCGCAAGTGCGCCACTCCTACATCGACCTGCAGGCGGGCGGGGGCGGCCGCAGCACCGACGCCAGCCTGGACTCGGGCGTCGACGTGCACGAGGCGCGGCCCGCGCGCCGGCGGCCCCTGCGCGAGGAGCGGGAGCGGGAGCGCGCCCCGCCGGCCGCCCCGCCGCCGCCCCCGCCGCCCCCGCCGCCCGCGCCCCCGCGCCTGGCGCTCAGCGAGGACACGGAGCCGAGCAGCAGCGAGAGCCGCACGGGCCTCTGCTCCCCCGAGGACAACTCGCTGACGCCGCTGCTGGACGAAGTGGCGGCGCCCGAGGGCCGGGCGGCCACGGTACCCCGGGGTCGGGGCCGCAGCCGCGGAGACAGTTCCCGCAGCAGCGCTAGCGAGCTGCGGCGCGACTCGCTCACCAGCCCGGAGGACGAGCTGGGGGCGGAGGTGGGCGACGAGGCGGGCGACAAGAAGAGCCCGTGGCAGCGGCGGGAGGAGCGGCCGCTTATGGTGTTCAACGTCAAGTAGCGCCCCCGCCCGGCCTGGCACCGCCCCCCGTCGGCCCCCGCCCCCAGGGTGCGCGCGCCGCGGGGGCCCGCGCTCTTACCCTCCCCGTCCACCCCACCCCACCCCCCCACCCCCGGCCTGGAGAGGGGCCCAGGAGCCTGCGGAGCTGTCCGGTGTTATGTGCTGGGTAATGTCTCGGGAGGGACCCGTGTCGGCCTCCGAGAGGGAGGTGGGAGGGGTCCAGACCCCCACTGGGAGGGGCTGGGGAAGGAGGGCTGGGGGTGGGGGGAAGCAGTGCCTCTGTAAACGCGGCTGTACATAGAAAGATCTATCGTGGGAAAGCAGGAGGGGCGACTGGGCCTCAGCTGCTAGTGTGAGGGCTGGGAAGGGAGGGGACCTTCTCTGGGGACCCCGACCGAGAGGGGAGGGGGTGCTGCTTGCTGACCAGCCCACCTCTGGTGGCTGGGGCGGCTCTGGGGACTAGGGCATCATGTGATGGGATTGCTGTGGGCAACAGCAAATATAAAACTGGTGAGATTAACTCCGCGTGTGTCTTTCTGTGGGGTTGGGGAATGTGGACACTGGATGGGGGCCCTTGCTCGGGGGGGCGGGGGCCGGCAGGGTGGCCAAATCAGACACTGTTAAGAAAGTGTACAAACTTTACTGCAGCACATACACACACACACACACACGCACGCCTGTGGATAGGGAAGAGCACCTGGCCATAGGGTCCACGGAAATTGGGGGAGGGGATGGCAGCTCGTAACGTGGCTTTCACCACGGCCCTCCTTGAGACAGGGAAGGCCTTAGATTGAGGCCCCACCTCCCATGATGGGGGGGGGGATCAGAATGGGGGACTCCAGGAGAATTTGGTGGAGGAGAGGTGCTGGGGAGGCCTGAGCAGTAGGGACCCTCTGAGCAGGGTCCCGAGGGCTGCAGACTGTCTTCAGTCCTTAGTCTCGCCTCACAGCAGCTGTCTCGGGGCTGGGTCCCTCAGTGGCATGTCCCAGCGCAGGCTCTCCTTCCGCAGACACTTGGTGCTCTTGAACCCGCATCGGAAGCCAGCGGGGCAGCAGTGACGCTGATCGGCACAACAGATGCCCTGGATGGCCGGGGGGGCGGGCGGGGAGTCAGAGTTGGGCCATGGCAAGGCCTGGCTCCCATGGATACCCCCCAGCCCCGGGGCGGGGGCACTCACCTGGGGGTAGGGACAGCAGGCCCAGCCCCCTCGGCTATCGCGGCAGCAGGTCTGGTTATCGTGGCAAAAGTGCCCTGCCCCACACTCCACGTTCCCCACACCCACGCGAGGGCCACGGGCCAGGCGGGCGGCCAGGTGAGCCGAGTCGGCCTCCTTCTCGCAGGTTCGAGCCTTCACGTTGCACGTGTACCCAGCCGGACAGCAGTGCTGGCGGTCCTCACAGCACACAGCCTGGGAGGGACAGGGTGGTGTTCACCTCTCTCCTCCTCCCCCGGGGGTGGGGGGGTGGGAGGGGAACTCGGCTCTCCGGTCCAGGAAGGCAGGCGGGCACTCACGTGAGGCAACTGGCAGCAGGCCCAGCCCCCACTCAGGCTGGGGCAGCAGGTCTGCCCCACGGGGCAGCTGGTGTGCTGGTCACAGCCTATGTCTCTGCGGCGAGACGGGGAAGCCCGGCGGGCAGGTGTCTTCTCCAGTCCAGTCACCGTCTCGCCCCCCCTCTGACAATGTCCTTCGGCCAAGCACGTGTAGCCATGGGGACAGCAGTGCTCGTGGTCTGAGCAGCAGACAGCCTGCGGGGGGCAGCACAGGATGGTCTGGGAAGCTGCGATGTGGGACAGAAAAGCTGAGCCCCTGCCTATCCCGACTCTCTCTCCCGCTCACAGCTCCTCCAGCTGGGAATGAACCTGACCGAGCTGGTGGGCCCCCTGCGGGCCAGAGGACAGAAGAGCAAAGCAACAGGAGTCTGACCACCTGCCCAGGCCAAGACACTGTCGCGACCCCCCCCCAGTGCTCTCCCCCCACCTACGCACCTCTGGGGCAGGACAGCAGCCCCACTCCCCGGATGCGAGTTGACAGCAGGTATTGTAGGAGGGACAGCTAGTGATGTTATCACAGGGGACATCGTTCTCCATGGCCTGGGGGTTCAGCAGGCGAAGGCGGGCTACAGCCCGCACCATCCAGGGCACGTGGTGGGCCTTCTGTTCACAGGTGCCCTTCTCTGTGTCACATTTAAACCCAGCTGGGCAGCAGTGTACGTGGTCCTCACAGCACACAGCCTAGGGTGGATGGACAGGGGACAGTGGGCCCAGGGGCCTCGCTGGCTGCTGCCTTCTGCTCAGCCCGGCCCACCCACCGCTCCTGGGTACCTGGGCAAAAGGGCAGCAGCCCCAGGCCCCCGACTGTAGGCGGCAGCAGGTGTAGCCGTCTGGGCAGCTCACCTCCATGTCACATTTCACCTCCTGCACTGTGAGAAAGGCACGGAGGACGGGTCAGCAGTGGCCGTGGGGCGCCCTGGGGAGCCCAACCCTTGGCCGGCTCCACAGCTAGAGCCAGATGCTGAGGATGGACAGTATCCTTAGGCCACCCCAGCAGTGATGCGAAGGCAATGACTACTGTGGAGGAGAGGGGGCCGTATCCGCCCTGTCCCCTCCATGCGGCCCTTAGTCCCCCACCCCCGCATCTGTTCCTGGAACAATTCGTGGAGAGTTCCCGCACACGGAGCCGGTGGAATGGGGTCTGTATCCTGCCTCTGGTACCTGTGTGTGCTGGCAGCTTGGTGAGGAGGTCCGTAGTGTTCTCCTGGGAGAGGCACTTACTCTGGACTAGGTCGCACACAGTGTCCTGGGGGCAACAGTGCAGGTGGTCCGAGCAGCAGATGGCCTGCGTGGGGGTGGGGGATGGTCTCTGGGACTTTGGGTCTCAGGGGAGCTCAGGGAGCGGCCAGGTGACAGCTGACACTGCCTCAATCCCCCACTAGGGGGCGGCATGAGTCCCGAGCAGCCAGGCTGGCCCCCCGCCCCCCCCACCTGCCGGCCAGCCCCAACCCCTGGAGTCCCTGGGAAGTAGGTGTGCGCCCCAGCTGTGAGCACACAGCCCCTCACTCACATTAGGCATTGGGCAGCAGCCATACTTCCCACTAGGCAGCTCGCAGCAGGTAGAACCATCAGGGCACTGGGACCGCCCATCGGGGCACAGGACCACTGGAAGGGGAGAGAGGCGGGCGGGGCAGCTACAGCCCTGAGGAACTCTTCCCCGAGCTGGGGAGCTGGGAGCCAGACGAGGCCTCGCCTCCCTTCCAAACCACACCCCGATGCTCTCCCACCGCCTTACCTGCCCTGTTACTCCTCTGTGCAGGGACCTTCTTCGCCAGGGGGTGGGTGCCCGTGGCCGTGAGGCAGCGGGCATGAGCCAGGTCGCAGGAGGTCCCATGGGGGCAGCAGTGCACCTTGTCTTCGCAGCAAGAAGCCTGACGAGAGATGCTCCCGACCTCTGTCTTTGCCCCCTCCCACCCCTTGCTCTGCCCTGGCTGCTCCCCGCACCCCCAGCTTCCCGAACCCGTACCTGGGGCATGGGGCAGCACCCCCAGGAGCCATCTCGCATAGTGCAGCACGTGGAGGAGTTGGGGCATTCGAACTGGCTGTCAGGGCACTGGATGGCACCCAAGGGGTTGGTATCTGCGGACAGGAGAACCCAGGATTCGGCCAACCCGGGTTAGTGAAGGCCATCGCTCCCATCACTCAAGGAGCTGCAGGCCCAGCTCCCAGGGGGACTGGGGGTCCGGCACTAGGGCTCGGCGTTCTCCCAGACACTCCTAACCCACTCTCCCCACCAGCCAGTCCTTGCCTCAGTGATATGGCACAAGGCAGGGACGTCCACTGACTACGGTGGCCTTAAAACACCCCGGCCTGGCCTCTCTCCACCCTCCCAATGCCTGGCCCAGGGCCTGGAGTCCGGCATTCTCTCCTGCCCCTTCCCAGCCTCGTGCTGTCCCTCTGTCTGGAGCAAAGGGGTTGCTTAGTACAGATGCCACAAGAATGAGGGCACAAGGGCAGGAATCAGGTCACCCAGCTGGCTGGGCTCCTGGGCCGTCCAGCCTCCACATGCTGTCCACCTGCCTGCCGTGCACCTCCGCTCCTGCCGCACCTGATCTTTGGAAGCAGGACCGCCCGTCAGCCCTGCAGTGATAGCCCCGCGGGCAGCAGTGGCGGCCATCAGCGCACGACACGGCCTGTGGGACACAGAGACACCTGCATTGGCTCAGCCCTTTTACCTGGGGTGAGCAGGGGGAACATCGAAATGCAGACCTGAGCCCCTCCACCGAGCTAACAGCACCCTCACCTCTGGGAACGGGCAGCAGCTGGAGGTCCCTGAGATGGTGACGAGGCAGGAGTAGCCAGGAGAGCAGTGGGCATCTACCTGGCAGGGGCTGCCCAGCTGCCTGCTCAGCACTGTGGGCCACTGGCCCTGGAAAGCAAGAGGAGACGACAGAATGAAGGTCCCCTCTTCTGGCCATGCTGAGATGCCCCTTCGGGACATCCCGGGCTGCCAAGTCCTGCCTGGGCTGCAGGACACTCACCGGAACGGGACTGCAGCAGCTGTAGCTGGCTCCTCCTGGGTCCAGGCAGCAGGCCACCGGGCAGAACTGACCATCTGGGCACTGTGTTCCAGCCACCAGCCCTGCCACCAAGGCCACCCAGCTCACCAGGGTCCACATGGTCTGCCTGCAAAATACCAAGAGGCATTTGGAGACTAGCTTAAGCCCACGCAACCCTTGATTCTGGGGCGAGTCACTCCCCCAGGCCCGGGCCGGGTACCTCTGGAGCCTCACCAACAACTCCTTGTCCAGGCGGGAAGCAAGATGTGGGGCCCAAGATTCAGCTTCCTCTATGTGTGTTCACTCATGCACCAGCGCGTGGACAGTGATGAGCATGAATACTGACACAAGGACGGGTGTCAGTTTGTGTCCCCAAAATGTGGCCAAATGTCTCAGTCTCTGTGGGTGAGTGTGTAAAGATGTAGGTGTGTGAAAGGAAAATTTGTGGGTTTTGTGGGTCTGGTCTGTAGGGCCATGGGTCACCTCCAGGGAGTGGGCGAGGCCTCAGGAGCCATGGGAGGACTGGGCTGGGGAGCAGAGAGGGAATCCCCCCTTGAGGAATAAACAGGGTTGTACTTCCCCAGCCAGCCCCCTGCAGATGCCTGCCAGCTGATGCTGTGTTCACACCTGCCAAGGCCTGTTGGGGGGGGGAGGGGTGTCACATGATGACATGGGAAATCATGGGGTTGAGAAAGTTGTGAAAAGGGAAGTGTGGTAGCCAGTGGAATCTGGGCTGCCTTCCCCAGAGGCCAGCCACACCTGCCCCCCCCAACTGTCCCCAAACCACCCAGGGAAGGGGTGCACAGGCTGGGCCAGCCTTTGAGACATCTGTGTTCTCAGGGCCCCCCAACACCACCAGACCCTTTCAGACTCCCCAAACATACCACCCCCAACCCCAACCCCTGCTTCTCCTCCTACCCAGAAGCCGTGATGAGGACCACATGTGCCCGCCCAGCTGCACCAGCAGAAGGAGCCGATTATGAAGTTCTGTAGGGAGTAGCCCCTCATTTCCTAAATGACTCTTCCCCAAGCTCAGATAGCCCCACTAGTTCAATGGGTTGGGCCCAGGAGATGATACCCTGCCTAGAGGGGCAAAACCAGTAATGTTTGTCGAGGCTCTCCTGGCCCAGTTACAATACTATTTTCTTTTTTATTTGCAACCATCATCCAAAGTAGTTGTAATACTTTTACTTTTCAAAGCAGGAAACTGAGGCTGAGAGAAGTTAAGTAACATGCCCGTGTCATATATCCAGTCACGGAGATGACGGGGCTTTGATGGCTCCAAAGCATACTGGACCTGGGCTCATGTCACAAAGTGGAACTATGGACAGTGCCCGGGAATGGACCCCAAACTCTGGGAGAGGGGAGGCCTGGGGTCCAAGCAGAGGAGGGAGATAGTTGTTGCACTTTCCCAGCTCAGGGGCTGCCAGGATACTGCACCTGGGTGCTAGTCCTCGAATCGCTACCACTGATGGTGAGAGCCTCAAAAGTTGCTGTCTCTGGACCTCAGTTCCCCCAGGAGTCTCTGTGTGGACACTGACACTAGGTGTGGCGAGGACTTACACCCACCCAGTCGCTCACATCCTTCTCTCCCTCACCTGGCTCTCCTCAGTGTCCCAGCTCAAAGACCATTTCCAGGAGGCCACTGCCTAGCTGGTCCTGGACCTTGGCCCCTTTCACCCTCCCCTCTACACGCACAGCTCCCAGGCAAGGCTGGTCCCACCTGTTTCTTGGGAGTCAAACCTCAACCCTCCATAGGCTGTCCCGCTGTCTGGGCTTAGGCCAGAAGGGGTGCCTGTCTGCACAAATCTGGGCCCACGGGGCACCCTAGTGACTTATTTATGCATACTTTCCATCCTTGGTATCCTAAGGTTAGGGAGTATAGCGTGTGCTCCTAGTGAATACCAATGTACGTTGGCGCACACACTCGGGACCAAGGATGGGGGGGAGAAGGTGCCTAATTCCTCTCAGCAGGGTTCTGAGTGGCAGCCTCTCTCACCCCCACCCCACACTGCCACAGTAGAGAGGGACAGGAGCCTCTTCAAGCCCCCAGCTCTGCCATCCTCCACTAGGTGGCAGCCCCCAACTCCGAGCGTCAGGAGAGAGATTCCCAAAAGGTGAGCGAACTCAGCTGCGAGTGAGCAGGAAAAGTGGCGGGGAGAGGCGGAAGTTGGCTGGTCCCACCCCCCACGAGAGGAAGTAAGGGAGAGCCAGACACAACCCGGGGGTTCGGTCATTACTCCCTAGTTCCCGCTGCCTTGGAGGTGGGCAGGGTCTCCAGCCCACTCGCAGCCGTCTGAGCTCCGCGACCAGGGCGGGCGCCTCTCTCGCTCCCAGGCACCCCGGGGACCACCCACCAGCAGCAGCAGCAGCAGCACCTGGGCTGATCGGAAGCCGGCTGGAGAATGGAGTGGCCCCTGCTTTGGGGGAAGGGGTTGCAGCTTCCAGGGACGCTGGAGAGGGAGACAGCCTCCTTCTGATGGGGGTCACTGCAATCACTGCTGACTCCCACCCCCCCCGTAAAACTGCCTCCAGTGCACTGAAACCCCCAAAGGAGCTTCTCTAAGCCAATCTTCTCTTGCCTCCCGGCTGAAACTCCGGCGGAACCTCAAGCCCTCGCGTCCGCCCGGCCGGACCCCTGGAGGAAGCAAGAGGTCTGCGCGGCCACCCTCCTTACCTGCGACCGGCTCCGCGCTCGCTGGGTAGCCTCCGCCGGGAAGCTCGCGGACTAGGGCCAGGCGGCGCGATGGCCCGCCCACCTCCGTTTCCATTGGCCAGGTGTCCGGGCTGTCGCGCTCCTACTGGCTATTGATCGACGTAGAGGCGGGGCCAGCCTGGAAAACTGTGCTTTTTTTTTCTTACTCAATTCTCTTTCCTGCCCTCCCTTCGTCTCTCTTCCCACCCTCCCCCCTCGCTTTTACGGGATCATGTGATTGGAGAATCATGTGACGTCCTGAGCCGGCTCAGCCGGGCTTCGGGCGCCTGGTAGGGTTTGTCCGAGATGGGGCAGCGCCTGTAAGAGGACGTTGACCGACTGGGGAGCTGACCCTTACAGGGTGCGTTCCAGGGCGTTCACGGGATGTCTGCTTCTGGATTAGGGACATTTGTGCATCCTGTTTCTACTCTGTTCAACAAACTGAGAATAAATGGTGGGCGGCTAGGCCCCATAGGGGTTGAAGGAGGGTTGTGAGGGCAAGGATAGACAGCTCTCGGGCCCTTTCCTCAGGGTGCTCACAGCGGGGCGTGAGTGGGTGGAGAGATGAGACAGGCTCACATTAAATCTTTTTTTTTTTAATGTTTTATTTATTTATTCATGAAAGTCAGAGAGAGAGAGAGGCAGAGGCCGAAGGAGAAGCAGGCTCCCCGCCTAGCAGGGAGCCCGATGCGGGACTCGATCCCAGGACCCTGGGATCATGACCTGAGCCGAAGGCAGACGCTTAACCATCTGAGCCACCCAGGCGCCAGGCTCACATTAAATCTAATTTAAGGTGCAAGGTCGTGTGCCAGGTGTTATGGATGTGTGTAGGTCAGAGGTGATAGGTTGACTCTGGGCAGAGAGGAAAAGATTTAATTCCACCTCAAGGGCACCTTTTTTCTTTAAGATTTTATTTATTTGAGAGGGGCGCCTGGGTGGCTCAGTCGTTGGGCGTCTGCCTTCGGCTCAGGTCACAATCCCAGGGTCCTGGGATCGAGCCCCGCATCGGGCTCTCTGCTCCGCAGGAAGCCTGCTTCTCCCTCTCCCACTCCCCCTGCTTGTGTTCCCTCTCTTGCTGTGTCTCTCTCTGTCAAATAAATAAATAAAATCTTAAAAAAAAAAAAAAGATTTTATTTATTTGAGAAAGAGCATGAGCGGCGGGAGGGGAGAGGCAGAGGGAGAAGCAGACTCCCCTCTGAGCAGGGAGCCTCACTCGGGGCTCGATCCCAGGACTGAGATCATGACCTGAGCGGATAGATGCTCAACCGACTGAGCCACCCAGGCGCCCCTTAAGGGCACATTTTTGAGCCGAATCTGGGAGGATAGTAACTGGCAGTTGGAGAGGGGTTGGAGAAGTGCCTGGACAGGGGAGTGTTGGGAAGAGCATTAGGAAACCAGATGGGAAGAGCAGCCTTGGGCAGGAATTAAATGCCAAGTTCAACGTAGTGGGCTTGAGGAGCTCTTGGGTGCCTGACACAAGGCTGGGCTGGGGGTGGGTGCATAGTGGAAGTGGCTTCCTCCTTTGAGTCAGCCCTGCCTTCCAGGAATGGACGTGACCGGTGAGGAGAGAAACATACCACACAGAACAGATTGGCCAGCAACAAGAGCCAGGCTGATCGGTGCCAAAGGGCCTGGCTCCAGCCAAAATGGTTCATAGATGCACCAGGAGAGAGGAGAGGCCCAGAGAAAGCCTGGTGCCAGGCCTGGAAGGACGGGCAGTGTTTGGTTATACTGAGTGGATGGAGAGTACTGTGGGCTAAACAAAGAGCTTGAGCGGAGGGGGAGGCTGGGGAAGGGACAAACAGCCCACTTCAGGGGTGGCGGCAGTCTGCGTGGGGGAGTGGCAGAGTTGAGGAATCCTTTGGCAGTGGTGCTCAGCCTGGGGCTAGAGAGGGTCTCTGGAGAGTGAGTGAGGCTCCTGCTGAGAATCAGGACAACTCTGCCCGCTGGGGACATTTGTGCACGGTTTCTGTCCTGTGTATCCTGAGGCAAGGGGGTGGGGTCCAGCCTATGCTTCCATTACCAAAGCACCACATGCACACACTTTTCATGAAATGTTAGGCTAATCAGTAAATGAACCTATTAATCACAACTACACAGAACCATTAAAAAAAATAAACTCAGGAAAAAAGAAAACTAGAGTGACTGAAACAAGTATCATGAAAAGTATCCTTAAAGGAGTGATTTACCCACCAGGGACATTCGGCAGTGTGCGGAGATATCCTGGGTCACAACTAGGGCGAGGTCCTACTGGCATCTAGTAGGCAGAGGTCAGGGATGCTGCTAAACATCCCACAATGCAGAGGACAGCCCCACAACAAAGATTATTCTGCCCAAAATATGCGTAGTGCTGAGGTTGAGAACGCTCTTTAAAGAATTATAAACAGTCTCTATGAAAGAGCTCAACGTTTCCTTCACACAGTTTCTTTTCTCTTATTTCATATATATATATATATATATATATATATATATATACACACACAAACACATATATGTAACTCTACACCCAAAGTGGCGCTTGAACTCACAACCCTGAGATCAAGAGTTGCATGCTCTACCGACTGAGCCAGACAGGTGCCCCACGTATTTCAGATATTTTTACTTAATGTTACCTGATTTCTAAGCAACAGTAGATTATAGAAAGATCAGGGGATGTGTGCATTGACGTTTCTAGAAGCAGTCACTTTGAGTTTACCAAGGATTAACAGCACTTAACGGGAAAAAATGCAAAAGGCAGACTGAAGGACTTAAAAGCTCAACATCCTGGGGACATAGGGTAGGGGCAAAAAGTCCTGGATGAGTCAATGGGCCTTGTAGGCTTCACTCTCAAGGGACAAGGTAATTAATAGTCAAGGTGTGAGCCCAAGCTTTAGAAAAATATGAAGCATGCAGTTACTCTGATTACTATGGCAAAGAAATGTGAAATATATTTATTAAACAAAATGTATTCACTTGTCAAATGGATGCAGTGACATTCCACTTCGATGGAGAGGGTACAGTTCCCCTGAGGGCTGCAGAACATCTCTCACATTCCTCAAGAAACACTCCAGTGTCCTTAAACCCTTCGATTTAGGAATCTCTCTCCCTCTGCTTTTTGCTATCAAGGAGGGTGCATCATTTTTTTTTAATAGAGAGGACTAAAAAGAAGCAAACTTCAGAGTCAGAAAGAAATATGGCATAAAAGGGTCCATCCCCATTTGCCCCATTCCCTGAGCCTTCCCAGCCCCCTTTGGCCAGGCCTTGTGATTTTTAATTTTGATGAAATCAATTGACTGTAAATGTGAGGGTTTATTTCTGGACTCAATTCTAGTCCATTGATCTCTATATCTGTCCTTACACCAGTACTGCATTGTCTTGATTATTATAGTTTTGTAGCAAGTTTTGAAACTGGAAGAAGAACTCCAATTTCTTTTTCAAAATTGTTTTCGCTATTTGGGTACCTCAAAGTTCTATATGAATTTTAGGATCATTTTCTGATTCTAAAAGGTGACAGCTGAGATTTTGGTAGGGAATTCACTGAATCCACAGGTCAATTTGGGGAGTATTGCCAGCATAACAATATTAAGTCTTCCTATCCATGAACATGGGATGTTTTTACATTTATCAGTTTGACAGTTGCCAAGTATTCTACACTGTAGATGTTACATAGTTTACTTAACCAGTCTCGTTTAATGGACTTTTGTGTTTCCATTTTTTTGCAGTTACAAATAATTATGCAATAAATATGTGTGAACATGGTTCTGAGTGCACATGTGGGAGTTAAATCCCTAAAAGTAGTATTTCTGGGTAAAGGGTATGCACATTTGAAATGTTAATGCTAAATTGCTTTAAAATTTTTCCAATTTACACTCCCAGTCACAGTATTTGGGGGAACTTATTTCCCATACACTCATCAACATTGAATATGCCAGTTTATTTTTTAAAAAGGTTTTTATTTATTTAAGAGAGGAGCAAGAGGGGCACCTGGGTGGCTTAGTCAGTTAAGTGTCTGCCTTCAGCTCAGGCCATGATCCTGGAGTCCTGGGATTAAGCCCCACATTGGGATCCCTGCTCAGCAGGGAGTCTGCTTCTCCCTCTCCCTCTGCCCTTCCACCTGCTTGTGCTCTCTTAAAAAAAAAAAAAAAGAATAAAATCTTTAAAAAAAGAGAGAGAGCAAGAGTGCAAGAGTGGGGGGAGAGGCAGAGGGAGAGGGAGAGAGAATCTCAAGCAGACTCCTCACTGAATGTGGAGCCTATTGTGGGGTTTGATCACACAACCCTGAGATCTTGAGACAAAATCAAGAGCAGGATGCTTAACCAACTGAGCCACCCAGGCACCCCGAATATTCCAGTTTAAAAGATGTTTTGCCAGGGGCACCTGGCTGGCTCAGTCAGAAGAGTGTGCAGCTCTTGATCTCAGGGTATGAGTTTGAGCCCCATGTTGGGTGTAGAGATTACTTAATTAAATAAACTTATAAACTTATAAACTAATAAATAAATAAATAAATAAAAACTATTTTGCCAATCTAATGACAAAAGATAATCCATGGTTGTTTTATCTGTATTTCCTTGATCTCTAAGGAAGCTGAGCATTTTTTCATATGCTTATTCTGCTTATGTATTTCTTCTGTGAATTGCCTGTTCTTATTTTTGTTAGGGTTCTCCAGAGAAACAGAACCAACCAATGTGTATGTAGAAAGACATTTATTGAAAGGAATTGGCTCAGGTGGTTATGGAAGCTAACAAGTACAAAATCTGAAGTGTGGGCCAGTAGGCTGGAGACCCAAAAGAGCCGAAGGTGCCGATGAAGTCCAAAGGCAGTCACTGGAGAATTTCTCCTTGTTTGGAAAGGCCAGTTTTAGCGATGCCTGGGTGGCTCAGTCGGTTGGGCAGCTGCCTTCGGCTCAGGTCATGATCCCAGGGTCCTGGGATCGAGTCCTGCATCGGGCTCCTTGCTCAGCAGGGAGCCTGCTTCTCCCTCTGCCTGCCACTCCCCCTGCTTGTGCACTCTCTCTCTCTCTCTGAAAAATGAATAAATAAAATTAAAAAAAAAAGAAAAGCCATTTTTTTGGTGTTCTTTTCAGGCCTTCAATGGACTGGATGAGGCCCACCCATATTATGGAGGACAACTTGCTTTAGCCAAAATTTATCAATTCAAATGTTAATCTCATCCAAAAACACCCACCAAGTTGACACATAAAACTAACCATTACATTATTCTTGGTTATTTTTCTTCAGTGTTTGTCTTTTTCTTGTTGAACTGTGGGAAATCTTTGTATATTCTGGATATTATATATATTGCAAATATTTCCTCCCAATGGGTCATTTGTCTTTTATCATTGTTTATGGTTTCTTTTGTGGTCGGAAGTTGTGTTGTTGTTATGCCATCTGAAATCTAGTGATCAATCTTTTCCTTTATGATTTCTGCCTTTCCCCCCTCCTCTTGCTTAAGAAGTTATAAATATGTTCTTTCATAAATATGGTCTGTTTCTTTTTTTAAAAGATTTTATTTATTTATTTATTTGAGAGAGAGAGACAGAGAACAAGCGGGGGAGGAGGGGCAGAGGGAGAGGGAGAAGCAGGCCCTTCCCTGAGCAGGGAGCCCGACTTGATCCCAGGACCCCGGGATCACAACCTGAACAGAAGGCAGACACTTAACTGACTGAGCCACCCAGGTGCCCCAATATGGTCTGTTTCTATTCCTACTACAGCCCCAGCTGCAGCTGCATGACCTCAGAGGCACCAAAAGTAACAGGAGGTTTCACTGAGAAGCCTGGCATGGAGAGGCCCCTGGGTGTGTCTCCCTGGCCAAGAAGTTCCTCCAGGCCAGCCCCAGGGCTGCTTTCAGAGGTGGTGGTCTGGGTGAAGGATTGGGCAGCTTCCTTCTCTGTCCTTCCTCCATTTCTGTCAACCTCTCCGCATTCTTCCAATTGCCCCTCAGGGGTTTCTTCATCCAGAGTTACTGTTCTGCCCCCAGTGGAAGAGTCGCAGGGGCCCCAGGGCTGGGGCCTTTCCCCCCAAGATCCTGAGTTGCCAGATAAAACATAGGATGTCCAGTTAAATTTGAATTTCAGACTGAAAATGAATTTTTTTAGTGTCAGTATGTCTCATGCAATATTTGAGACATACTTACACTTAAAAAGCATTCATTGTGTATCTGAAATTCACATTTAACTGAGCATCTTGCATTTTTATTTGCTAAATCTGGCAGCCCTAAAGACTAAGGTTGGAGTGAGGCCACAGAAACAGCCTCTCCTTGCTCAGACCTACTCCTTCCCCTTCCTGCCTGAGTCACCTTGGGGTGAGCAATTGTTGGCGCCTACCTTCATCATGGGGCACCTGACTGGTGAGCCTGCTGGGCTCTGCTGGGTCCTCCAAGCTGTCTGGGTGGTGTGGGGGAGGGGATTTGGAATGGGGCCAGTGACCTGGCCAGAGGCTGTGGGAGGATATTTGGCAACAGAGGTATTGGATGAAATCAGGAGACCTCAGTTCCTGTCCCAGCATAGGCTGTGAACTTGCCTGGTGCCGGTGGGCAGGCCACTTTCCTTGTTGTTGTTGTGTTTTAATCAATTACTGATTTTTTTTTTCTTTTAAGTAATCTCTATGCCCAATGTGGGGCTCGAACTCACGATCAAGAGTCCCATGCTTCATGGGACTGAGCCAGCCAGGAGCCCCAAATCAATTATTATTTTTAACAAAAAGTGACATGTAAATAAATGCTATTCAAATTATAACACAAAGCAGCACTCTTGTCCTCTCTGTTTTCCTACCCCAGACATCCACTTTCAAATCCTTTAAGTTTCTTCTGAGTTTCCCTTGCATTTCTTTTTTTTTTTTTTAAAGATTTTGTCAGAGAGAGAGAGAGCGCGCGCCCGCGCGCACAAGCGGGGGGAGGGGCAGGCAGAGGGAGAAGCAGGCTCCCTGCTGAGGAAGGAGCCCAGTGGGATCTTGACCCATCAGGATCTTGACCCTGAGATCATGACCTGAGCCGAAGGCAGAGGCTTAACCGACTGAGCCACCCAGGCGTCATCCCTCCCTTGCATTTCTAAATCACTGTGCGTTTGGGAATTCTCGCTTCGCCTCAGAGCTCAGTGTATTCATCTGAGCAGTGAGTGAGCACTGCCCTGCTCCCTGTCCGCTGGGAAATTCTGAGTCTACAGTGAGCCGGCGACCTCCCTGGCACTGGGGAGAGTGAGGCTGCGTAGTACCCATAAACCCAGCTGTGGGGGTGCATGCAGGATGGAGGGAGGAGGGGGGGATGAGAGGGAAGAATGGGGGAGGGGAAGGCAGGTGGAGGAAGTGGATTACTTGGCTCTGCAGAGGCCCTGGCTGAGGGGCCTTCAGGGATCGCTAGCCCATGTTCTCAGCCCCAGCTATCCGTTGGAATGACCTGGGGAGCTTTTGCAGCTTCAGACGGCTGAGGGCTGAGAACTCCTAACCTTGCTCAAGCCTCTTCTTATGGAATGAGGAACCTGGTTCTCAAAGAGGAAACTATCCTCCAGTCCCTCTTCCTCTTACGAGCTGAGTTTCACGACCCCAGCTGAGCTGCGTGACCCCATGTAAGCCCTGCCACAGCATCCTGGCCCGTGCACTTCGGACTTTGAGGCAGCTCCCCCCGCGGAGTGAGGTAATGCTTGCGGGGCCCTCCGCACAGAAGCTGACCAAGTACATGCACCACTAACAAGGCTGCCTCCATTGTGGTGATTCTTCCCCTTGGGCCCTCCCAATGCACCCCCCCAACTTTAGCTTGGGAGACTGCCCCCCTGCCCCTCAGCCCACCTCACTCTCTCCTCGCAGAAACCCCTCTGGATCTGCCCTGGGGCTGCACCCCGTCCCATCCTGCTGGCCCGCTGTCCAGAACTCTGTCCCCCTGGGGCCATATGCACCTGGTCCTGACTCCTGTGCATGGGGGCGGGCGGGGGAGCGTGCGGAGACTGAAAACCCTCAGGTTCCCGCAGCCAGACAAGGGCAGAGGTGGCAGAAGAATCAGTCCCTCCACGATGGGGTCGGAGTGGGAGTGACACAGGACAGGATAGGCTGACTTCTCTTCTCCCATCCAGATGCGCGAGTCAGCATCTGCCTCCTACAGGAGAGAAGGGCACATTCCTGGGTTGAAGTTTCAGCTTCTCATATTCTGAGAGCAGTGGGGTGATCTGGAGATGAACTTCCGGGTGAGGGCAGGGACTGATGCCAGCAAGTCTCCAGGAAGCCAGAATAGACTTTGGGACAGGCAGGAGGCAGGTGCCAGGGTATAGAAGCCAGGTCTTTCCCGGAAAGCTGGACAATGGGCTGGGATCTGAGCTGGAGCAGGACCTTGTCATCGCTTGCTGATCTGGAATTCCAGCTCTGCCTCTTACCTGCCAGGTGACTTTGGCTTATTTCTTTGACCCTAAATGTGATAGAGTAACTAGTCACCTACTGGGGAGTTCGGGAGGATTGAATGTGCTAACGTGTCTATGTAAAGTGCCACGCACACACACACATACATACACACACACACACCCAGTCGTTCCTCAATAAACTCTCGATTCCTTCTCCATCACACCTATGTTTGAAAGAATTTTGGGGCGCCTGGGTGGCTCAGTTGGTTAAGCGGCTGCCTTCAGCTCAGGTCGTGATCTCGGGGCTCCCTCCAGCTCAGCAGGGAGTCTGCCTCTCTCTCTCCCTCGGGTTCCCTCCACATACACACCCCCCTCATGCTCTCCCTCTCTAATAAATAAATAAAATCTTAAAAAAAAAGAAAGAAAGAATTTTGACAACCAAACTGCATTTATTCAGGACCAGGGAATTCATTTTCCTATTCTAATTTACAAAATCCATGATACAAAATCTGACCCCACTGAAGTGAAAAAAAGGAATCCAGTGAAACCCAAGAAAGGGGCTCAGGTCCTCCAAACCCTTCCCAAGCTCCTCTGGGGGCAGGTCCCAGGCCCACAGGTAAGGACACCCTGCTCCTGCCCTGGGGGGTGGGGGGTGGCCCCTGAGCTGCGGGGTTTGTGAAGAGCTGGGCCCCGTGGGTGGTCTGGACAGTATCATGCTTCCCTGTAGGTACCTGGAGTACCCTTCCCACCCTGTGCCTTCTTCTGAACTTGAGAATCCCCTGGGGGCAGCTATGCCGAGTGGTTGGTGCATGGCTGATGGACTCCAGGAGTTGGAGCCCAGCTCTTGTCAAGGGCAGCAAGCGGACAGGTTGGGTGGTGGAAATGGGAGGACAGCTTCAGTTGTTGACTCATTGACCATTAGAGCTGGAAGGATAATGAGCTTAGAGACCCAGGGCCAGAGTGGAGACAAGAAGAATTAGGACAGTGTTTTGAATGCCTACCCTGTGCCAGCTCACTGAGTTCTTGTAACCACACTGCACGGTAGTTATAGATATCAGGCACTAAGGGCCTTGTCCAGGATTATCCGGCTCCGAAGTGGTGGAGTCAGGGCTGAGTCCAATCATTCAGATCCTGGAGCTTTTGCCCAGAGCACCAGGCTCCACTGGATGCTGGCACCAGCTCAGCTCGGTCCTCCCTTCCAGCCCTTCCAGCCCACTGAGTGCCCCTGTCCTTTCTCCAGGCAGACCCCACAGGTGGCCAAGAAATACCCTCTTCAAGGCACTCAGACAGGTCACTTAACTCCTCCAAGATTCAGTTTCCTCATCTGTAAAATGGGTACACAATACCCCCCATGTGTCCTCTCCTCAGGTCTGTGAGGTTCAAATGGAATGATAGATGCCAAGAGGCCTTGTAAACTGGCACATTAGAAATGGGACGAATCCTTTTTAAGACATCAAAGGGGTTCCTCTTGTTCAGCTGATGATCTATCTCTGAAGTGCCAGGCCAGGGCCTTGGTGAGAAAATGGCTCTCCCGAGACAGCTCAGAGAGGTCAAGTCAGAGTCACCTCGGGTAGCCGAGGAGAAACAGAGAGGAGGCAGTCAAGGAGCACCTGGGTGGCTCAGTCGTTAAGTGTCTGCCTTCGGCTCAGGTCATGATCCCAGGGTCCTGGGATCGAGCCCTGCATCGGGCTCCCTGCTCGGCGGGAAGCCTGCTTCTCCCTCTCCAACTCCCCCTGCTTGTGTTCCCTCTCTCGCTGTGTCTCTCTCTGTCAAATAAATAAATAAAATCTTTAAAAAAAAACCCCAAAACACATGAAGCTGCTTTGGAAGTGAGAAATTAAAAATAAATAAATAAATAAGATATTTTGTTATTTTAGAGAGAGCGAGAGTGAGAGAGCACATGAGAGGGGGGAGGGTCAGAGGGAGAAGCAGACTTCCCGCTGAGCTGGGAGCCGGATGCCTGACTCGATCCCGGGACTCCAGGATCATGACTTGAGCCAAAGGCAGTTGCTTAACAAACTGAGCCATCCAGGCACCCAATAGATTAAATCTTTTTTTTTTAGATTAAATCTTTAAAAAAAATTAGAAAGTGGGTCCTGCTAATGTTTTATCTAAGCTTCCCATTGTGCCAGGTTCTGTATGAAGTTCCCCCTTAATCTTTAATGTAACTTTGCCAGGTAGCTACAATTATGATCCCTGCCTTACAATGAAGGAAGACAGGCCCAGAGGTTCAGCAACTTTACTGAGGTCATGTAGTTGGGAAGGGGTGAAGCCAGACATTGAATCCAGGTCTGACACGGAGCCTGTGTTTGGGCCCATCACAATATTCTTTCCTAGTTACTAAGACATCCCTGTCCCTCATCTGGGCACTTCCTTTCATCCCAGCCCACTCCACCCTCCCTCAGCCCCTCCCCATCCGTGCTCCTGACTCCCCAGTTCTCCCTGTCTCTGGGCCAGCTCAGGCCCCCTCTATCACGTGACCTGTTGTCTTGCCCTCAGGTATGTCCTTGCTGTCTGCAAGTGGCTTACTTAACTCATTTGTTTGTGTCTCCTGCACCAGAAAGTGTGAGCAGGGACCTTATGTGACTTGTTCTCTGCTGTATCTAGTACCTACAACACTATTTGAAACAAAGCGAATACTCAAAAATTGCTAAAAAGAAAAAAAAAGAGAGAGAAAGACTCAGTAAATAAAATAAAAGGGAGATGCACGTCAGCCAGCCCTTTGGTCTGGGCCCCGCTGGACCATCTCCTCCTCCATTTGGGCCCCTGCGACTAGCGCTCAGCTCTGATGGGGCCACCCTGGCCCAGTGGCCAACATTCTCCAGATAACATTGGTGGCACTGAGAAGCCGAAGTCCCCCAGAAGGCCATGTTACTACATGGGACTGGACCGTGCCTGGTAAGCTCATGGTCCTTTCTGAGGTTCTCAATAGACTCTGATCCAAAGTCTGCTTTTGGTCACATACGTGCTGTACTCTAACAAATTTTCAGAAAGAAATTCAAAGATAATGTAATTTTCCTATGCACAGTGTTTTTAGACATTTATAGACAGTTCAAAGTGGAATATAGAGGAAAAATAAAAGGGAAGGAATTTATAATAAAATAATATGCATTTCTGTACGTGAAAGATCAGGCTTGACTCCACGAGAGAATAGGAGCTTGCAAGTGCACACGATTCACTGGCATTGGAGAACTGAGAATGTCCACATGTGGGCTTAGTGCCGGAGTGTCCTGTTAGCAGCTCAGCTCACGTGGGCCAGGTGGCCATGGAGAAAAGATTCCGGAATGGTGAATTATCCTTGATGAAGTTCGAATGGAGACAAAGCCAAATCTCCTGTAGGACTGCATAGTAGTTTTATTCCTGGGAAATTCAATATATTTTAAAACCATTAAAAAAAAAAAAGGCTGTGCGAGGAATAGAGCTGGCCTCCAGGTCAGATAATTATAAACGTGTTTCTAATGTATGTGGTTGGCCAGAAAGACAAAGGGAAACTGAGTGGCGTGTGGGACAATTTTTTGTTGTGTCAGGGTGTCCTACACTTTAAAGGACATTTAGCCTCCCTGGCCTGCCGTCTGTCAAAGGCCAGGGGCCCCCAATCTTGTGACAACTAAGACATTTACAACACGTCCCCTAGGGGGCGGTAGCGCTCCAGTCGGAAACAAGTAGCCCGCACCAGAGCCCTGCTTTTTTATTTAACTCTTATCTTTGAGATTGTTTTACATCATAATGTGGAACTCTGCATCTCTTTCCAGACTGGGTGGTATTCGTTCTGTAGAGGTACTGTCGCTCAGTTCCCTTTGGGTGGCATTTCGCTGTTACAAGCAAGGCTACGGCGACTGCAGAGTTGGGGTGTCGTTTCGCACCGGTGGAAGCCCATCAGCAGAGGAATTCTTAGAAGTGGACTGGCTGAGTCACAGGGTTTGGGCATTTGGGATTGTCATAGTTATAGCCAAATCTACCTTCCACGGAAGTAGATTGATCTACATTCCCCCGAGCCGAGCAGGAACGAGCCTGTCCCCAGAGCTCCAGGAGTCAGGCTGGGGGTGGGGGTGGAGAGAGACAATTCTGGAAGGTCTTGTCCAGGACGCTTCCCCTCTGGGGGCCACCTCCTCAGACCACATCCAGGGTCCCCTCAATGAAGCCTTGGGTGTCCAGAAACTCTCCAACCCACCCTCTCAGGCCATGGAGAGGGGGGTGGAAACATGGCGGGGGGGTGAGTAGAGTTGTCCTTTCCCAGGTGGGTTGATCTAGCTGTTACAGGTATCTTTTTAACCTTCCAAAAAAAAAAAAAGACAGCTTTGTTGCTTTCTGATTCTTTAAGTATTTCAGAGGAAGAAATCCCTTTCCCCACCAACTTTTTTTTTTTCCAACTTTTTGTTTTGAAAACTAAAAACTTCAGAAAAATTGCAAGAATGGTATAATGAGCACTCATATACCCTTCACCTTGATTCAGCCATTGTTCACATTTTGCTACATTGGCTTTATCTCTCTTTATTATGCAGGACCATTTGAGACTAAGTTGCAGACATTCAACCCTAAACACTTCTTCCGTGTGCATTTCCTAAGAACAAGGATGTTCTCCTGCAAAACCACAGTCTGGTTATCACACTCAAGAAATTTAACATTGATGAAGTAATATCTATTGTACAGGCCTTATTCCATTTTCTCCAGTTGGCCCAATAAAGTTTCCTGTAACTCACCCACACACACCTCCCTGCCCTCAAGGCCCAGTCAAAAATCTGACTTGACATTTAGCTCTGGGCCTGGAGTTTGGATTTCTCCTCTCCAGCTCCGTGGGCCTGCCGCTGTGGGCCTGGCCTCCAGGAAGGCAGCTCCAGGTGGGGACAGTGCTGGCCCTGGACTCACAGGTGCTGGTGGGGTCCGCGGGAAGGACCTAAGCCCTACTTGAACCCCACACAAGTCTTCCTGGGCCCTGGGGGTGCAAGCTGGGCGTGGGGGTGGGGAGGACACTGTCCCGCCGCTGGGCTTGCTGGGGAAGAATTCAGTCTCACAATAAACCACCTTCTGTTTATGTCCCTTCCCCAAGTGCCAGGCAAGGACTTGTCCATCAGTCCCCACAACAGCTCCTGGGCCTCGGACTGTTTTCTCCCCTTTTAAGATTGAAAGGAGTTTCTGTTTTTCCATCTGATGAGGAAGTCACTGATAGCCACATGGGGCCACATGCTGCCTCTGGAAGGACCACTGACACACCACGGTCGGTGTGAACCGTGGCCAGGTGAGCTAGGACAGTGGCTGCTTCCTCCTTAGAGAAGCCTCTCTGGGCGTGGGCATCTCAAGGCTCCTGCTTCCCCCCCGCAGCCGTCATGACCATCCTTGGGAGATGCAGCTATCAGCTCCAGCAATGCCTCACTGCCCACCGATCACCTGTCCCACCTGCCCGGACGGCTGCCACGGGAACCGGGCTTTGGTCACACCAATGATGCCTCAAAGCATTTACCTGTGGCAGAAGGCAGGGACTGTGATCGGATCATCTCTGGGGTCCTGACAGGGGCCACAGAACCATTTGTCGACTCTTCACATGGTTTTCAGGGATGCGAGCGCAGCTAGGAGTCTGTAAGTTAGGCGGGACGAGTGACACCATCCCTATTTTCAGATAAGGAAACTGAGGTGTAGCGACAAATCTCAAAGGCATCCTATTGCAAGGAGAAAACCAGAAATGGAATGCAAGCCCCTTATTCTACTGTGGGGGAAACTGAGGCTCAGAGGTCACCAGGTTTGGTTCCTGACCACTAATTTGCAGCTGTATGATTTTGGCTCTGGGCAGGAAGCGGTGTGAGGAATTATTACTCTCTGTGCCTGCATTTGGAGTCAGAGGTAGGACCAGAACCTGGTTGCTCTAAAGGCCCTTTCCAGAACTTTCTGTGATACAGGTCAGGCGGTGGTGGTGTTGGGGGGAATCAGTAATAATAATAATAATAATGACAATAATAATAATGATAGTCATTGAGTGTTTGGCACATGATAGACAAGGATCTAAACACTTTACAGCTATTAACTCATTAAATCCTCACATAATAGGGGCGCCTGGGTGGCTCAGTCATTAAGCTTCTGCCTTCGGCTCAGGTCATGATCCCGGGGTCCTGGGATGGAGCCCCGCATCGGGCTCCCTGCTCAGTGGGAAGCCTGCTTCTCCCTCTCCCACTCCCCTGCTTGTGTTCCTGCTGTCGCTCTCTCTCTAATAAATAAATAAGATCTTAAAAAAAAAAAAATCCTCACATACTTCCTGTGAGGTGGGTGCATTATTACCCCCATCAGCTCATTTTGTAAAGGGGGAAACTCAGGCTTAGAGGCGGTTAGGACATTTGCTGGAGGTCCAGCGGCTCCTGCAGGAAACAGCCGGGTCCCTGCCTCCCAGGTGCTCTAATCCTGAGGCAGGCAGGTGTTGCCACCCCACAGGCTGTATTCTTGGAGTTCTTGAAGCCTGGAGGCCTGAGGCCCCAGTAGATAAAACCTTCACAGGTGAGCAGATCACCGCAGGGAGCAGAGAGCCCAGGCTGAGAATGGGGTGGGTGGGAGAGCCTTGGAACTCAGGCATTTCGGGGGTTTGAATTCTGGCTCTTTCACTTGAGTGACCTTGGTGCGATTTGACCTCCTAGGCCTCCATTTTCTCATTTATAGGAGATTGCGCGGGAGAAGTCTTGGTTCCATTACACTTGAGGCGTCACTACACACGTGGCCCTCAGTTTCCTCCTCTGTAAAATGGGAGAGCGGCTGTGGGCTGTGAACGTGTTCAGGCAAGCCATAACTTTGAGGCTGTGAAAGACCGTAATAGAAACTGGGTTCTCGCCTTCACATACAGTTTATAAAATGATTTTGTGTAATTTCAGACCTCCATTGGATGGGGGAAGGGAATGCAAAGGGCACCTTCTGTCCAGCCCTTTCGACCAGCGGCCAGTTCACCGGCTACAGTTTGCACTTTCCCGCCCCTAAACTTGCGCTGCCAAGCCTTTCGGAGCCGCAAAGCCAGTTTCAGGGAAAGCTGATGGTTGGCCCCTTAGAATCCACGTGCTAACGTCGCAGGCGCCGAATGGCTGGGCCCCTTAAGCCCGAGAAGCTGGTGACGTCAAAGTCACGGTCTGCCCTTCTTAAAGGCGCAGGTTCGCACCCCGTGTTCGGACAAATAGTTAAAACCGCACAAAAGTTTTAAAGGCGAGGCGGGTGGCGGGCTTTCAGGTGCTGGGCTTGCCTGGGAGACAAATGTGTTTCCCTGAGAAGCGGGATCAGAGACATCAGCTCAGGATTTAAGCCCACCTGTCACCCAGGGAGGCCGCCTCGTGCAGGGTGAAGTACCTGCAAGGTTCGAATTCCGGGCACTTAAACTTCGAGCCCCAGTTTCATCTTCTGTAAAAAGGGGCCAAATGATAATATACTTCTAAAAGTTTGGGGGTTTGGAAGAAGTAACGTTGTGAGAGTAACCACCGCAAAAATGTCAGTCCCCTTCTTCCCTACTCAATCCTCTCACTGTGCGAAGGAGGAGGAACCCGAGTCCCAGAGTGGTGGTGTAACTTGCTCCAGGGCACACGGTGGGAGGACTAAGCCTAAATTGAGTCCGGCTGACCCCGGGTTTCCTGGCTCCCGGGCCAATCTTTTCCCTGTCCAGCCTGCCTGGCCCGAGTCACAGCTCGTCTGATCCCATCGCCCACGGGCGCACGGTACCCAGAGGTGTGCCAAGTGGTTTTGGAGCTGCGCCTCAGTCGATTATCCGTAAAATGGGGATTATGCTGATTCCTGTTTGGCAGGTCGCCATTAAGTCGTAAAACCTCAGCAGGGAACCCGGCGGGTAAATGTTTGTCATTATTATCTGATATCTCCGTGGCCTTGGAAGAATTGATTCCAATACCTGCCTCCCGGCAGATGAGGACACTGAGGAAGAGCGGGAGAGCGCGTTACCCGCGCTAGCCTGGCAAGTTAGGGGGAGCTCTGGGACTCCCGCGGGCAACGCTCGGCCGGGGTACTGGTGGGATGGAGTTTGTGAGAATACAGTGTTAAGTGCGGTGCTGCCGCCGGTCACGCGTGACGTGGAGACCCGCGACCTTGGGGCGCTGGCCCGGCCGGGCACCCGCGGCGCAGCGGCTGGTCCCGGAGAGGTTGCTGGTGGGCGGGGCCGGCGGCACTCCGGGCATGTAGCTGGTCGGCCGGCGGAGGGCGGAGCCTCGCGGCGCGGTCCGGGGGCGGGGCGGGCTCGGGTGCTTTCGGAGACAGCCTTGGTGCGGGGCGAGCGCGCGCGGACCGTAAACCGGCCGCGGAGCCGTCATGGGCCCGCCGGGCTCCGGGAGCTGCGCAGCGCAAGCACCGGCCTGGAGTCAGGTGGGCGGAGCTGGACCTGGGTTGCGGGCCCGGCTGGGGACGGGGGCGGAGGTGGGCCTCCGGAGGTCCCGGGGAACCTGAGCCGGCGCGGGTCTGGGGGCCCGGAGTCGCGAGCCGTCAGGCCGACCTAGTCCGCCCCATCGGGCGTCCCCTGCGCGCGGGGCCAGAGTTTCTCCGAGGGAGAAACCTACTTTCTGCCCTCTCGGCCGAACCCCGGTCTCTGTCTTGGGGAGAGAGCAGAGAGATTGCCCTTTCTATCCAGGCCTGGGGTACTGGCCCTTCCGGTCTCGGGAGGAGGGTGAGGGAGGGAGGGCCGGGAACCCAGCCTCCAGTCCCGAGAGCGGACGGTCCTTTCGCGGCCAAAAGATTTGTTTACACGTTTCCCCTATTGCTCGGCCCCACCTTCCACGCCCGGTGACTCGGGGCACAGCAGAGCCCGCCTCGGGAGTGGGGGGCTTAGGGGGATGGCTCTGGCGTCCTGATCTTTGGGTCCCCCGGGCCAAACAGAGCGCCTGCCTCGATGAGGGTGCGCAGTAGTTCCGTGTTGCTCAGATGAGGGAATGGCAGTGGGCCGTTATTGCTCCTTAATCAATGAGTAACTACCCAAGCTTTCTTCCTCACTACTCTCAGAGTGACCTTGTTCAGGTCATGTCACCCCTCTGAATCTGTTTTTCCACTGGTAGAGTAGAGCTGACAAAAATTGCTTTAAAAGGTAATTGTAAGGGTTCCTGGATGGCTCAGTCGGTTAAGCGTCTGCATTCTGCCTTCAGCTGAGGTCATGATTCCAGGGTCCTGGGATGGAGCCTCGGTTGGGCTCTCTGTTCAGCGGGGATCCTGCTTCTCCCTTTCCTCCCCGCTGGTGCTATCTCTGTCTCCCAAATAAAAAAACAATTACAAAAGTAGAAGGTAATTGTGAGGATCGTTTGAGTTCGTATTCAGTGAGTGGATTCGGGTAGAGGGCTGGGTCAAATCCCAAAGGGCCCTGCCTTTTGTCTCCCCCTCCCACTGATCTTGTTTTGTGAGTCCAGTTGACTGTCTTTCAGAATTGAAGCTACAAGATGGCTGACCAGGAGCCTGGGGGCATTAGCCCCCTCCAGCAAATGGTGGCCTCAGGGACTGGTGCTGTAGTCACTTCCCTCTTCAGTAAGATCTGGGGAGGTGGGGAGGGGGCAGTGGGGACAGGGGCAGACCAGAGATTGGAGGTGACTTGGTCCTGGGGGAGGGGTCGGGGTGGGGTCCCGAAAGGAGCCTTCAGACCTGCCCTCCTCCTCCAGTGACACCCCTGGACGTGGTGAAAGTGCGCCTGCAGTCTCAGCGCCCCTCGGCGGCCAGCGGTGAGTGCCCAGCCCTGAACCCTGGAGCCCGTATGGGGTGGTGCCTGGGCAAAACATCTTCCTGAGGTGGGGTCCCCGGGACAGGTCGGGGCTCTCCTGATTTAAGGAACTGCCTTGTATTTTAGAGCTGATGCCTCCCTCCAGACTCTGGAGCCTCCCCTACACCAAATGTGAGTTCCCCAAGCCACAGGGAGCTTGTGAAGGTCCAGGGAAGGGAGTGGCCCAGTCTCCCTAGGGGACCTGAGGGCTCCACAGTCCTGCCACACACTTCCAGGTCCTATCAGCGAGCCCTGTGTCCTAAACAAGAATGTCCACCCAGGGACCACGGCCTCTGCTGGCCCCCCTAGGGATGGGGCTCACCCCCTTCCCTGCAGGGTTCCAGGGCACTGTCCTCCTAATGCCCCCTCCCCTTCCCCAGTGCCCTCCTCTCTGCAACCCACAGGGAAGTGTCTCCTGTACTGCAGTGGGGTCCTGGAGCCCCTCTACCTGTGCCCGAACAGCGCCCGCTGCGCCACCTGGTTCCAGGACCCCACCCGCTTCACCGGCACCGTGGTGAGGAGTGGCTGTGCCCCCGCCTGGGGCTCTAGGCGCTCCAGGGGGATTCACGTTGGTCGGGCTGCAGACCCAGGGAGGAGGGGGTGATGCAAAGCAAGTAACAGTGGCCGGGTCAGCTTGGGAAAGGCTTCCCTGAGGAGGTGGTGCCTCTCTGCGGTTTTGAAGGGTGAGCGGGAGTCCGCTTGGAGCTAAATGCGGGATTGCGTGTGTGCCGGCCTGCGGGGCTCCTACCTCTCAGCAGGACCCAGGGCTGTAGGCAGAGATGAGGGCATCAGGCTAGGGCCGAGTCAGGGTGAGCCTCATCCCAGAGCTTATTCACATTCCTCCTTCCTCCTCCTGGACGGGCGTCCGCTTGGCCAGGACGCCTTCGTGAAGATTGTGAGACACGAGGGCACCAGGACCCTGTGGAGCGGCCTCCCAGCCACCTTGTGAGTCTCTCAGTCCCACACATTGCTTTTCCTTGTTCTACTCCTCTGATCCTTTACTCTCCGGTCGGGTGGCAGGGGCAGGGGGTGCCTGGGAGGTTGGGAGCCTTTGGGAGTCCCGGCTAACGTCTGTTCACACTCCCAGGGTCATGACTGTGCCGGCCACTGCCATCTACTTCACCGCGTATGACCAACTCAAGACCTTCCTTTGTGGTTGGGCCCTGACTTCTGACCTCTACGCACCCATGGTGGCTGGCGCACTAGCCCGCTGTGAGCACAGCCCTGGGCCCTTGATCTCTCTCTGAGCCCCGGCTCTGCTGGAGCCCAGTCCTGGCTTCCAGCTCCAGTGTCTGGCAGCTTAGGGGTAGAGCGATCTCTTGGGCCCCCAGATCCTGGGAAAGGCGGCTGTTGGGCCCTGTGAGCTGATCCCTCCCCGCTATTCCCCCTAGTGGGCACCGTGACTGTGATCAGCCCCTTGGAGCTGGTGCGGACAAAGCTGCAGGCTCAGCATGTGTCCTACCGGGAGCTGGGATCCTGTGTCCGAGCTGCCATGGCTCAGGGTGGCTGGCGCTCACTGTGGCTGGGCTGGGGCCCCACTGCCCTTCGGGACGTGCCCTTTTCAGGTAGGAATCACGGATGCAGGGGGTGGGGTAAGGGAGCCTCTGGATGACATACAGGAGGTCTACAGTTAAGTCCCAGTTTTGCTGTTACTGACTTTGAAGTCACTTTCTGGGTCTTGAACATCTCATCTGTGAAATGGGCCCAGCGGGCGGGGTAGTCACCCAGGTTTCCAAGAGAAAATCCCCGCAGAGGGCTTGTTACAGAAACTGGCACGCCACAGGCAGTCCTCATTCTCGGGAGGGACGGTTGTCACATCGCGCAGCAGTGGAAAGTGGGCGGTTTGGGGCCACCCCACTGCCCTCCCCAACTCTGACGAGTGTACCCGTATGTCCGCAAGCCCTGTACTGGTTCAACTACGAACTGGTGAAGAGCTGGCTGAGCGGGCTCAGGCCAAAAGACCAGACATCCGTGGGCATCAGCTTTGTGGCTGGAGGCATCTCCGGGACGGTGAGTTGATCAGGCCGGGAGCGAGGCCAGTGGATGTGGCCTTGGGAGGCCTGAGGGTTGTGGGAGGTGCTCGTGTAGCTGCCTGTCGAGGAGCAAGCTCGCCTTGCCTCGAGAAGCCCTAGCCAAGGCTGGCAGAGCCTGGCTAGACGCGAGGGCTGGGGGCCCCGGGACTGGGGACCAGCGCTCTCCGCCCCACACCAGGTGGCGGCCGTCCTGACTCTGCCCTTCGACGTGGTGAAGACTCAGCGCCAGGTCGCGCTGGGAGCTCTGGAGGCTGTGAGAGGTGAGGGTTCTGGCTGGTGTGGGGCTGGGCGGATGGGGGCCCAAGTGGGGTCTCACCCGGGCCACGCCTTGCACCCACAGTGACCCCCCCACGCGCCGACTCCACGTGGCTGTTGCTGCGGCGGATCCGGGCTGAGTCGGGCACCAGGGGGCTCTTCGCAGGTGAGCATCCGTCTGTCCGCTCAGGAAGGATTGGGGCCCTCTTGGGCCCTGACCTCAGACCCTGACTCCCCCTCCCCCATTGCAGGCTTTCTCCCAAGGATCATTAAGGCTGCCCCCTCCTGTGCCATCATGATCAGCACTTACGAGTTCGGCAAAAGCTTCTTCCAGAGGCTCAACAGAGAACAGCCTCTGGGCTCTTAAAAGGAGCCAGGGGACAAGAACCCCATCTCTTCCCTGGATGGGGTTGGGGGTGGTGCGGAAGGAGACTGAGCCAAGTGCCTTGTTCTCAGCACTGAGGGGAGGGGCCTCATTTCCCTTCTCCCTCAACTATGAGCCCCAGGGGTACGGGGCTGCCCCTCGAGGCCTGCCCAGCTCCCCCCCAACAGCTTTCTTCCTACTGTTTCTCATTCCCAGCCCGAAGGATAATCACTTTTCCACCACCACTCCGCACCCCAAGTTGAAGACCAAATCTGCGAATTGTTCCCTCCCTTCCTGCCATTTCCCTGTGTGTTTGCTGTAGCTGGGTCTGCTCCCAGGTGTCACAAAACCCTAGGCCTGGTGTAGTCTGCACCCATCCCTGTTAATCCCTTGACTCTAAAGATGATGAACCTCTGTCCAGTGCCTGTGACTGCGGGGTGTTTAGGGGTGGGTAGGGAAGTGGGACTTGGTAGTGACTTGCACAGAGGAGGCCTGGAAGGGATCTGGATGTTGGCTTTGACTACCCAGATGGTACCCATATAGAGGACCCCCCACTTTACTGAGAGCCGGGTCAGGGTGAGGACCCAGAGTTGAGGGGGTGACAGGTAGCGTTAGGGCTATGGCGGAGGGTGGTGAGACCTTTCCTGATGGACATACTCCAGTGACGACAGAGGAAAGAGGTTGCTTCGATGGGTCTGCAACTTTGGGCCAAAGCTGAATTTCAGGATGATGGAAGGAGAACAGGGCCCTGCCAGGGCTTGGCTCCTCCGTCCTGCCCCCAGGGCGTTCAGTGTCTTCCCCGCTGGGGGCTAAGCAAGTTACTAAGAGTATCAGGTTGAATGGGGCATTTACATGTGGTCCTGCCCTGGATAGACCCAACATTTAGGACACTTCATACAAAAGCGCCCCACTTCCCAAGTCATTCTGACCGGCTTGCTTCTGTGGGGCACAGACCCATTGTGTCTGGTCTAGCATCACCCTGGTTACGGGCCCAGCACTGGCTATCGAATTGTGCCACCTCAGGACAGTGCCCAATCCCAGCCCCCCACAGACAAAGTTGCCCTCAGTCTTCTGGTTTTTATTTGCCTGATCCCCTCAGAGCCCCTGTCCTGGGGGCTGAGGAAGGAGTGACTCCGGGGAATACACAGGGATGGACTGGAGAGGCATGGGAGGTGGGAGTGCTGAGGCTGGGCCACCAGCTCCTGAGGAGGGTGGCGGGGCTGTGCGAAGAAGACTCCGGTAGGAAGCCAGCCAGGTGCCAGGGTCGCCAGAAGAATGGAACAGGCTTTCCCAAGGGCACCCTGTGGCCGTGGTGCCCGTGCGCCCTGGCCCAACGGGCTTCCCCTTGTAGCCCCTGCTCCCTTGGGCAGAAAGTTAAAATGGGCAAGAAGCAAAGGGTGCCTTTTGCAAGAGACCCGTGGCTGGGTGGGCAGCGTTCTCTGGAAAAGTGGCCTGGATTGGGAGACTCTGAGGAAAGGTGGCAGGTGCAGCTAACACTGCCCACGCCGTTCCTCAGCTGGGGCTCAGTGCCGGGCTGCCTTCGGGACTGTCGCTCACCAGGCACTCGTTGGATTTGAAGCTCGCCAGGGACTTGCAGCTGGGGATGGAGGCCAGGGAGCCGCAGAGGCCCAGCATGGAGGGCGTGGGGTCCTTCCCTGGGGAGAGAGGGTGGGTGAGGCCGAGCCAACCGGTCTGCCTGTGTGTGAGTTGGGGAAGGGGGGGTAGCCCTCAGGTCACCCCCCGAGGAAATTTTCCTCATTTCTGGAGCACTTGGCGTTGTCAAGGAAACCTGGGGAAGTATCGGCCCATGCCCTGCACAGTGCCGGGACACTATTGTAATCGTCAGCTTACGTCTCTGTCTCCCCCTGAGGTTCAACCTCTCTGTCTGTTTATTAAACACACGGTGAGCACTTATTCCGTTCCAAGCACTGGGGATACAGAGAACGGACAAGACACGGTCCCTGCCCTCACGGAGCTCACAGTCTTGCGGGGTGGAGACAGACACACAGACAATCACAAACACAGTGTGGCGGGGTTCCACGTCCACAGCCTGCCTTGTCTCAAAGAAGATCTAAAGTCATCCAGTACAGTATGGTGTTTGGAAAGAAATGGCAGAAGTCCAGGCCCTGGGAAAACTAGGG
>NC_138383.1:16735824-16785404 GCF_054177405.1 Leptonychotes weddellii
AGACCTGCCGGTGACTGTATTCAGTTTCAAACACACATCCTGCCTGTGACCTCTGCCCCTGAGACCCAATCTCTCTGCAAACCCACAATGCAGGGACTCAAGCTCTGCACACTGGGACAATGTAGTCCACCGGCGGCAAGTACAGACTGCTGCCCCTGTTTGGGGAGTAGGTAGGGCTCTGTGTTATAGATCATGGAACAAGGCCAACAGATAAAATGATACATAGTTGAGGCTTGTTCAGAGGCGTGTCTAGGGTAAGAGCTGTGCATGAGATCAGTACTGTGGAGTGACGGAGAAGAATGAATTTGACTTGGAAGAAATGGTGGTGATGCTAAAGGTGTGTCTGGGACTGCAAGCTCAGTGGCCAGAGGATAGTCTGGGAGAGGGAAGCTAGCAGTGCATGCTGGGAGTTGTAGTCCAGGTACTGAAGGTTGCTCCAGGAACTTAAGGATCAAGTTTGTTTAGGCAACGAACATGCACACTGGGACCTGTGGTCTGAGCTGACAGAGAGGGTCTCACCTGGTGGTCCGGGTGTCCCGCAGAGCTGTGGTGATGTATTCTGACATTCGCTTCTCCATCAGGGCCACCCGGATCCATGCCCGGCCCTGGAAAGCACACTCAACTTTACTTGTTGCCCTGAAGGGACCCAGGAGTACACCACTGTGTCTAGACCTCCTGTGGCTCTTCTACCCAGTGCCCGGAGGCAGAGTTGAGGAACAAGGAGCAGGCAATCCCCCCTGTATCCCCCTGCAACCAACAGCTGCCCTGGCCCTGCCCATCACAGTCCCCTCACCTTGGCTCGGGCTGTGCTGATGTTCTCCATGTTCTCAATGCTGCTCACACAATTGTTGGGCACTTTGCTGCAAGCCAGCCGGATATAGTCCCAGAAGCCCCGCTGCCCGTCTGAGCTGAACCAGCTCACTGGACCTGCTGGGGCACAGGCTGAGCCAGGGCAGGGAGGGGGCTCAGCAAAACTAGGGAGTTTGTAGAGGGTCCGTGTAATGGGGTACGCACATGCATAAGTATAAGCAGCCCCACCTGCACATAGTTCCTACCCCAAACATGTGCACACACATACATGTACACACAGGGCACGTACCTGCATGCCCACGGATGGGGCTTGTGGGCACCCACTGTATGTGGCCAAAAGACCCCCTCCCCTCTTTCCAGTGTGTGCATGGCTCAGCCAGAATTGGGGCCAGGGTCAATGATGGGGTTCAGAAAGCCACTAGGTAGATCAGAGTGGGTGGCCGGAAGCTAAAGGCTGGGAATTGGGAGGGCTGGACAATGGGGGCCAGGGAGCTGGGCCCACCTTTGAAACGGTGGCTGAGGATCTGCTCTAAGATGGCTGCAAAATTCACAAACTCCTCAGATGAGTCATCGATGGGCTCCGCCGTGTATTTCTCCAGCAGTGTTTTCACAGAGAACCTGGTGGGAGGTAGGGAAAGGGGGCAGTGGGGTGTCCAGTGAGAAGACAGGGTAATGGTGGTAGAGGAGGGGTGTTAGGCAAAGAGAGGGAGTGAAGGGCAGAGGAGAGGTCATGAAGAGCATGGGCGTGGGGGTGAGGCACATGGAAAGAAGGTGGGAGACGGGGGAGATATGCGTGACCACAGAGGCGCTGTGACATGGGAGTGATAGAGTGGCAGGTGGGAGACCGATTGACAAACAGGTGACAGGAGAGGTGACAGCCAGAGAAAGGCAGCTTCAGGAATAAGGTATGAGAGGGGACAGAACAGTAAGTAGGCAGAGGAGGCACCTGGAGTCAGGGGGCTGTCCCAGAGCCCCTTCCTTCTTGCCCATGCTTTGGAGTTGCGTTTTTGATGGGTGTGGGTTGGGGGTCAGCTAGGAGTTAGAAAGTGGGTTTGTAGCCCTGCCTGGAGCTGTCTTCTGCTATTGCTAGAACAAACTTCAGTCCCTTCGGTGGGGGGTGGGGGGGTGGGCGTCACTTGGGCCAGGGCATGTGAGTTGAAACTGAGCACATGGAGCGTGGGCCTGCAGGGGTGGCCAGGTGGGCTCTTAGCACATGGATGCCCCCCTTCCCCCTTCTCCTTCCTAGTTTGGTCGCCCACACACCAGCTGCCCAGAACCAGGCAGTGCAGAGCTGGGCTGGGGGTGTGTGTGTGTGTGTGTGTGTATGTGTGCAGGGTGTGGGTCTGACACACACACTGGGTGGGAGGGGGCATTGGCAGCAAATCTCTGGAAGGGGTCTTAGGGGCCCAGACACCTGGCTTCTCAGAGAGGAAGGGAACCACGGGAAGCCAATGGGGCTGAGAAACTGGAGCCCAGCAGTCCTCATTCTTCTCTGCAATCCTGCTTGGAGCCTCAGCTACCTCTGCAGTCCCTCCCCCTGCAATCTCCACCTGCCATCCCTGCAGTGGGGTGGGGCAGGAATGAGGATGCGGCTGGCAACATCCCATTATTGCCCTCTTGTGGGTGGAGGAGCAGGAGTGGGGGATCCAGGGCTACAGGGGCTGCTTGGAACTGCCCCTTTCCCCCTAAGCTTATCAAGGCCTGTAATGTGCCAAGCACTGCATGTACTCCTCATCCATCCTTACAACAGCTCTGGGAGGTAGGTCCTCTTAGCATCATCTCCATTTTACAGATAAGGTGACCGAGGGTTCAAGAGGTTGACTGATCTGTTCAGAGTCACAGGGCTTGTGAGGAGTCAAGTAAGTCTGTCTGATCCCAAAGCCCTTGCTCTTTCTGCCACATCCTGTGGCCTCCTGCTGGCTGTCACAATTACCAAGGCCTAGGAGCAGCCCCTGCCTCCTCTGCCTTCCACTCTGCAGGCTCCAGCCCTTAAGCACTGGCCTCTGAGGCTCTCAGGCCAATGGCAGACCTGAGCCAATGGACCCCCCCTCCCTTCTCTTTGGGCTTAGAGCTGGTCTGGCCTGAAATCAGAGCCAGGTCAGTGCTGGGGTTTGTAGTAGGGGGAGGCGGCCTGGGGGACTCAGATCCTGTTTCCTTGTGATACCCTTGCGACCTTGGACAAGTCACTTAATCTCTCTGAGGCCCAAACAGGAATAATAGTACCTGCCCCAGACTCCAGGAAGGACTAGGGGAAGGGGCGTGTGTATAGCCCATTGGGCAGGGGTGGCCAGGAGCAGGGCCATTAATGGGAAGGTTGGCTCCGCCAGAAGGAGCCTGTGTTTGGGGCATTAGCTGGGCCTCATTGTGCAGCACACACCACCACCGCCCCCATGATATTTTCTGGTCATCTGGGTCAGCCCTCAGTGGGGGCCTGGGGCTGGTTTCAGCATGGCGGCCATGGGGCTGCTGCAGGTTACCATGGAGACAGGGAGGCCAGGGCCCAGGGGAGCCCTTGGCCTGCTAAAGGGAACTGTTCTGGGAGCTGGAGGCGAACCACGTGACAGGGATGAGGTGACAGAGGCCCGAGGGGTTTCTGAGCCTTTTTCATGCCCCCAACCCCCTCTAAAACTCTATCCCTCACACCCCAGCTCTAAGCCCACTCTCAATCCGCCAGAACCTCTGTTCCTCCAGCCTAGGCCACAGGGAGCTCCCCCCTTCCCATACACTGGGGAAAGCAGGCAAGAGAAAGAAGTATCTTCTTCTCAGGGACAGGAAGGGTATCATCAGGACAGGGCGATTTTCATGGGCCAGGCACTAGGCTAGGCTCCTACGTGAATTATGCCATTACTTTTCCTTGGCGTGGCTGTTACATCTACAGTGGGGATGATGAGGCACCCAAGGCCCAGAGTGGTTAGGAGACTTCCCCACGGTTGCACAGCTAATAACTGATGAAGTAAGAGCTTGACCTAGGATCCTCTGGCCCCAAAGGCAGAAACCTTTGTTTTATACCAGACTGGCAGGGTTTGAGGGGTGAGGGTGGAGGCATCGGCCTGTACTTTGGGCTGGGTGGGCCATTGCTGCACTCATTTCTTCTATAACATTCCAGGCATTTTTACAGAGGTCTGATGGTGTAGCACTGTGCTAGGGACTAGGATATAATGGTGTGAGACAGATGCAGTATGGCTGGGTGTGTGCGCAGGAACCTGGAAGGAGCTATGGGAGGCAGGAGCCAGGGCATCAGGTGCGTGCTGATTCCTGGGGGAAGGAGCAGGACCAAGGCTTGTGTGTAGACAGGTGGGGGTGGCGAAGCAGGACAGTTGAGCCTGCACTTGGAGCACCCTGCCCTCAGAGGTGGCATGGCGGGGGGGGGGGGGTTGCAGATGGAGAAGGCAGCTGGCGGGGGGTCCTAGAGGGAGGGAGTAGGGCAGGTGAAACTGAGGGACAGTGGATACCAGCTCAGGGCAGGGCAGTGAGGGTGAGTCACTGCAGGGCTGAGGCGGGAAGGTTCACTTCCTGGGCCCTCAAAAAGCAGATGAATCTTCCCAATGCTGCGACAGCCCCACCCTCAGGGACCAATGGCCCTGCCCTCCCAACCTCCTCCCTTGAACCCAGGAGACCCAGGCTTCCGCAGTCAGACCCTCAGCCCTTCCCATGGCAGGCACAGTGCCCCTCACCCTTCACTGGGTGGATTCAGGGGCTTTACCCACACCCCCAGTTGACCCTGCCACAGGCTGCAGCTGTCCAGAGATGGAGAAGGACACCGATCTCTGCTCCCGGGTTTGAGCATGGGAAAATCTCTCAGGAAAGCCCTACCCTGGAGAGGCCAGGTTGACAGGGGTGGGAGTCAGGGTATGCTAGGAGGGCGCTCGTCAGTGCTTCCCTGCCCACCCCGCCCCCGCCCCCAGCAGGGGAGCCAGCCATCCCACCCCTCCCCCTCACACACAATGTCACTTCCTGGTTTTCACAGGAAGCTGCAGTGCCAATGAAACACCCCTCAACCCCCAGGCCCCGGGCTGGGCATAGGCCTGACTTGGCCTAGAAGGGTAGGGACCAGACCTCCAAAGCCCGTCCTGGTCTGGGCCTGAGGGACAGTGGACGCGCTCCTCTTAACTCTGTGCTTCCTCCCTTTTCTCCGCGGCGGCTGTGCATCCTCCCGCGGGCACGCTCAGTCCATATTTTCGCAGCCCGCCCCGACGCCTCTCCCTGACCACCCCCCGCCAGCGGCGCCCACCTGCACACGGTGATCAGGTTCCTACGCTCCACGGCCACATTGCGGGAAGACGCTTTCTTGGAGGACAGCCCCAGAGCCATGGTGGTCTGGACAAAGCTCGCTTCCATCCAGATGTGCAGCCACTGCTGCCGCCACCAGCTGCCCCCCACCCCTCCTGGCGCCCCGGCCCCCCCGCCGGATCACGGCTGGGCCCTCTGCCCGCCGGGGCCCCTCGATGCCTGCACGGCCATCCCCCTGCCGCTGCTCCCGCTGCCCGGCCCCCTGGCACCCTCCCCCGGCTGCGATTCCGGAGCAAAACAAGGCCGGGGAGGGAGCTCTCCGAGGTGCTGAGCCGGGGCCTGTCACCCCCCCCTTAACCGCCCGCCCCCCTCGGCCGGTGACGTCAGGGCCCTCGGGCCCCGCCCCTGGCAGGCCGGGCACCAATCCGCAGAGGATGCAGAATTTGGGGGTGGGGGCTGGGGCCCCAGGGAGGACGGAGGGGGTCCCCGGAAGAGGCAGCGATTGGAAGGAGAAAGAAGGGGCATGTCGCCTGTTCTCCACTCCCACACTCAGGGCCGGGGGGCCCCTCGCCTCGCGTCTCTGAGTTCCGACGACTGACCTCCCTTGTTTCTGACCTGTGACCGGTGGTGTCTCAGAGTTTTCCTCCTGCTGCCGGAGAAAGGAGGTCCTCACCCTCATCCCAGCCCCGTCTCCCCACCCATTCAGCATCCGCGTTCTCAGTGAGGCCGGGGCCAGGTGTACGTCCAGAGAGCGCAGTGGTCCTACGCGCTAACCTAGGAGGCCAAGGAGCTGTCGGAGAGACTGTATATCTGGCTTTTGACTTGTCAGCACCAACGGATGGATTCAACTGCTCCTAGGGTGGGGGATGGGAATCCAGAATAAGCTGTAGGAGCCCAGCGCCTGGAACCACTCAGGACAGTGAGACTAGACCGGCAGCTACGGGCCTGGACTCCGTGGAGGTTCCCAGCAGTAGGGCTGGTGCCCACAGTGGTGCCAAGGCACGGCTTTCTCTCAGAGTCCTACTCCCTCACATCACCCCAGGGCAGCTGGCTTGAGGGTTAACCCCGTGGCTGCCAGCATTGCTGCATGGTGCCACCAAATCTCTGAAGGTTAGGAGGGCCCCTAAAGCTGATTGCATCTTTTAGGGGAAGGTGAAAGAGATGGATGCATAGTCTGTCTTTTTTGTCACCCTTTGCCTCCCAGTTGCTCTCTCGTCCCTGCTCTCACCTGCTCCATTCCTCTACTCAACCTGTTCTCTTTCATACACTGAAACCCCCAGCTCCCACAGAAATCTTTCTGTGTTCATTAAGAGGGGGTCCACCCAATTTCCCTATCTGGCTTTAGGAAGGTCCATCCTAGCGCTCAGCTCATATCTATTCACCAACTCTGCCCACCTGCTGGAGTTACTCCACTTTGCTAGTGTATGGTCGTATGTCTCCACATTGATTCCAATGTGCACCAACATCTGAATATGATCAGCAGGCAGGGACCCTCTATTAGCACAAACAGAGGAGGAAGAGATAAAAGGCCTGTACAAGTTCACAACTCTGGTCTGACTCCCTGGGGGCAGGGGAGAAGGTCCTGGCTCCCAGCACAGATCTCATGTCCACTCAATCTCAGCCTCAATTCTTGGCTCCTGGGACCTCAGACTTGATCTTTTCCATTCCTCCTTTGCCTTTTCCCTCTTACCTCACTTCTAGAAGCCCCTCTTATCATCTTCCTGCCTCCAGATACATAGCCAATGCCAATCATGATGGTCTTTTGTTTTTCGATTGCAGGATATGCTATATGCACAAAAGAGCACATAAAACACATAGGTGCAGTTTAAAGAATATTTACAAAACAAACACCTGTGTCATCACCTTAAAGATCAAGAAATAGAAATAGAAAATTGTCAAGAACTCAGGATTTCCCATATACCTGTCCCAGATCTCATCTTCATCCATACCCCCAAGAGATAACCACTGACCTTTATGATAATCATTTCCTTGCTTTTCTTAATAGTTTTATCACCTATGTGTCCATCAATAAAAAATATAGTTTAATGTTTCTTTATTAAAAGAAATTTTTTTCTATATTATTCTTTCTAGTCTTTCTATATTATTTTCCTTGTATGCTATTCCAAAGCATGTCAATACTACAGTTTATCTATTCTATAATTGAGGGTAACTTTGTGTATCAGATAGGGCCTAGTAAGAAAAACAGAAACCATATTATATATTTCAGATAGAGGAGATTTAATACAGGGAATTGGTTACACAAGAGTTAGAAGACTAAAAGCAAAAAAAGAAAGAGAACACCGAGACACCACGGAACCAGTAACAAATGAAGCAACGAGGGCTGAGGGAACAAAAGAGAAGAGGTGGGATTACTACACCCAAGGAGCCCACAGGGAGGGCCCTACTGAGTTGGGGCTCAGACTCAGGCAGAGTCACCAGCGAGCTGCTGCTTAATCCTCAGAGGGGGCTTCTACAAAGCTGGTTCTTGGCATGCAGAAAGAAGCTGAAGGCTGGAACCAACTTCCAACAATAGAGCAACTCTGAACAAAACCAGAAAAATGGGGAGATAGTTTCCTCTCCCTTCTTCCTGTGTTCCATCTCTCTCTAGTGTCTCCTATTAACAGAACCTAACAGAAAGCCGGTTAGTAATGGAGTCTGGAAAACAAGTTTGCAGAGTCTTAGTTCCACCCAGTATCAGACAGCAGAGACACGAAGAATGGATTTGGAGCAGAAAGGCAAGAAATGAATAACAGGTACCCGTCTACCTCTTTTCCTGCTCAACATTTACACACGTTTCTATACATATTTGAATAGTAACAAACTTCATGCCTTTGCCTAGCAAGATGTAATTATCCTTTGTACAAAAGAAGATGCTCTGGCGCCCTCCCCAAAAGTGGAGATGCAAACAGTAAGAGTATCCATTTCTGGGTGATGCTAATACCTCTCCTAGTTCAGCCACATTTCCTCTAGAGGATTCTGTAACCTAAAGACTAAAGTATAAAGTTCACTACCAACAACAACCCTTATATAAAATAATAAGGGTAAGAAAGGATGAGGGGAATTAAAATAGAGAGAAGGTATATATAATACAAAACAAGCAAGAAAGAAAATTCCTGGAGGCGCCTGTGTGGTTCAGTCCGTTGAGCATCTGACTTTCGATTTCGGCTCAGGTCATGATCTCAGGGTCCTGGGATAGAGGCCCTGCTCAGTGGGGAGTCTGCTTTTCTCTTTCTCCCTTTGCCCCTCCCCCTACTCATGCTCACTCTGTCTCAAATAAATAAAAACACTTTTTTTAAAAAAAGATTTATTTGAGAGAGACAGAGAGCAAGCAGAGGAGGGGCAGAGGGAGAGGGAGAAGCAGGCTCCCCGCTGAGCAAGGAGCCTGATTCAGGGCTCTATCCCAGGACCCTGAGATCAGACCATGACCTGAACTGAAGGCAGACGCCACCCAGGTGCCCCTCTCAAATAAATCTTAAAAAAAGAAAGAAAATACCAGTAGCTTCTACATTCTTTATTTCTGTAACTTGTCATAAGTTGATCTTTATAACTCTCCTCTTCCATTACTCATTTCATTTTCACTTGCCCTTAGCCAAAATCTCAGTTTGTTGTTACTGTTTTTTAACCATGTCAGGTGACCAAATCTTCATTCTTGATGAATCTAAATCCTCAGAATTGAGTTCCTAGGTTTTTTCTTTAACTTTTGCTATCAGACATGGAAGAAAGAGCCATACCAGCAAATCACATGGGTTCTAGACATAGTCCACCCTACCATCATTGTATAGCTGCAACGCAATATCCCTTGGTATTTGGGATAGTCACCCCAGAAGGTAACCTCCTTCTGTGCTCTGAGCCCAGGCAAGCCTTAATCTCCAGCTGAATGGAACCATTGTTACATCTAGTGAAAGGATTCTTCCCTTAGTGAAGTCAATGTTGTCCATGCTCCTTCCACATTCCCCAAGTCCTTGGGTACACTGGAAGAACCTCCAACTGCCAGGAAAACTGCAGTTCTTTCCCTGAGGGCTTTCTCTGGCCACTGGAGCCTGCCCTACTAACATTGGGCAGGCTGAAAGTTCTGGGGAATGGTACTCCCATCCAGAGCAACCTTCAAGGAATACTGGATGGGGATTGGTGAATAAATACCTCAGTTCCCTCAGCCCTCACGTGGGATGGTCCTGAGGCTCAAGTATTATTATTATTATTATTATTTTTAAAAGATTTTATTTATTTGTTTATTTGACAGAGAGAGAGAGAGTGACAGCAGGAACACAAGCAGGGGAGTGGGATAGGGAGAAGCAGGTTTCCCGCTGAGCAGGGAGCCCGATGTGGGGCTCGATCTCAGGACCCTGAGATCACGACCCGAGCCGAAGGCAGACACTTAACGACTGAGCCACCCAGGAGCCCCCTTTGACAATTTTTTAATTGAGTTGTTTGTCTTTGTGCAACTGATCTTTAAGCTGATGCTGATAATTTACTAAAAATTTCTGTAAGACGAAATAATAATTCTATAAGATGAATAATTCAGTAGCTTCTTTTGGATTGTCTTGACACACAATTAGGTCATTTGCAAAAACAGGTTTGTTTTTTCCTCACCAAATAACAAGCATCCTTGTCCTGTGTCTGGCCTCAGAAGGAAAGATTTCGTTATTAAGTGTGATGTTTGCTATAGGTTTTTTATAGATATTCCTTATCAGGTTACAGAAGTTCCCTTCTATTCTTAGTTTGCTCAAAGTGTTAATCTTTAATGGATGGCAAATTTCATCAAATGTGTTTTCTGTTTCTGAGATGAATATATAGTTTTTACTCTTTCCTCATATTCATGTGGAGGTTTACATTAATTGATTTTTCTAATGTTATAAATTCCATTTATACGATAAGCCAATTTGGTCATGGTGTATTCTAGTTATATATATATAACTGGTTTTAGGTTGCTTAATGTTTTATTCATTTAGGATTTAAAAACTTATGTTCATGTGTGAGATTAACCTGTTATTTTCCTTCCTTGTACTATCTATGCCAGGTTTGGGTATTAAGATTATGTTATATGAGTTAAGACATGCCCTCTTATTTTTTATGCTTTGTGGAATAATTTGTGAATCTTTAGAAGCATTTGCTTCTTGAATATGTGGCTGAATTTAGTGATGAAGCTATCTGGTCATAGAACTGTCTTTGCTGATCCAATTTCTTTAATAGTTGTGGATTATTTGGGTATTCTGTTTATTCTTAGTTTTTTATTTTGACTTTGTCAATTGGTTTCTCCATTTTTAAAAATCAACATCACTGAAGAATAATTTACACACAATAAATGCACCCGTGTTAATTTTACAAGTCAGTGAATTTTGACAAATGTATATACCCACAATAAAGATATGGAATATTTCCATCCCCAAAAAGATTTCTTTGTGCCTCTTTCCTGTCAATCCTCTGCATCACCCCTCACCTCAGGCAACCATTTATCTACTTTCTGTCACTGTAGACTAGTTTTGTTTTTTGGTTTTTTTTTTTAGAATTTCATTTAAATGAAATCATATAGGAGGTACAATTTTGTGTCTAGCTTCTTTCACGTAGCATAACATTTTGGAAATTCATTCATGTTGTTGCAAGTGTCATTAATTCATCCCTTATTATTGCTGATGGGGATTGGTGGATAAATATAGTGGATAAAGTGTATTATCCCATTGTATGGATGTAACACAATTTATTTGTCCATTCACTTGTTGGTGGACATTGGGATTGTTTTGATTCTTTTTTACTATTTTTTTTCTTTTTTACTATTTTGGCTAATGCTACTACAAATAGTATTGTATAAATTTTCAATACTTGTAATCAAATATTTTTGTTTCTCTTGGGTATGTACCTAGAAATGGAATTGCTAATCATATGGTAAGTATGTGTTTAACTTTATAAGAAATTTCCCAAGTGGTTGTACCATTTTACATCCCTATCATCAATGTATGAGAGGTCCACTTGCTTCATATAGTTGCCAACATTCAGCGTTTTTTTTTAAAGATTTTATTTATTTATTTGACAGAGAAACAGCGAGAGAGGGAACACAAGCAGGGGGAGTGGGAGAGAGAGAAGTAGACTCCCCGCTGAGCAGGGAGCCCGATGTGGGGCTCGATCCCAGGACCCTGGGACCATGACCCAAGCCGAAGGCAGACGCTTAACGACTGAGCCACCCAGGTGCCCCAACGTTCAGTATTTTTATTCTTTTTAATTTTAGCCATTCGGGTGGGTGTGCAGTGGTACCCTACCATGGTTCTTCTTTATTGAGGTATAATTTATATATAGCAAAATGTTTAGATTTTGAGCACGCCATTCACTAATTTAATAGATAGATGCACTCATGTATCCCACATACCAGTTAAAGCACAGAACATTTCCATAACCCCAAGGACATTCTCCTGTGCTTTGTCCCAGTTATCCACACTACCCCAGAAGCAACTACTGACTTCTTTTTTTTTTTTTTTAAAGATTGTATTTATTTATTTGACAGAGAGACACAGGGAGGGAGGGAACACAAGCAGGGGCAGTGGGAGAGGGAGAAGCAGGCTCCCCGCCGAGCAGGGAGCCCAATGCGGGACTCGATCCCAGGACCCCGGGATCATGACCCGAGCAGAAGGCAGACGCCCAACAACTGAGCCACCCAGGCGCTCCCCCCATGTTTTTTATTGAGTTGTCTGCCTTTTTCATTATTGAGTTGTAGGAGCTCTTTATATAGTCTAGATACAAGGCTTTTGTCAGATATGTATGTTGCAAACATTTTCTCTCAGACCATGACTTATTGCGTTACTCAAGGTGCTGGATTTTGCTGTTTTCCAAAATGCTGGACTTGCTTCTAACAGGCAATTAGTTAACTTATTCATGATAAACTTAATTCTTAAATTCTTTTTTTTTAATTTTTTTTTTTAAATTTTGTTTATTTATTTGACAGAGAGATAGAGAGAGAGAACAAGTAGGCAGAGAGGCAGGCAGAGGGAGAGGGAGAAGCAGGCTCCCCGCCGAGCAGGGAGCCCGATGCGGGGCTCGATCCCAGGACCCTGGGATCATGACCTGAGCCGAAGGCAGCTGCTTAACCAACTGAGCCACCCAGGCGCCCCAAACTTAATTCTTTTAAAGCTTATTTTTTAGATGTTAGGGAAAGTCTAAATTTGCCTTTGCTCTAAGGTTAAAGTTGCCCTACTAACTAAAGTGTTTGTTACCTTTCTGGAGTCTCTACTGAGTGTCCTGAGTGTTTTGTTTTGTTTTTGTTTTTTTTTAATTCATTTGAGACACAGAGATACAGAGAGAGAGAAAGAGCATGAGCAGGGGGAAAGGCAGAGGGAGAGGGAGAAGCAGGCTCCCCACTGAGCCAGGAGCCCAATGTAGGGCTCGATCCCAGGACCCTGGGATCATGACATGAGTCGAAGGCAGACACTTAACCATCTGAGCCACCCAGGCACCCCTGTCCTGAGTGTTTTAACAAGGATTCTCCACTCTGGATGGCCAACTTAACTATATCCTAGTCTTCTGTAATCTCTGGGAAGTCTTTAGCTTACAGCAGGCCACTGCCTCTCTCAGATGTGTGGAGTTTCACCCCCACATACATGGCTTAGTCTTCAACAGCAGTCTCTAGGACACTCTGATGCATATTTCTGGAGCTCTTTCCATACATAGCTCCTTTATCTTTAGTATTCCATTCTGCAAATTCCAGTTGTTACAGCTTCCCCAAACTCTGATCTCTCAACTCAACCCAGCAAACCCACTGCTTTAGGAAAACTTCCCAGCACTGTGGTCTAGACAGTGCCTCCAGGCAGAAACTGGAACAATCTTAGGGCTCACTTTGTTTTTCCCCCTTCTCCTTGAGATCTCGGCCCTTCACTGCCTATCATCAGTGTCTAAAACAGTTGTTTCATATATCTTTTCTAGTTTTCTAGCTGTTTACAGCAAGACAGCAAGTCCAATCCTTGTAACTTCATCATGATGAGATAGAATTCCCTTTTTCTTCTTGGTTTAAGTCAGAATTATTTTAAGTCATAATTTTCTAAGACACTGTCCATTTTATTGAAAATTTAAAAATTTTGGCATAAATTTATGCATAATATCCTCTTATTTTTAATGCCCTTAAAATTGGTAGTGAAGTTTACCTTTTCATTTCTTTTTAAAAACATTTTTATTTATTTTAAGTAATCTCTACACCTAACGTGGGGCTTGAAATTACAACCCCAAGATCAAGAGTCAGATGCTCTTCCAAGTGAGCCAGCCAGGCACTCTATCACCTTTTCATTTCTGATATTTGCAATATGAGATCTTTGTTTTCATGATAAATCACATGGAGGTTTTTAAATTTTATCAATCTTTTTAAAAAACTAACTTTGGGGGTGCCTGGGTGGCTCAGTCGTTGAGTGTCTGCCTACGGCTCAGGTCATGGTCCCAGGGTCCTGGGATCGAGCCCCACATCGGGCTCCCTGCTCAGCGGGAAGCCTGCTTCTCCCTCTCCCACTCCCCCTGCTTGTATTCCCTCTCTCGCTGTCTCTCTCTGTCAAATAAAATCTTAAAAAAAAAAACAAAAACTAACTTTGTTGTTACTCATTCTGTCTATGATATTTTATTTTGGGTTTTATGTATTTTTACTCTCAGTTTTTTTTTCTACTTTTAAGGGACTCATCTTGTTCTCCTGCTAAATTATAGAAATGGTACGTAAATTGTTTATTATAAACTTATTTTCCAATATATACATTTAAGGCCATAATTTTTTCTCTGAGTATTGCTTTAGCCATATCCCACAAATATTTTTTCATTCAGTTCAAAACATTTTAGAATTTCCATTTTGGTTTCTTCTTTAACCCATGCGAACCAGTAGAACAGATAGAGAGTCAGAGACATACAGATAGAGATATATAAGCATGTCTCTCTCTCAGTGAACATATATATGTATATATATGTTTATATATTTATAAATATATTTTAGGTATTTATAGATAAATGTTTATATATTAAAAATACATATAGATATTTATATATAAGTACATATAAATATTTATATTTGGTGCATTTGATTTACTGCTTTATCACAAAGAAATTGGCTTACTCAATTGTGGGAGGCTGGTTAGGCAAGTCCAAAGTCTGTGGGGCAGGGGCTGACGCTGCAGTCCACAGGCAGAAGTTCTTCTCCATCAGGGAGCCCTTCCTTTTGTTCTCAAGGCCTTCCAACTGATTGGAAAGGACAATCCATATTATGCTTTACTTAAAGTCAACAGATTATAGGGGTTAATCACATATACAAAATACCTTCACAGCAACACCTAGATCAGTGTTTAACTGAATGATGGAGCATTATAGACTAGTCAAGTTGACATGTAGAACTAACCCATCATGCTGCTCTGTTGGAATCTGATGCTTCTCTCATGATTAGAGGTTATGAGTTTTAGGAAGGAAGAGCATGGAGTCCCATATTCATCCAATCATATCAAGTATACATACTATCGACATAATTAATGGCTGATGATGTTGACCTTGCTCATGGGTGAGGTAGCATTTGTCAGATTACTACACTGTCAAGTTATGTGCCTCTTCCCCCCCCTACACACTTCCCAAACTTCTTGAAGGGAGTCACTATGCACGGCCTACACTTGAAGAGTGGGGAGTTATGTTCCCCCTCCTTGAGGATGGAATATCAATATATATTATCTAGAATTTTTCTGCTTGGGAGATTTATCTCTTCCCCTCCATTTATTAATTTATTCAAACATTTAAATATATCAATACAGACTCATGGATATTTATTTTATACTTTGGGTTATAATCTAATACTACTTTGTTTATTTTTTTGCTCAAATTGTTCTAGGTTTGACCACTGGGAACTGCATGGTATGTATTTTCCCATCTTCTTACCTATACCTTTCAGCATCAGCGTGCACATTCAACAAAGATTTATTGAGCATCTGTGTGTGCCGTGCCCTGTGATAATCATCCATGATCTACATGTAGTTTACTGTATAAGTGGAGGGAATGAAGAGGAAGAAGGAAACTGGAAGTTAGAGCTATGAGATTTGAACATTAGCAAGGAGTAAAAGGCTCCAGTTTGGGCTATAGAAAGGTCATCAGTTATAGGGAAGCCAATGGATAGCTCCTTGATGATTTGGCCAGATAAGGTGGAAGTTTTGCAATTACTCCCGGGTTTCTGGCTTGAGCAATGGGTGGATGGGGATGTCATTGGCTGAGATAGGGCAACCTGGAAGAGGACCAAGTTACAAGAGTGTGCAGAGTGTAAGGAGAAGACAGCTCAGGAAAGACAAACTTTGGGGAGCACCGACAAGGGCAGAGGTGATAGGAGGAAGATGAGCCAGCCTAGAAGATAGAGAAGAAACCATCAAAGAGATAGGAGGGGCACTAAAAGCAGACATTTCCAAGAAGGGAGAGGCTGCACATGTCAAATGCTACAGAGAAATCCAGTTGGGGAGCTGGGCAGTGTCCATTAGATGTAGCAACTAATTGGTTATTAGTGGAAAGGGGAGATGGGGAGATGCTGGACAGTCTTGGGCAGAGGAGGGAATGAGGGGTGAGGAAGAGGAGTTGAGCTGTGAATGGGAGAGCAACAGGGCAATCGTTGTAGGGTCAAGAGAAGATCGGTTATTTTAATGGGGTAGGCTTAAGTTCATTTGGGGCTGTAGAGAAGGAGGGGGCGGGGGGACGACATGGAGGGAGGAAGACTGGAAGTGGTGGGGGTGGTGTGCTCAGGAAAGGTAGGGAGTCCCAAGGAACAGCCTGAGCCCCCTGGAGGGCGGGTGGTGTCACTACAGACAAGTTTACAGGAGTTGGGGGTAGGAGAGGTTATTTATTAAATTCTTTAAAGTCCAAGGGCCTTGGGGCGCCTGGGTGGCTCAGTCATTAAGCGTCTGCCTTCAGCTCGGGTTGTGATCCCAGGGTCCTGGGATCGAGTCCTGCATCGGGCTCCCTGCTCCCGCGGGAAGCCTGCTTCTCCCTCTCCCACTCCCCCTGCTTGTGTTCCCTCTCTCACTGTGTCTCTGTCAAATAAATAAAATCTTAAAAAATAACAAAATGAAGTCCAAGGGCCTTTACTGGTGGAGAGCAATCCTCGCTGGTATGCAAACTTGGTTTCATGTCCCATTTATTAACCTTCTGAATCTACTGAGGAATTGATATTGCTTTAAGCAATCAACATCTCTCTAATATTCACCCAACAAATTCACCCAAATTAGGAATTTGACAAATTTCTCTAAACATTTTTTTTTCTCTAAACATGTTAAGCACGAATTGCCTTTTGGCAATGACAATAAAACTAAGGGAACGCTTACTATTGCGTTTACTACGTGCCAGGCACTGTTTGACGTGCTTTATATGCTGTATTTCATGGATCCTCACAACCTTGGGAGGAAGGTACTAGATATCACCCGGTTCCAGTTTGGCATCTGAGCAGACTGAAGTCCAGAGAGGTGAAGTAAACTGCCCAAGCTCACACAGCTGGAAAATGCTAGAGTTGGAATATGAGCTCCTGGGCCATGGTAACTCTACTACAATTAGGCGCTGTAATGGAAACATGCTGATTTTTCGGAAGGCTTTACACACCTTAAACAATTGACAAAACAGACGCAAAGTCATTTCCAAACATAATATGTCTGGTTACCAGGCCAACTGAGGCTTCTTTGCAATGGTTATTTTCCAGTGATCTAAACTCTGTCTTTAAAGTACAAAATGAGGGGCGCCTGGGTGGCTCCGTCCTTAAGCGTCTGCCTTCGGCTCAGGTCATGATCCCAGGGTCCTGGGATCGAGCCCCGCATCGGGCTCCCTGCTCCGTGGGAAGCCTGCTTCTCCCTCTGCCACTCCCCCTGCTTGTGTTCCTGCTGTCACTATCTCTCTCTCTCTGTCAAATAAATAAATAAAATCTTAAGAAAAAAAAAAAGTACAAAATGAGGAGAGGGAACTTAGAGAGAACAACCTGGGTGTTGGGCCACATGTGGTCTGAGTCTGAGTGAGGACCTCCACAGCAGAGTCCTGGATGTGAGAGGACACGCCTGTGGTGGGATCATGCAAGGCTTGGGGGCTGCTGGGCAGAGGAGGCAGATGGAGGGGGGCCTACACACCGCAGGGCCTGGCCAACCTTGCCAGCTGCCCTCCAGGTCTTCCCATTTGAGATGGAGACAAGATGGCGGGACCCACCAAGCCGTGGGCCCACTCCTTCGTGGACATAGTACCTACAGCGTTTTGAGCACATCTGTTTACCTCTTTGCTACATCACGGTTGGGGGGCGGGAATCCCTGCTCATCCTGAGGTTTATAGGCCAAAACGATGTGTGACTTGGTGCCTGGGAGGCTTGCATGGGTTCTGGGCGGCTGCCTTTCTCTGCACAGTCCCAGGACCATGGGGTTTACTCTCTCCCAGACTTGAGGCCCCAGGTCCCTCAGCATGGGTTTGAGGCTTTTGTATCTCCAAGTACTGGTACGGTGCCAAACACATTATAGGGTAAAATAAATGTTATGGACCTACTCCTTGGATGAAATAAATGAACTAACTCCCTGTCTTGTCAGAGCTGAGGCTTAGCAAACCCCATGTCTTGCAGCTATCCAAAAGACAAACTGAGACATCGACTGGAAACCCTTCCCCCATCCTCTGCTTCCCGCCCATATCAGACCTAGTATTTTTTCTCCAAGGCAAGATGGGTTAATGTCCCCTCCCAAGTCTCCCAGCTGACAGCACTGGATTCTGAGATAGGGGCCTGGGCCCTGCAGACACCACTCCCTACTCCCCACCCCACCCTACTCCACCCAGGGCCCCTTTGGCACCACTGGCTAGACCCAAGTTGAAATTAACCAGTGTGCGGGACAGGCCCGAGGCTCTGGGTCCTGATTGGCTGCTCCAAGGCTTATTCAAAAAGAAACAAGGAGCAGTGGGGGGGTGGGGAGGGGAGGTTGGTGAGCTTGGACTTGGGGGGCTCCCTGCCCTCCTCCAGGCTCTGGGAGGAGCAGCTGCTATTGAACTGAGTCTGTTGGAGCCTGTTGCTCTCCCCCCCTGGGACACAGAGGCGCACGGGAGGAATAGAGGTTTCTGAAGGTTCCCCCACAAGGTCTCCCCAGAACTCAATCTTCCTGTTGGGTTTGGGGGTGGGCAGCTCAGGGTCCCCTGATTGGGACAGTCTGCAAAGGAGGAGAAGCTAGGGTCCGGGGTTTTAGAACCCGGAGGCCTTGCAACTGTCCTTCCCCACCAGCCAGGGCTTTGGGCGTCTATCCCCACCTGCTGGGAGTATCACACCTCAGGGTCCAGCATATGGAGGGCTCCCTCGAGAGACCCCTGTGCTGACAGGGTTTTCTCCTAACCATGGCACTAGGTCCTAATTATTATTACTATTATTTTTTAAAGATCTTATTTATTTGACAGAGACACAGCGAGAGAGGGAACACAAGCAGGGGGAGTGGGAGAGGGAGAAGCAGGCTTCCCGCTGAGCAAGGAGCCCGATGTGGGACTCGATCCCAGGACCCTGGGATCATGACCCGAGTCGAAGGCAGACGCCCAATGACTGAGCCACCCAGGTGCCCCAATAGCTACTAATTATCAAACATGACTATGTGCCTAGAGCTCTGTACAGGGCTTCCTATATGAAATCTCACACTACCTCATAGCCTCTCTGGGAGGCTGAATGTTATGAAGGATCTGAGACTTTAATGATATCTGGGAACTTACTCAAGGTCACACAGCTAGTAAGAGGCACACCACAACGCCCCTGCCCCCCCCCCCGCACACACACGCACACACACACACGGACACACCCATAGGCCCAGGCCCTGGGAAAGACCCTGCCATCAGCTGTCAGGCAGAGGCGCCAAACATCTGGCTCAGCAGATAGGAGGGACAGAGAAGGGATGGAACTGTTCGAGGCGGGAAGAGCTGTCCCTCACGTCAGGCCTGGCCCTTTTCTCGAGGAGCTATGTGTCGCCTCCGCCAGGAAGGACGGTGAGAGGAGGGCTGGGAGGGGAGGCCCAGACAGACGGGGAGGCCTACCTGCCCTGGAGGGGCAGCCACAGAGAGAGACCCCAGGGGACGCATATAAGACACAAGCCAAGGGCAAGACAGGAAAGACAGAGGGGAGATGGAAGAGGACCTCCCCCAATCCTGCTCCTGGTCAGGTGCGCCAGCCCGGCCGTCTGGCCACAGCGACTGAACGGGAGCAAATTCCTGCGCCTCCTCCCGATAGCCCCCTCCCCCCGCACACGGCCAGCAAGTGTGGAGCTGCCCTCATTGTTTACTGCGAAGGTCTCCTGTGGCATCACAACTGCGACGATCAGCATTCTATCAGCACTTTACTTTAAAACAAGCAGCACCGAGAGGGTGACTAGGGGAGACCCTTCCTTAATGCTGGGGTTCCTCCCACACAGCAAAAGTTGCCCTGAGGACCACAGAGGCAGCCTTCTAGACGCAGCACCCTGCCACCTTGGCTCCTGGCGTCAGGGCCCTCCGAGCCCTGAGGGATACTGCCTGGGGCCGACCCCTCGCTCCCACGCCCCCAGCGAAAGAGGCTGCGGCCTACTGCGGAGTAGGCCTGGGAAGGAGGGGGCAGGGACAGTCAGCTTCCCAGCGGAGCTTGATGGTTGGTAGCCCGAGTGAGGCCTGGGCGGACCCCACCCCACCTAGTTTGGAGCTCCCGCTGGGTGCAGGTCAGCCCTGAAAGGGGGACTGAGTCGCAGGGGGGCCGTCGGGAAGGGGAGGAAGCGCATGGCGGGGGTCCCCGCAGGAAGACCCAGAGAAGAGCAGCCACAATGGGGAACACGTGGCAAGTCAACTGAAGGGGAGGTGGCTGGCCTGCCGAAGGAGAGGGATGGAGCTCAGTTTTAAACATTTAACCAGGGGAAGGGAGAGTGCAGAGACCAGGACTGACTAGTAGGGCAGGACCTGGGATCAAGAGCAAGTTCACAGCCAGGAGGCCAGGCCAGGATGTCAACAGAAACTAGGTCAGAAGGAAGAATTTGGACTTTATCCTGAGGTCGCCAGAAGCGGCTGGGAGTGGACTACGGAGTGCAGGGTCAGGGGGCCCCTGGTTACTGTGTGTGGTTCCCTGTGTGCCCTAGCCCCCTAGCCCTGTGGGAAGGAAGAGGGGACCGCTCTCGGCTCCCATGCATGGAACCTCCAGGTATGGGGCCTCTCTCCAGCCCACTCACCTGTGGGTTCTCTGCTCCTCCCCAAAGGTCCTTCAGGTGTGGAGCTCCCCACAAACAGGCCTGCATCGCCCCTCCCCCTGCTGTCTGGGCCCTAGGTGGGCAGAGGTTGGAAGGATTCAGGCCTGAATGTGGATTCTGCTGGAAGGAAGGGGTTGGCCAAGCTGTCCGGCCTGCCCTCCAGGCCTCTGTAAGCCTGTAAGCCTAGTGCAGCCCCACCTGAGCCTGAGGGTCCCACATGGGTCTGGCTCCCTGGGGCTGCTTGACCTGGAACTCTCACTGACTGAGAAGAGCCATTTCCTTGAGGGTTTTCCCTCCCTGTCCTCAACCTAATCTTTGTACCCTGGCTGCCCTTGTGGGAATCCCGTTCCAGTTCCACGCTTATGAGCGGTGTGACCTCTGGGAAGTTACTTGAACTCTCTGTGCCCCACTTTATTCAAATATTGGGAGGATTAACAAAGAACTGCCTGTAGGACAGCTGGCCTTGTTGAGGGTGGTCTTTGCGCCCTGTGACCAAGTCTTTTCGTATGGCTGAGGAAGCAGAGGGTCAGAGGTTGCTGGTTAATGGGAAAGAGCGAGGTGGGAAGGGCCTAGAATTTACCCTCCCCACCCTTGGCTGCAGTTTTTCCCAAGTCTAAACTCTTCCTCATTCCAAAGCCCTTCAGTCTCTGGGGATTTGTGTGCCATCCTATAGCTTCTCTCTCCACCTGTGGGCTGTGCTTTACCCCTGGGGACAGAGGCTAGACCACAGGGTCAGTGTTGGATGAGAAAGAACCAAAAAGGATTATTTGGACCAGGACCTGCTGGGTTGGGAAATGGAAGGAGCCAGCACTACGGGGGACAGGGACAGCACTGTCAGTGTTCTGCACCAGAGGGTCCCACTTGTCTGGAAAGAAGCCTCCTCCTTGAAGCCCTCCCTGTCCACTTTGCAATCTAATCAGAGAACTCCTGGGGCCTGAGCAGTTGCAGCTCAGCCTTGGCGAGCAGGGTGCCCTGTTACTGCGTGTGGTAAGGGCCAACCATCTGTGCATCACTGAGGCATTTCTAGAGAGCTTTCCCACGTATTAGCTCATTTAATCCTCCCTAGGGCCCTGGGAGGGAAGGAAGATATGTTTACAACCTCCAGCCTAAGGTTCAGGGAAGTTTGAATGTCTTGCTCACCGAGCATCAGCTGAGACACAAGTCCTGGCCCCCTGGTTCCAAGTCACACGGTCTGTCCGCTCCAGCCCTTCTCCTGAGGGTGGGGCTGCCTCTGGGCACGAAACTTAAAGTCCAAATTTCCTAGCAGCCAGGGGAAAAAGGAAGATCTGAAAAGATAGGTAGGTAGTTCTCCCTCAGCTGAAACAAAGCGAAACAAAGAAACCTATTAGTTGGCCTGAAGTTTCAGACCTCTTCCTAGCACTGGGTTCCAGGACGAACTAATTCATGGCTTCTATGTAACATCCTCACCCAGTGATCTGCGGAAGAGTTACAGAAACCTGTCCAAAATAACCAGCTCTTGTGTTGATCCCATTAGAAGCTAAAGGCATGCCATGGTGAGAACTCGAGGTGGAATTTCCCAGGGAAACAGCACTAATAGACTCCACGTGATTGTTTCCTGGCTTCTAACTTGATCCAGGGTGGAGCTGAGTGCTCAGAGGAGCGGGCACGATAGGTAGAAAGAGTTGAACCAACACTGGAGCCACAGAGAGCAAGGTTCACGGCCCTGTTACCTGCTATGTCACCTTAGGCAAGTTCCTTAATCTCTCTGAGCCTCATTTTCCCCATCTGTTTCCCTGAAATAGTTATTGTGGGGAGTCATTCATTCATTCAGTAAAAATTCAGAGCCTACCTGTGCCAGGCTCTGGAGATACAGTGATAGACAAGTCTAGCAAAAAACTTGCCCTCATGGAATTTATTTTCTAGTGGAAAGTGATAATTAAGCAGGAAACTATCAGCTGGTCAGAAAAAGAAGAGGATTTAGCAGGTGATATGATTCTGGCAGAGATGACAGGGCGTCCTCCAATTTTCATTCTCCTTTTCTTCCCGTGAACTAGAACTCTGGACACAAGACTTCCCAAAATAAAGACTACATTTCTAATGGAATATTACTCAGCCATCAGAAAGGATGAATACCCAACTTTTACAACAACATGGATGGGACTGGAGATTATGCTAAGTGGAATAAGTCAAGCAGAGAAAGTCAATTATCATATGGTTTCACTTCTTTGTGGAACATAAGGAATAGCATGGAGGACATTAGGAGAAGGAAGGGAAAAATGAAGGGGGGTGGGAATTGGAGGGAGAGATGAACCATGAGAGACTATGGACTCTGAGAAACAAACAGGGTTTTAGAGGGGAGGGGGGGAGGGGGGATTGGTTAGCCCGGTGATGGGTATTAAGGAGGGCACGTACTGCATGGAGCACTGGGTGTTATACGAAAACAATGGATCGTGGATCACCACATCAAAAACTAATGATGTATTGTATGGTGACTAACATAACATAATAAAATTTTTTAAAAAAAGACTACATTTCCCAGGCTCCCTTGAAGCTGAATAGCCATGTGACTAAGTCCTGACTAATGGGGTGTAAGCAGAAACAGCCTCCAGGAAATGTCCTTCAAGGGAAGGGGCACATCGTCCTTTACCCTTTCCTCCTTCCTGTTGGCTGGAATGCAGAAGTGATGGCTGAAGTTCAACCAGCCATAATGAACCACGAAGAGAAAGCCACTTGCCAAAGATGCCACAAAATACAAGGTACCTGGGTGGAGTCCCTGACACTACAGAGCACCAGGACAGCCTGGGACCTCCTACTCCAGGTTTTACATCAAAGAGAAATAAACTCCTGTTTTGCTTAAACCACTGAGATTTTTGGGTTTTCTCTCACACACAGTCCACCCTGATTTTCCTTGACACTGTGATAGAGTGGGGGGAGGGGTATCTCTAAATGGTTGGTCGAAGAAGGTTTTTTGCAGGGGTAACATTGATCAGAGGCCTGAATGGTGAGAAGGAGCAGCCGGGGAGCATCCAGGCAGGGTGGAGAGAGACAGGCAAGAATGATGCAGGTGCCTAGGGCGCCTGGGTGGCTCAGTGTCAGTTAAGCGTCTGCCTTCGGCTCAGATCATGATCCCGGGGTCCTGGGATGGAGCCCAGCTTTGGGGGGGGGTCCCTGCTCAACGGGGAGCCTGCTTCTCCCTCTCCCTCTGCCTGCCGCTCCCCCTGCTTGTGCTCTCTCTCTGTCAAATAAATAAATAAAATCTTAAAAAAAAAAAAGAATGATGCAGATGCCTTAGTGGAGCAGGAAGGGGGGTGGGGTGAGCAAAGGGCAGGAGGGGCCTGCAGTAGGGAGTGGGTGTCACCCCACGTTGGGGGAAGTCATGAAGGATTTTACACAGGGGAGTGATGTCTTCTGACCCGTTTCTAAAAGGTCACTCTGCAGGGCGCCTGAGTCGCGCAGTCAATTAAGCATCCGACTCTTGGTTCCGGTTTAGGTCCTCATCTCAGGGTCCTGGGATCGAGCCCTGTGTCAGCTCGGTGTTTAGCATGGAGTCTGCTTGAGATTCTCTCTCCCTCTCTCTCTCTCTGCCCCTCCTCCCCACACTCTCTCTCAAATAGATAAATAAATTTTTAAAAATAAATAAATAATAAAAATAAAAGGTCATTCTGAGTGCTGGAGGGCCCCTAGGGGGCCCAAGTGAAGCCAGGTGATCAGATGGGAGGCTCCTGGGGTGGTTGAGGAGTGAGATGGGGGGCGTATAGGATTCCCAGAGAGGAAGGCTGGTCTGGTTCATCCCTGAGCTCCTTTCCACTTCCACTCCCATCCCACCGCCTCCCCTGTTCTCCCACCCCCACACCCCTCACCTGCCCTAATGCTGACTGGTCCGTTCATAATGTGCAGGGATTACCGCCCCACTTCCATTAACCCCCGGCCGGCTCTGCACCTCCAACTCATGCTGTACCTTACACCTCTGGTCCTTCCATGTGGGAGGCCTTGCTCCCTCTTCTGATGCACTTTTCTAAGACTCAGCTCAGAAGACTCCCTGGGGACATCTCCACTCCCCAAATTACTTGTCGTTCAGGCCCGCCCATCCTTTGTTCCTACCCCTGTCATTGCACTCTGTGGTTGTTATGTGCTGCCATCCGCCCTGGACAGGGACTCCTTGAGGGCGGGTGCTGTGTGGTTCAGTCCCCACGGCTCCTTCGCCCCCTACATAATCAGTCCCTTACCTGTGTCCAGAGCAGGGGATGTTGTCAAGCTCGATCCCTTCTTCATTTCATCTGGTCTTCACAACAGTCCAGAGAGGAAAACCAAGAGTGGAGAGAAGATATGGCCAGTTCAAGGTCACGTATCCACCTGGGTCGCAAAGCCTCCTGCCCCAGCAGTTCCACTGAGCCCAGATGTCCCAGCCATGGGGCACTTTCCCATGGTTTGAGTCCCCAGTCCATTAGGGCACAGGAAGTCATATCTTCACCAAGAAATACCCACGGGCCCCTCCACGTCACCTGGCCAGACCCTGTCCCATCTGGCAGCCTTCTGGCTCCCTTCAGTGGGTTACACCATGCCATCTGGACATCCCCTCCCCTTAGCGGCCACTGCAAACCACGGCCCTCTTTGTCCTGAATGTGGGCCCAGATCTTCCCTCCAGTGCCTGCAGGGGGACTGTCCAGCAAGGCTTTGCTGGGGGCTTGGGGAGAGCCGCCAAACTCACCCAATAGGTACCCAAGAGCAGGTGTGAGATTATGAGCTGCGTCTGCCTTCAGTGGTCACAGTGAGCACCCAAGCTGCTCCAACTAACACCTCATTGCCAAGTCCATTGCAAGGGATAGCTAGCTGAATTGTCATGAATCACCCCCCCGTGCCCCGCCCCCCTTCTCACGTGGAATCTCAGCCTCTGCTCCTTCAGGCCAAGAGAGAGAAGGCAGCCTCCTTCCCAAGGCCTGCTGCCAAGTCCTCACCTCTCACTGAGGACTACTACATCCGGGGATGATGGAAAATGAGAAAGTCTCATCCTTCAGGAGAACTGTACCCCCTGCCCAGAAATTCTCCCTCTGGGGTAACGTGTCCCAGTCCCTGATCTGGGCTGTGTGGTCTGGAATAACATCATACGGAGAGTGCAACCAAGTCACTGCTCAGGGTGGGCGTCCTCAGGCTCAGCCCGGGGGTCCACCCTTAGCTTCCCTTGTTCCTGCTGACACTTGGCCTTGGCTCCCAACCTTCCATGAGCACAGACTTGGATAAGGACACCCATGAACCTTGGAGAGGGGAACCTGGTAGGCTCTTCCCTTAGAACTAGGAAATGGGGGCGGGGTGGGGGGACAGGAGGGGGTGGTAAGAGGGACTCCATGGGAGGAGGGAATCAGGATACACACTCAAGGCATCCTGGGGCCCTGCTTCATTCCCCCAAATGCCAGGCTTTCTGACCATCTCCGTCCGGCCCAGGGCCATGGCTAAAGGGAGGTAAGCCCCTCTCTTATTTCCCCAGCGCCTCGCCCAGTGCCAGGCTCATGGAGCCTTCAGATGAACCGAAGCCCAAGTTGGAATAAAATGAGTAATAGGAGCCATCGCTTCTTCCTGGAAAAGCATAAACAAGCAAAACGTGATGTTGGGCAGATTTGGGGAAACATCGGCATTCAGTTAGGGCAACAAGAATGACCCAGAACACGTGGTGTGAGTAGAAAGAACCAGAAGCCAATCCACTCTGCTGCTGCTTGCGTGTCTGGTGGGCTGTCAGGGGAGGGTACCTGCAGAACAGCCCAACAGCTGGGCCGACCGTCCTCCTAAGCCAGATGTTCCCACGGCCACCCCCAGCTGCCAGTCCTTTCTGGGCCAGGGAGAGGGGCTCCCGTGCTGCCTCCTGCCTCCAGCTACCTCTCGCTCCCGGGGCAGGCAGCAGGGCAGGGTGCCCGGGCCCTTCGGGCTGCGGTTAGAGGGCAGGGTCTGCACCTGGCGTTTGCCGTCACCACCGCAGCCCAGTCTGGCTAGGGCTTGAGACAGATCCTCCCAGCCCAGAGTGAGCACCAGTCCTGGAGAAGGAGGAGGCATCCCCCAGCTGCCTTCAGCCAAGGCCTCCATTAGCGACTAGCACAGAGGCCGAGGGGGGGGGCAGGAGGGAGCACAGGGCCTAGCGTCAGGCAGGGAGTGGGCCTAAGGCCCTGCTCCTGCTCCCCCCGCCAAGAGGCCTGGGCCAGTAGCCCACCTCTTGGCCCCTGGCTTCCTCATCCGTCAGAGAACAGCAATAAGGACCTGACGTCTGCGGGGCTGGGTGCAGGGCTGGGCACAGGGCTGGGCGCAGGGCCGGGTGCTGGGCCTGCACAGAGCCCCCATCAGTCCATCGGCTCTTCTCTTCACCTGGAAGCCGCTGGACTACTTTGTCCCTGCAGTTGCCCTCTGCGGGAACTGAGGAGACTGCAAGGATTAGGTATGACCTCCAGGTGAAGACCCCAGCCAGTGCCCAGACACAGGAGGAATTGGCTGCCCCTTTCCGTCTCCGACGGGCTTGGCACGGTGCAGGCTTGTGGTTGAGACCCAGGAAAGTGTGGGGAAATTGCTGGATATGCCATCTCTCTGTCCTGTCTGTCTGAATTGGAAATGGGGACTCTCCAAGCTGGTAGCCACAGAACCAGGCCCTCTGACTTTATAGTAAGGACACTGAAGCCCAGAGAGGGCAGGCACTTGCCCAGGGTCCCACAGGCAGTGGGTTTTGGTGCTGGGCTAGGATGGTTTCCCCTCTCGGTGCCCAGAGCAGTATCTACAAACCCCCCTTTCTGTCTGCTTTCAAGCCTCTCTTCATTCTTGCCCATCTGAACTCATCTTTCAGTCTCTGCTCCTTTAGCAACCAGAGCCCAGGGACAGGTGACTGGCCCCAGCACCCCCAGGAGCCGAGGCTGCCCTGCTGGGGGGTGTGGGCAGGGGCATGGCGGGGGCGGAGAATGCGGACTGCGCTGGCCTGGGGGCCTGGGCCAGGCTGCCGACAGAAGAGCCAGTGTGCCCAAACATTGGGGCTTTGTGAGCTCTGAGCTCCGTGTGGGGAAGGTTGTTTGTGTTGACCTGACGTTGTTTCAGGTTCATTGGCAGCGTCTTAGCGCCCAGGGACCGGCTCTTTGGAGCCTTCCGGGGTCTTAGGGAGAAGGTGGCTAGGGAGCCCTAGTCCGGGGCAAGAAGGCGAGGGGGCTGCCTGGATCCTCTGTGCACTGAGCAGGTCCCTGTGGGCGAGGCTGTAGAGCACGAACGAGTTCAGGGAAGTCACCAAGAGAGAAGAGAGAAGGCACCTGTGTCTTTTGGGGCCAGAGCAAAGGAGCCTGGCCAGAGTGAGGACAGAGGCAGGACGGGAGCATCCAGGAGCTGCGGGCACACCTGCCAGGAGGCTGAGAGCTCGAGAACCCAGCCATTGAACCTTAGTCCATGAAGGAAGACCCAGGAGAGTCCTTGGGAGCCAGGAAGGCAGCAGGAGGCCTTGGGGGCTGGCCGGCTGGGGTGGGGTGGGCCAGACGCACAGCTGTCCAGATGTGTGTGAGAGATAACTCTGTTTACTGGGCACCCAGAAGGAGCAGGGCAGGGGGGGTGGGAAGGGGCTCCCCGGGACAGTGGGGCGGGCAGATTAGGAGGCGGGGGCATGAGTCAGGGGTTTGGGAGCTGCCCCCGGGGTTTGGGAGCCAGGACTCGGCGCTGTTAGAGCAGGTGTGAGCTCAGCTGGTGGCGGAGGACACCCGTGGCTGCAGGAGTTCGCTGAGGGACCCCAAGGCTCGTAAGCAGGTGAGCAGGGCTGGGAGGGGCTGGGGGTGGTCCTGAGGCACCTGTCCTGAGGGTTTCTGCAGGTGCCCAGCCTGAATCCGTGCCCAGGTGGACAGAGGCGCCTGACCTCCAAGGGGGTGCAGGTGGGTGGGATGAAAATGGGAGGATGTGTGTTCTTACCCCTAAGGGCACAGGCCCGTTGGCACCCACAGCTGGGGAGCGCGGGGCTGCAGGTGTTAGGAAAAAAAGGCGGGCACGTGGCAGCGGAGCTATGTGTGGCTGGTGGGGGGGGCAAATCGGATCCCCCTCCAGATGTGGGTCCTTGTCAGGCTTCTATTTACCAGCCCCTTGGATCCCACAGACTCAGGTCTTCTCCCCCCAGCCCCCTCTTTCCTCCATGCATGGGGACCCACAGGCCATCCTATCCCCCTCTTGTGAGGACAGTTATTCGCTGACACTGCTTCCCATTTGGGACATTCCAGGGAGTCGAGCAGGCAGACCCGGCCCTATCCCCAGCCTAGGGATTGTTTGGAGGGAAAGGAGGAGTCCCCCATCACCCGAGGATCTCAAAGCATTTAGGCTAATTCCATAGGAATTGCAGGAAGATCAGAGAGAGATGAAGATAGCAAGTCTGACCTTGATCCCCAGTCACACTGATAATGATGGCCAACATCCACCCGGAGCTCTTTCTGTGTCAGGCAGTGTTCCAAGGGCTTTATGTAGATCAACTTAGTGCTACAACAGGCCTATAAGGTAGGTATCATTACTATTACCCCACTTTGCAGAGGAGAAAACTGAGGTTTTCAGAGAGGTTGAGTCACTTGCCCACGGTCACACAGTAAGTCGCAGGGCTGGCATCTGAACCCAGGCAGGCCGACTGGAGAGTCCATGCTTTCAGCCCATTAGCACTCAACCAGCTTAGAGCTGCTTTCTCTTCTGGAAGGCAACTCAGAGTGATGGCGAGAGATGCAGCTGGAGTTAGGTAGGCCAGGGTTTCGTCCTGCCTCTGATACCCACCTGCCAGAGGACCAAGACAAGTTAACCTCTCTGAACCTCAGCTTTCTCATCTGTAAAACGGGCCTAGTGACATTACCCACTTGGCAGAGTCCTTTGAGGATTCTAAGAGATGAGGCCGTATGGCTTTGTGCGGTGTGGGGGCGATTACACAGAGACAGTGCTACGCCACCAGGGAGCCCTCCCCATCATCTGGTCCCCCCCCCGCGAGGCCTCTACCAGCTGTGCTCCACCCCCGGGGCTCCAGATGCCCTGCTCACCCTTATCTGGCCTTGCCCTGGCTGGCAGGCCTGCCAGGTGTTTGATGAGCTTCCAGACGCAGGGCCGTGATCGGGTTCCAAGCTCTTATCAGTACCAGAGCAAGGCCTGCAGCTGGGGGGGGGGGCTGGGGGGGGCTGCAATCTGAGTCACGGCGGCACCCTCTAAGGCCCCAGCTGAGCTCCAGGCACCTCCATTCTCCCCTCTTCTCTCTCACTGAGGTCTCAGAACCCTGGTGGGAAGGCCCTCCCATTGTACAGTTGGGATGACTGAGGCCTAGAGAGAGGCTGGGGGCTGCCCAAGGTTATTCAGCCAGTCAGCGGCGGACAGGCAGCCTCCTCTGGCTCTGGAGGCCCCTCTGACCAATCCACCTCCCAGACAGGAAACGGAGGGCAGAGTCCCAGCCCCACAGGCGGGACCTTTCGCACCTAAGGCCTGAGACTGCTCAGGATTTGAGGCCCAGGCAGAGGAGAGAGCAAGGCCAGAGAAGGAAGAAGAAAATAGAGGTGGGAGAAAAGGAAAGAGAGGGACAGAAGAAGGAGAGGAAAAGGTGCATGACTAGGGTCCTCAAGGGGCAAATCCCGTGCAGTAGGGACGGCCCTGTCCTCGGGCTTTGGGACCGTCCCCTGGTCATCACTTCCCCTACTAATGCAGGAACCACTGCCCTTCTCAGTTTGGTGGGGCTCTGCCATACCCTCTCCCTCTCTCTCTCTCTTGGGACTGCAGCACCACCAGGAGGAAATGTCCCTGGACCGTTCTGTCTGTACGTCCTCCCTGCCCTATTTCCCCCCAACAGCAGCCAGCCCTGTCTGGCATGCGCCTACCTCTGCATGCTCATGCTCACACCTGGACCATCCTTCCCCACCTGTCAGCCCTTCAGATCCCACCAGTGCCTCTCGGCCCAGCCCCAGGATCCCCCCCTCAGAGACACTCTACCCCCAACCCCACCAGTCCATTCTACCTTTCGTCCTGCCATATGATCCTTGGCACCCAACACCTTCCGCTCATCTCTCATTTGTCTGGGGGACGTATCGTCTCCTGAAGCACTTTGCCTGTCACGCGTTCCCAGCTGCCTCCCCAGTCAGGGCTGAGGGCTTTTCGAGAGGAGGGACAGTGTCTTGTTCATCTCAGCTCCCACTGCTCAGCGCCATGTGGGCACAGAGTGGGCACGTCTGCCGCCCAACCCCAATCCCTGTTGTTGGGTGAGGGGGAAAAGGACCCCTCCACACCCAGGCCGGGGCCACCCTAGGGGACTTCTGTGCTCCCCTCGGGCTGGGCCTCCCATTCCTGGGGTGAGCATACCTTCCTCTCTGCCAGAGATACAACTGAGCAAACCTGAGACACAGGGCTCGGTCTCTTCCTGGCTGGGTCCTAGTCATCCTGACTCCTCAGTTCCAGAGGCCCAAGCCTGCAAGGGGGAGCCACCCTTACCTTCACCCAGCACGTATTTATTGAGCACCTACTCTGTGGCAACCATTCTGCTAGGAGTAAGGGATTCAATGGGGACCGAGACATGGATCTTAGCACTCGAGTGGCTTCCCTTCTGGAGGCCTCCTCGGACAATATATACACAAGTGAATCAAGAAACCAGAAAATGACAGATTGGGTTAGTGAATGTTAGGGTGGTCAAGAAGGGAATCTGAAGAGCTGAGATGTGAGAAGGGATGAGGTGCGGGGGCAGAGGGTCACTGAGGATGTGGACAACTGTGTGTGCAAAGGCCCTGGGGCAGGAAAGGGCTTGGTAAGGCCAATGGGATAGGTGGGGAGCGAGCAGGAGAGATGGAGTTCGTGAGGGAGTGGAGGAGAGAAACAGGGCCACCTCATTCAACACCTGTGAGCCACTCCCAAGGATGCTACAGCCCCATGCCTAGGAGAAAGTAGCTGTTTCTGGGAGAAGGTATGCTGTGAAGACTCTCAGGGGAATTAAGTTCCCTGAAGAAAGAGCAGGTCATGCCCCTGGAGTTGGCTAAGTTCCAGGGGATGGACAGGAAAAGAAGCCAGGTGAGGACTGGTGGATGGAAGAAGGAGTTGAATTTGAAGGACACCCCATCCTCTCAAACACCCTTTGACTGATGCCAGCCAAGTTTCCTCTTCCTGCCCCAGCTCTCCCGGCCCCTGTATACCTGCTCTCACACCTACAAATCTATCTCCTTCCCACCCCCCCAACTTCCTTCCCCTGACCCCACTGCCTCTCAACACCTGGGATCCCCCTTGACTCAAATATAGCCTCCTCTGGGAGGAGGATGCCCTGGGCCTCACTCAGCCTGTGCTCCCCCGTGCAGGGACCCGAGGTGCGGGTTATGCTGGGGGCTTGGATCGCTGTGGACAACTGGACAATCAGGACAGCACCATGGAGGACTGGCAGGTGAGTCTTTCGTGGTGTCTGCCGGGCTCCTATCTGGGGGCTCTGGGAACCCAACCCTGGACTCCTACCTTCATGGTGGCTCGAGAAGCCCTTCACAGCCCAGCCCTGATGGCCACTTCCTATAGGAGGATCATGAAGAGGGGCTGGAGGATGCTCTGGAACAGGAGGAGTATGAAGACCCAGATGTCCCTGTGCTTCAGGTGGAGGAGCCAGTAGGTGAGGCCCATCTCTCTCTCTTGCTGGGATGAGCTGCTGAGCCCCAGATAGAGACCGTAAGGGAACTTGTCCTCTCCCTTCTCCACAAATCCCCCCCAAGCCCCAGGGCCAGTTCTCCCACAATCTTGGCTGATTGAAGGATAAACAGAGTTTTGTTTGGAATGATCACAGGAGGGGACTGGGGGGCAGGGGACAGGACTAGTCACCCATGGCCGGGCCCTTTGGTTTGGGACAGGGCAGCCAGGCCCGCCTGCGACAGGGCATGAGCCCACATGCCATCTGTGCCAGCCCCATGCTGACTTCTAGGCCAGGCACAGGGCCTGTTCTGGGAACATCATTCTGTTTGGGGGTCTAGAGGTCCTGAGAAATGAGGGGCCATGGGGACCCCCAGGGCAGAGAGACATCAGGAAACCTTCCCAGCCCTGCCAAGGTCTCAGTTGGGGAGCCCCAGGTGGGGACCTGTTTACTGTCAATACGACTTAAGTGCTGGCAATTGGTACTGAAGATAAGAGGCCCCTCTGGGAAATGAGAGCTGGGAGTGGGGTGGGGAGTGGGGGGCAATATAAGGCAGACCCCACCCTGGCTCCCAGAGCCCCACTACGAGACAGGGAGAAGTACTGGGCTGGTGGGATTGCTGAGGCAGGGGGGAAGAAGGAAGGGAAGCTGGTCCCAGAAGGTGGCAGGAGAGGGAGGAGATCCAAGGAGAATCTGGCGAATTGCCCTTCGGGACTCTCCACCTTGGAGGTGACCCTCTCTGTCACCACTGAAGATGACTCCCAGGGGTCTTCCCAAGGCTCGGATGGGGCGTGAAAGGGCCAGGCTGGGCCAAGAACAGGCACAGGGAACCACAGACCCTTGAGCAGCAGGGGTGGGGCGGGGCTCGGGCACCCGGGTCCGAGCCAGCAGCAACGGGAAGGAGTGGGGCATCATCTGGGGCGGCTCTCGGAGGCTCACTGTGGGTGGTGCAGGAGGACCCTAAGGGGGGGGGATTATCTGGGGGCAACACTAACCTGCCTCTGGGTTTTCAGCTGATTACGCTGAGCCGACAGCCACAGACTACGACACCAGCCCAGACCCAGACGCCACATCGCGCGCAGCCACGCACGAGGTGAGGACCCCCGGCATCGCCCGATTCTCTTTTCTGTGCTGCCTGGGGCACCCACCCTTGTACCAGGAGAAGGGAGGTGAAGAGGGATAGGCCCAGCTTCAGCATGGGGGAACCCCACAAACAGGCGGAGAAGGAGCCGGGAAATAGGCAGAAGGGAAGAGGACACCCCTGCTGAGGGGGGAGACCTGGGTCCCTCTTCCACTGAGCAGGGAGCTCCCTGGGCAGAGATACAGTGACTGCCAGAGGGCTGCGCTCCCGCAGCCCTCTGGCCCTGGCCGGGCTGTCAGGGGCTTCTTGGGGAAGCACAGGATTAAATACGTGCCCCTCTGCCCAGACCCTACGTGTCCCTGCTGGGCATCAGACTGTCTAGCTGGTTAGGAAATTGGATCTGCCCTCAGCTAGGCCCCTGGGAGCGGCCAGCTGGCCCCAAGGAAACCCAAGTGCATGCTGAGCCCACTCAACAGTCTTGGAGGCAGGAGACCCACCCGATGACCCCAAAGGCTTCCTTTTTTTTTTTTTTTGCCCCTCCCAAGTGTCCGCTCTAGCACCTCTTTTTGTCGAGAGGTTCTCCAAATGCCTCTGAAATGGGGTAAGGGTCTGGTCAGGGATTTGGGGAATAGAGCCAGAGTTGTGGGCTGTACCCGGCCCCCTACTTCCTACCTCGCTTAACACACCCAGGTTGCTTCTCCCGCCGGTCCCCTCTGAGCTCAGGGTCTGCCCTGAGTGCTCCGGGACTCTGGGCCTCCTCCAAACATCTCTCAGAGCCTGCTGAATGCCCACCAAGCCCTGGACTGCCAGTCTCCGCAGGGCGCTGCCCCAGGCCCGAGACACTGATTCAGGCTTGTGGGGCCACAGGTGTACGTGGAGCTGCAGGAGCTGGTGATGGATGAGAAGAACCAGGAGTTGCGGTGGATGGAGGCAGCGCACTGGGTGCGGCTGGAGGAGAACCTGAGGGAGGATGGGGTCTGGAGCCGCCCGCACCTGTCCTACCTCACCTTCTGGAGCCTCCTGGAGCTGCAGAAAGCCTTTGCCAAGGGTGAGCCCCGCCGGGCCCCTCCCCAAGACCTGCACGTACGGCGCGGTGGCGGGCCGGGGGGCCACCGTCCAGCCGTCCAGCTCAGCCCTCCACCCCTTGCAGGTACCGTCCTCCTGGATCTGCCAGAGACCTCCCTGGCGGGAGTGGCCAACCAGCTGCTGGACGGGTTCATCTATGAGGAGCAGATCCGGCCTGAGGCCCGAGACCTGCTACTCCGGGTCCTGCTGCTCCCACACAGGTGTCCCTGCCCGCCGGGACCCAGACTCCACAGCCCAAGGGCCCGCCTCCCCGGCCCATGGCCCCGAGCTCTCCCTGGAGGTCCAGGGAGCCCCTCCCCCCCAGACCAGGGCCCACGTTTCTTCCACGATGGCTCCTGCCTCTGACACCCCTTGAGGGGAGGCCGTGTCTCCGTGTTCAGATGTGGGGGCTACTGGTCCTCAGGAGGGCAGGCTCTCAAGGCCCTTCTCTCCATCCGACCTGGCCCCACCCGGTCATTCCAGATGGAGACCACCCACTCGCATCCACAACACCCTGCCAAAGGAGGCTGACTGTCCTTTTGCCCCAGGGTCCCTCCAGTCTGCTCACTGGGAAGCGCTACTTGATCCCACCCCCCATGGGTCTCCGAGCTACTAACAGCCCAGCCCGAACAGCTTACTCAGCCCGTGTCCCCTGTGTGTTCCGCAGCCATGCCGGAGACCTGGAGGCCCTGGAGGGTGTGAAGCCCACGGTTCTGATGCGTTCCGGGAACCCCTCACAGCCTCTGCTCTCCCAGCACCCCTCGTTAGAGACGGAGCTCTTCTGTGAACAGGTGAGGCCGTACTAGGGCTGTGGGGAGAGGCAGGAAGCGACCCACCTGAACAGGGTTAGAAACAGTGGTTAGGCGGGGCGCCTGGGTGGCTCAGTCGTTAAGCGTCTGCCTTCGGCTCAGGTCATGATCCCAGGGTCCTGGGATCGAGCCCCGCATCGGGCTCCCTGCTCTGCGGGGAAGCCTGCTTCTCCCTCTTCTACTCCCCCTGCTTGTGTTCCCTCTCTCGCTGTGTCTCTCCCTGTTAAATAAATAAATAAATAAATAAATAATCTAAAAAAAAAAAAAAAAAAGAAACAGTGGTTAGGGAAGGAGGGGGCTGGATGCTCGGAGTGGCCAGGGGACTCCCCTCACTGGCCTCCTTCCAACAGGGACAGCAGGGCACAGAAGGGCATTCCCCATCTGGAATTCTAGAGAAGATTCCCCCAGATTCGGAGGCCACCCTGGTGCTCGTGGGTAAGCAGCTGGGGCCTCCACCCCAACCCCCCCACCCCCACCCCCGCGCTATACCTCCTGTCCTGGCCCAGCCTCCCTCTCCCCTCTCCCGAAGCATGGGCCCAGCAGCACGCCCTCAGCCTGGCCCGACCGCCTCCCGCCGCCCCTTCCCCTCGCAGGCCGAGCAGAGTTCCTGGAGCGCCCGGTGCTGGGCTTCGTGCGGCTGCAGGAGGCCACGGAGCTGGAGGCTGTGCGGCTTCCCGTGCTTGTTCGCTTCCTCTTTGTGCTGCTGGGACCCGAGGCCCCCAACATCGACTACAACCAGCTCGGTCGGGCGGCGGCCACCCTCATGTCCGAGAGGGTGAGGAGGGGCTGGAGAGGGGTGGGGGGAGCCTGAGGGCTGGGCGGCAGCTGAGGTCACTCCCTGGACGGGCCTGGGTCACCGGAACTGTGCTAGACTGGCACGTTCCGTCTCACCCTGCTGCTTCTAGCCTGTCTGGCCAGGGGCAGGTGGTCTGGCCTGGCCCTGCCTGCTCGGGCCTTGTCTACGGCCACTCTGACCTGGGTCCACCCAGTTAGGTCTGGCCTGGTCTGGCCCACTCTAGTTCCAGCTGGTCCGCCCTAAGCTACCCTGTTTGCTTTAGTGCTTTCTCCTTTCCCCACTCAAGGCCCTGTCTGCCTCCCCAAAACCCTTTTGTGCTGGGCACGGAAGTGAGGGGGGCAGCAGGGCAAGCAGTTCCTAGCAAGAAGGAGCCGAGGGCGCCTGGGTGGCTCAGTTGGTTAAGCGACTGCCTTCGGCTCAGGTCATGATCCTGGAGTCCCCGGATCGAGTCCCGCATCGGGCTCCCTGCTCGGCGGGGAGTCTGCTTCTCCCTCTGACCCTCCCCCCTCTCATGTGCTCTCTCTCATTCTCTCTGTCTCAAATAAATAAATAAAATCTTTAAAAAAAAAAAAAAGAAGGAGCTGGGAGAGAGGGTTCTGGTTCCCGGAGGCCGTGGATGTGGACTCTTGGGTCCTTTCGTCTAGCGGGTCCCGGCAGCCCTGACCCTCTCTCTGGCCCCCAGGTGTTCCGCACAGATGCCTACCTGGCTCAGAGCAAGGCGGAGCTGGTCCGCAACCTGGAGGGCTTCCTGGACTGCAGCCTGGTGCTGCCTCCCTGCGAAGCCCCCTCCGAGCAGGCCCTGCTCAGTCTGGTGCCCCTGCAGAAGGAGCTGCTGCGGAGGCGCTACCTGCTCAGCCCCGCCAAGCCTGAGCCCCGCTTCTACAAGGGTCTGGGTACCTGCCCCGCAGCCCCCACAGACCCTCGGAGACCCCAGCACGGCCCTGCGAGCCCCTGCCTCCCCTCCTCCCATCCAACACCCCAGGGTCCCCCCTCTCTGTCCTCATGCCTCCCAGCCTCCATGGCCACCCGGTTCCCATCAGAAGATTCTCCCCGCGATTCCTCTCTCCCCACGCCTCCTCCCGTGACCCCCTGTGATCATGGTCCTGTCCTTGACTACAGATTTGTATGGGGGCCCAGGGGCCCCTGCTGGGCCAGACGACCCTCTGCAGCGGACAGGCCTGCTCTTTGGGGGCCTGGTGCGTGACATCCGGCGCCGCTACCCCCACTACTTGAGTGACATCACAGACGCGTTCAGCCCCCAGGTCCTGGCTGCTGTCATCTTCATCTACTTTGCTGCCTTGTCACCTGCCATCACCTTCGGCGGCCTCCTGGGTCAGTGCCTCTGCATGACCCCCTAACCCTCACCTCTGACCCCTTGGCCTCTGTGTCGGCCCTGCCTTCTGACCCAATGGGACAGTCTGGACCCCTACCATAGCCTGCCCGTGAAATGCTCTATTAGAGCCTGGAAACGACCTCTTGACCTTGACCACACTGTAACTTCTACCCACAGGAGAAAAGACCCAGAACCAGATGGGGGTGTCGGAGCTGCTCATCTCCACTGCGGTGCAGGGCATTCTCTTCGCCCTGCTCGCGGCTCAGCCCCTGCTTGTGGTTGGCTTCTCAGGACCCCTGCTCGTGTTTGAAGAAGCCTTTTTCTCGGTAGCTCTGTTCTGGCCCCACTCGGACCCTGTAACCGGCCCTGGCCCCACCTGCCTGATGCACGGTGCCTGGGCCCACCTGCCTGACCCAGGCCTCTCTGACCCCCTTGCAGTTCTGCACCAGCTACAACCTGGAGTACATCGTGGGCCGCGTGTGGATCGGCTTCTGGCTGGTCCTGTTCGTGGTGCTCATAGTGGCCTTCGAGGGCAGTTTCCTGGTCCGCTTCATCTCCCGCTACACCCAAGAGATCTTCTCCTTCCTCATCTCCCTCATCTTCATCTATGAGACCTTCGTCAAGCTGATCAAGGTGGGGGCCGTGGCAGTGCGGACGCACGTGTGTGTGCGACTCTGTGCACAAACGATGTGGCCGTGCGTGTCATTGCACACGTGTCCTTATGCCACGTGTGTGGCCGTGTCTTCATCGTGTGTGGCTGTGACCACATTCACGTGGACACCAGCTGCCTCTGGGCCGGTACTCTGGCCATGACCGCGGAGAGCGCCTGCGCCCGAGGCGGGGCGGGGGGCGGGGGGGGGGCGCCTTCGTGTGCGCATGTCCGGGTCACAACCACGCCCAGAGTGACCGCAGGCGAGTGTGTGTGCGAGACTGAACACGGGAAAGTGCGTTCATGGAGGGGCAGCAGGGGTCGCAGAGGCTCTGCTGCCCCCCCGCCCCCTTTGGCACTCACCCTCAAGAAGCACGGGGCCTGCGGGTGGAGCACCCTGCCTCCTCAGCTCCAGCACCTTCAACTATGCCTACCTGGACATCTGCGTTGGATATGGAGGGAGGGCGGACGCTGCATGTCTGCCTCTGATTCTGTTGGTTGGTGGGGCTTGCTGTTTCCAAATCTTTGAAGCCCTTTTTAGGACCCTCGTTGGCACTTCTTTTTTTTTTTTTTAAAGATTTTCTTTGTTTATTTCACAGAGAGAGAGACAGTGAGAGAGGGAACACAAGCAGGGGGAGTGGGAGAGGGAGACGCAGGCTTCCCGCTGAGCAGGGAGCCCGATGCGGGGCTCGATCCCAGGACCCCGGGATCATGACCTGAGCCGAAGGCAGGCGCTTAACAACTGAGCCACCCAGGCACCCCATCCTTGGCACTTCTTTCCTGCCCACCCGCCTTATGTCTCTGAGACCCTGCGTGCTCACATGCACACGTATACTCATTGCCACCGTGGCCTGCCCCACCCAAGCTGAGCCTGGTCTCCACTCCTGAAAACCAAGCTCGTGAATCCCATTGTCCCTCTGTTACCCTGTCGGTTGAGGAAGAAGATAAGAGGATGGATGCATGCATGATGGATGGATGCATAGATAGATAGATAGATAGATAGATAGATAGATAGATAGATAATGGACAGATTGATGGATGGATGGTGGGTGGTTGGATGATGGATGAATGGATGGTGGATGATGAATGGATGGATGGATAGATAGATGATGGACAAATGGATGAATGGATGGATAGATGATGGACAGACTGATAGATGGATGAGAAGAATAGGATGCCTTGGTTTTCTGCTGCAGATCTTCCAGGACCATCCACTTCAGAAGCATTATGACCACAATGTGACAGTGGTGCCCAAACCTCAGGGTCCCCTGCCCAACACAGCCCTCCTCTCCCTTGTGTTCATGGCTGGCACCTTCTTCTTCGCCATGATGCTGCGAAAGTTCAAGAACAGCTCCTACTTCCCTGGCGTGGTCAGTACATTCTCCCCCCACAGCCCTGCTCTTGCCTTCACTGTCCTGTCCCAGTCCAAAGCACTCTTCCAGGTTCCTCAATGCCGTTAGCTCTCCTTCTTACCCTAGATTCCCATTCCCCATTCCAAGCCTCCCTGACCCCCTCCTCACTTAGGCTTTCACTCATCAGGCAAGCCCATCTCTCTTTCTCAGCCTACCCAGGCTGAGAACCTAGTGGGGAGCCAGGGACAGTTCTTAGAAAGGGGTGGAGAAGCTGTGGGGCCGGCGGTGGGGCTGGGCCAGGGAAAGAAGAAAGGAGGCAGGTACCTTGAGGTGCAAGACAAGGCATTAGATGTTGACGGGTCCCCTGGGAAGAGCAAGCCCCCCCCCTGCATGAAGAGGCGGCAGGAGTGGGGGCAAGTGGGAGGCAGGAGGTGGGGAAACAACTGGGTGTTGACCGGGTTTTTCCACCTGCCCTTAGCTGCGACGGGTCATTGGGGACTTCGGGGTCCCCATCTCCATTCTGATCATGGTCATGGTGGATTTCTTCATCGAGGACACCTACACCCAGGTGACACTCTCCTCCTACTGTCAGCTGATTCTCCCAGTATGCCCCCTCCCAAGAACAGCTTTCCCAAACATGAAGCCAACTAGAACTCTCCTTACTCATCCCTGCCTCCCCCGAGAACCCCAAGTTCTTCCCACAGCCCTACAGGACCCCTCTGGCTGAAGCAAGGGCCTGGGTCAAATTGCCTTTTTACTCCTTAACCCAGGGCAGTAGGAAAGAATCTGCTTTGGAGCCAGGCAGATCTGATTATGTATCTCAGGTCTGCCACCAAATAGCTGTGTGATGCAAGGCAAACGACACAACCTCTCTGATCCTGTTTCCTCATCTATAAAGTGGGGAATGAGAAGATGTATGTAAAGGGCTTAGTGCAGTGACTGGGTACAAAGTAGGTGCTCAGTATAAGTAAGTTCCCAAGTGCCCAGGACCCTGGCTCTCCCTGCCTCCCTTCCCCTATTCTCCTGCCCCAGTGTTCTCACCAGAATCCCCCTCCCACAGAAACTCAGTGTGCCTAAAGGCCTCTCAGTGTCCAACTCCTCAGCCCGGGGCTGGGTCATCCACCCACTGGGCATATATTCGCATTTCCCCATCGGGATGATGTTTGCCTCCGCCCTGCCTGCCATGCTGGTCTTCATCCTCATCTTCCTTGAGTCCCAGATCACCACGTAAGAGCCACGGGCAGAGCTGGGCCCGGGAGGGTCTGGGGCAGGGAAAGGACAGGCTCCAGGCAGACATGACAGCAAGGACTGAGTGCTAGTCTTAGTCGAACCTGGGGCCCTCCTCATGAGCAGGAGTGATGGATGGGCAGGGGCAGGGGCAGGGGCAGGTTCTGTGGGACCTGACAGGGTATAATTTGGGGAGGCCTTTTTAAGAAAAAGAATACAAAATGAGAACTGCAAAATGAGGTGGCGTACCTCAGAAGGGATCTTTACCAGCTCAGCTTCATTGGCTTCAGCGTAAATCTACCTGTGGACGTTCTAGGGGATATCTTGAGATCCTTCTACTCTTAGAGTCTGGATTCTCCAGAGAGGGTGGGAGGGAGGGGCGCAAGGAACTCCAAGGGAGAGGAACACAGCAGGGTAAACTAAGATACAGAGGGACCCAAGTATGGAGAAGGAGGGAGGGGGCAAAGAGGGTGGGGGCAAGGGAGACCGCTGCTTACCCCTGACCTCCCACACCCCCCAAGGCTGATTATCAGCAAACCAGAGCGCAAGATGATCAAGGGCTCTGGCTTCCACCTGGACCTGCTGCTGGTCATAGGCATGGGCGGTGTGGCTGCCCTCTTTGGGATGCCCTGGCTCAGTGCCACCACTGTTCGTTCTGTCACCCACGCCAACGCGCTCACTGTCATGGGCAAGGCCAGCGCCCCAGGGGCCGCAGCCCAGATTCAGGAGGTCAAGGAGCAGCGGATCAGTGGGCTCCTGGTTGCTGTGCTCGTAGGTGAGTAAGGGTTGGCCACACTCTCTGGCATCTAGCCTTGCTTCTGGCCCCCAGCCTCTGCCTCTTAGGATCCAGGGCCTTCTGAAGCCCTGCCCACCCTTTCGTAGCTGGCTCTCCCCACATACCCCCTGCCCATGTCTCCCCAGGGTCCTTTGTTCATATGAGGGAATTCTGGAGGAAATGCCCAAGGCCCAGGCACAGAGATAGACATCTGAGCAGGGGAGGAAGTGGGCGCGGGGAAGGGGGGCTCCATACGGAGGCCTTCTCTAGATAGGACCCGGTATTCAAGCTTTATCCAACATAAGCTTAGTGAACAGTGGGTTCCAGCCCTGCTCTGCTGCTGACTCAGTATCCCTCCTCATCCTGGGCCTCAGTTTCTCTGTGCCATTAGCGGGTTCATTAGATGCCCCTGAGGTCTCTCTAGCTTGGCTGCTCTGTAACTGATGCCAAGGGCAGAGCTCCGAGCATAATCTGGGGTGGGAGAGGAGAAGACAGAGGATCACTGGGGTAGATCCAAGTTCTGGAGCAGCTGAGAGTCCAGCCGGGCTCAGTGTGGGCTGCGCCATGGTCACTGATGGAGTCGCCAGGGAAGTTTCTTAAAGGAGGCGAAGTTGGTGTTAGCTGGAGGAGGGTTAGGGTTTGGATAGGTGGAGGGGGACGGAGGCATTCTGGGCTGGGGTGATAGAAAAGTTGGGCTTCTCTGACCTCTGTGAACCCCTGAGGCTAAAGGAATAGGCTTTGATGTCCTGCAGGCAGGAGTTTGACTCCCTGATCTGCCACTTAGTAGCTGTGTGGCCTCAGGCAAGTTGCTTCACCTCTCTGAATCTGTTTCCTCATCTGCAAAATGGGGTAATACCTATTAAGAGGATCCACAGAAAGGGCTTCATATGGTACCTGTGGTTTCATTCCCCAGCCCCTGATGCTGTCAGCCCTCTGGGCCCCCGCCCCCCTGGCCCCCAGGGCTAAGAGTTCGTGGTTCTCCCTGCAGGCCTGTCCATCCTCATGGGGCCCATCCTGTCCCGCATCCCCCTGGCTGTGCTGTTTGGCATCTTCCTCTACATGGGGGTCACGTCCCTCAGCGGCATCCAGCTCTTTGACCGCGTCTTGCTTCTGTTCAAGCCGTCCAAGTACCACCCAGATGTGCCCTACGTCAAGCGGGTACAGAGCCCTCCTGGCTGCCCAGCCCCGAGTGTGTGTGGGGGGGTTGCCAGGCCCCAGGGCGGGGCAGGCAGTAACCCCCACCTCCACCTGCAGGTGAAGACCTGGCGCATGCACTTGTTCACGATCATCCAGATCATCTGCCTGGCAGGGCTGTGGACGGTGAAGACCTTCCCCAGCGCCTCGCTGGCCCTGCCCTTCGTCCTTATCCTCACGGTGCCTCTGCGCCGCCTCCTGCTGCCGCTCATCTTCAGGACGCTGGAGCTCCAGTGTGTGCGTGGCTGCTCCCCACCCTTACCCTGCGGACTAGGGGTAGGAGGGAGGGCAAAGAAAGGGCAGAGGCAGGAGGCCCGGACCCCAGAGCTTGGGGGCAGGGAGGGGTTAAGAAGCGTGCAGGGTGTGTTCCCCGTGAGCTGTCCTAACTGTGGAGCAACTCAGCCTGTGGTTTTCTGAGTCATTTTGGAATTCTCCCACGGTGTGAGAGTTGCCGTGGGGCTACCCTGGTGAAGGGGTGTCCTGCCCACCCTCTGTAGGCCCTCCCCTGTCGGGGCGCCACATCCCCAGGGGCCCCTCACCCTTTGGAAACAACTCATCCAGACCAAACCTAGGGGTTGAGAGGGCAGGACATGACTTGTCCAAGGTCCAGTGAGAGCCAGGCTGTCTCCTCATTCCAGAGATGCTCTCGGTACTGGGGGGAGGGCTCATCTGCCCCAGCCCTCCCCGGGAGCTCACCCTCTCTCCTTCCTATTCTACCCTCCAGCTGGACGCTGACGATGCCAAGCCGACCTTCGATGAAGAGGAGGGTCGGGATGAATACAACGAGGTGACCATGCCCGTGTGAGGGGAAGGCATGGGCCTCCGAGCTCCCTCCTCCCTCCCACTTCCCCACTCTCCCAGGAAAAGCAGAAGTTCATGGGTATCTCATGGACTCTCAGATTCCTCCTGGGGTAGGAACTGGAGCCCCGAGGTTGTGGGTGGGGGATGGAAGGGGTGCCTAGAAACCCTTCCGTGAGGGGTAAACCAGCTTTTATGGCTGGAGATGGTCAGCAGGGTCTACGTCGGGGAATTCACTGTGCAGTCTCTCCTGCCACCACACTGCCACGTGGGGCTCCCAAGCTGGAGGACTTAGATCTGAGCCAACCTCTTCACAGCGAAGACAGGGGCAGTAGCAAGGGAGGTAGAGGGGGTGGGGTTCAAGTTCCTGCATGCTGTGTGACCTTGTCAAGTCCCTTGACTTCTCCAGCCTCTGCTTCCTCTTCTGTAAAATGGGTATATTTATAATAATACCCACATTACAGGATGGTTACTGAGGACCAAAGATAAATGTGAAAAAGGGGCCTTGTCAACTCTGAAAGGACTATCTTATGGTAGTCATCATTCTTCTTCCCGCCGGCCCAAGGTCACACAGCTCCTGAGCCTTACAGCTGGGATCTGAACCAGGTCTCCTGACTCCGAGGCCAGAGCCCTATGCTCTACCTCAGTCACCCACCTTCCCATGCTTAGAGATGTCCCTGCTGACTCCCCACCTCCCCCTCTCTGTTCCTAGCCCCATCCCGGGGACCCTCTTCTCTGGGGCAGAGGGAGGTGTCCTGGTGAGAGCAAAGTGCAGGTGAGGATACAATCAAGGCTGGGACTCAGGACTCCAAAGTGCTCACTCCCTCCTCCCATTCACACATTCATTCATTCCACAAACATTTATGGAGGGCCCCCGGACCCCGCAGATACAGAGGCAACTGAGACGAGACGCTGACATGGGGCAGGGTGGGGGGGTGGGGGGCAATGCACAGTCTGTTCTAGATTTGGATGGGGGGGTGGGAGGAAACGGGGTGGGGAAGGGAAGGAGGTTTGTAATTTATTGATTGTATTTTCTAAGAGCTCTGATTGTACTCTGGCTTCACACAAACACCCAGGCCTCTAGTTTGAGACGCGCTGTCCACGATCTCACCCCAGCTGAATCTTGGGGAGAACCCAGATTTGATCAACTGGGGTAAAGGCCAGTGGGCTCTGCAGAGTATGGGCATAATCTATTTTTTTACAAAACAAAAATATAAAAAAGAGCTGAAAGAACTGGAAGTGGTGAGAATTGGTTGAAACGGAGAACCAGGGGCTGGGGGCCCCTGACGGGAGGCTCTCAGGTGCAGCCCTGAAGGCTGACAGCTGTCTCTCACCACTTCACCGTCCTATGCCTCAGATTCCTCATCAGGAAAGTGGGGACGATAATGGTACCTACCTTGTAGGATTGTTGTAAGGATAAAATGAGACAGTAAAGCGCATGCTTAGCACAGCCTGACCTCAGGCCTCAGAGGAAGCGCTCTGTAAACATTAGCTGCTGGTGTGGTTATCCTCACTGGGATGCCGCCCCAACCCCCCCCACCCCCGCTCCTTGAGCCCTGCTAAGGAAAGTGGAAAGACCACTCTGCTATCACCCTTCCCTTTGATGCTTGGTTATAGGTTTTGCCAATAAACACGTCTGTGGTGGAGTGATTGTCTTGTTGGCCTTTCCCTCCCAGAGCCGGAGAGGGGGAGCTAAGGGGTCTTGGTTGGACCGGGTGGACGCGGCATGCATGGGGGGTGCTGGTGCCAGAGTTGTGACCGGGGTGGGGGCAGGGAGAGCCAGGCTGGGGGGTGGCAGTGTCTCTGGTGGTTGGGCCAGAACTGGGGGCCCGGAGTCCTGGGGTGGAGAGGGCCAGCCGCCAGTGAGAGGGTGGGAGAGCGAGGGAAGACACGTTTACACTCCAGACATCCTTCTTCAGAAGAAGCAAGCCCCCTGCACTGTGGGCCCCACGTCCCTTTGGGCTGGTCAGCGCCTTCACCTGCACTCATCACGCAGGGCAGCGCCTCTGAGGGGGACCACCAGGGAGGGAATGCGGTTTGCCCTCCGTCACAAAGGAGCAGCACCTCACCACCAGCCTTTCCACGAGCCCTCACTCTGGTCCCCATGGAGGACCAGCTGCTTCCGGCAATTCTAGGGGGCTGCTGAGCCCAGGGGTCACTCAGCCCTGAAGAGGAGGCTGCCGGAACCTAACCCCTCCCCACCCTTCTCAGCCTTCCAGCAAGAGGTCAGTGCAGGCCTGGGCCGCCTGGTTCCTTCCCTGCATCTATATTTACTTGCTGCCTATCCCCAGCTGACCCCTCCCGGGCTGCCCAGAGCAGCCGCCCAAGGGCCAGAGAGCCACCTTGGCCCCAGGGAGAGCAGTCCCGGCTGTCCACTCCTACGTGCAGCAGCTTCATGTCCCTGCAGCAGCTGGCCTGTCCCCAGGGCTTGCCAGAACCTCATTGGCCACCTTGACCCGGGAAGGCATTAGGGGAAGTGTGAAGGCTGCGGAATTCAATCCCATCGACTTCCTGCCTGTCCTGAGGCCTTCCTCCCCTTGCATTTCCTGCCCGCCCCCACAGATGCCCTGACCCACTCTCTCCACTCCCCCTGCATTTCCTCTGAGAGCTGTCCTGCCCCACTCCCACCCCCCAATACATACACACTCCCTCAAAATCTCTGCAGTTTTAAATCCTGCTCACTCATTCAACCCCATTTTTTAAAAGATGTATTTATTTGAGAGAGAGAGAGAGCAGGCAAGCACACATGAGCCAGGGAAAGGTCAGAGGGAGAATGAGAGAATCTCAGGCAGACTCCCCACTGAGCACGGAGGAGCCGACAAGGGGTTTGATCCCAAGACCCTGAGATCACCACTGAAATCAAGAGTCCGGATGCTTGGGCGCCTGGGTGGCTCAGTTGGTTAAGCGACTGCCTTCGTTCGGCTCAGGTCATGATCCTGAAGTCCCAGGATCGAGTCCCATGTCGGGCTCCCTGCTTGGTGGGGAGTCTGCTTCTCCCTCTGACCCTTTCCCCTCTCATGTTCTCTCTCACTCTCTCTCTCTCCACTAAATAAATAAAATCTTTAAAAAAAAAAAAAAAGAGTCCAGATGCTTAACCGACTGAGCCACCCAGGTGCCCCTTGTTCAACCCCTATTGAAGACCACATCACTGTGAATTGGTTGCTGGAATGAGGTCCACACTTTTGTGTGAGCACAAAGTATAACCCCACTCCAGGTAAGGGAATAATTCAACAGAATCTAAAAACTCTATACCTGAAGATATTCTTTTTTATATCTTTTTTTTTTTTTAATTTAGGTAAAACCTACTCCACACATGGGGCTCGAACTCAGGACCTGAGATCAAGAGTTGCATGCTCCACCAACTGAGCTGACCCCTATACCTGAAGATATTCTTTACAGGACTGTCTGTGGAAGCAAAAAACTAGGAAGAGGCCAAATACTAAGTAAGATGAGTGGTAAATTACAGTAAATCACTCTACCTCAATATAATAGACCACTAGGGTGGGTCCTACAAATAATAATGATGAGGGTCACCTGGCTGGCTCAGTCGGTAGAGCACTGGACTCTGGATCTTGGGGTTGTTGGTTGGAGCCCCACACTGGGCATAGAGATTACTTAGAAAACAAACAAATAATAATGATGATGAAGAAGCTGTTGGATCAGCTTGGTGTAATCACATGATCCTGGGTCTCCGAGGTCAATGAGTTTGGAATTCCAGCTTTGTGATTTAGTAGGAGATGGACAGACAACCCATTTCTGAGCTCAGTTTTCTGCATCTGTAAGATGGAGGTAATGATACTTCACAGTGTTACTGAGAGGATAAATCGAAATCATATACCTCGAGGTCCTAGCCCAGTGCTAGCATTTAGTAAGCAAAATGTTTATTCTTGTTTCTTAAGCAAGGCATGAAGTACTGTGACCCTCAAGGTGACAGCCTCCCACCAACAGATGTGCACAGGAATGAAGCTTAGAGGCTTAGACAGGAGAAATGAAAATGCCGCTGTGGTAGAGTTATAGGGGATATCGATTTTTCCCCTCCTGCGTCTGGACCCCTGGTGTGAAGGGTTAAATCCATCATCCTCAATTCAGGGTAGATTACCATTGACCATTCTTCTTTCTTCCATTTTTAAGATTGATTTATTTATTTGAGAGAGAGAAAGAGAGTGGGGCAGGGGGGAGGGGGAGAGGGAGAGAGAGAATCTTACGCAGATTCCACACTGAGCGCTGAGCCCGACAGGGGACTCGATCTCAAGACACTGAGATTGTGATCTGAGCCAAAGCCAAGAGTCAGATGCTGTACCACCCAGGCGCTCCTGACCATTCTCCTTTCTTTCCTTCTTTCCTTCCTTCCCTTTTGTCTCCATCCCCTGCTCCTCTTTTACTCTCCCTCCATAGGCAACTACTCTAAAAAGTTGAACATGTATCTTTTTGTGGGGGCACGTTCTTGAAAGGATGTCATTGATTATTGTTTTACATTTTATTATGGAATTTTTAATACATACACAATAATAGACACAAGACTTAGCAAATCCACTCCTGGATTTGTTTATCTCCCAGACTCAAAAATTTTCAAGACTTTGTCTTGAGGGCGCCTGGGTAGCTCAGTCAGTTAAGCGTCTGCCTTCGGCTCAGGTTATGATCCTAGGGCCCTGGGATCGAGTCCCTCACTGGGGTCCCTGCTCAGTGGGGAGCCTGCTTCTCCCTCTGCCCCCCGCCCCTGCTCATGCTCACTCACTCTCTCAAAAATAAATAAACAAAATCTTTTTTAAAAAAGACTTTATCTTGAAATCTTGCCTGCATCTTTGCCTAAAGTACATTTCTTTCATCTTTCTCTTTTTTCCTTTTGCTGAACTACATACTTTAAAATGAACCTCGAACATCGTGCCATTTCACCCTATACTCTTCAGCTGTGCATCCTCCCACCAACACTGAACATTTTCTTATCAACTGCAGCACCACTATCACATCCAAGAAAATGAGCAATAATCCAATATCCAATCTATAATAAATTTCTCAAGATGTCTCTTTGCAATTGGTTGGTCTTGTGCGTGTGTGTGTTTCTATACATTATCATCATCGTGTTCTAGTCTTGGCTCTGTTGGTCCTCTTTCCCGCCCTGCACTATGGTTTTAAGATCCAGAAGTTGCTCTTGAACACTGAGTTGCTTTAGCTCTCATGGGGCACCACTGTCTTTGGCCTCTTTACTCTTCCAGGGAGGTACACCCAGTTGCACACTACTCCCTTCCCACAAAGGACTTGAAGAGCGAGTAAGGGCATGTCCCCTTAGGGTTCTGGTGAGAATCTCTTTGGGTTATGTACCCAGGGGCCAGGAGTGGATTTGCTAAGTCTTGGGTATAGACTGTCTCGACCTATATTTCTCTCCACATTGTCTGCACCGGTCCCCACTCCCACAGGCAGCCCAGGAGTTTCCTATATCCCCATATTAGTGACATTATTCAGCCTTTTTGATTTTTGCTAGTCTGACTGAGGTATTACCTCACTGGGTTGTTTTGTTTTGTTTTGGTATGGTTCTTGCATCTCTCTGGTCACTAAAGACTTTGAGCATCTCTGCATTTGCTGATTAGTCTTTAAGATTTCCTATTATGCAAACTGTTTTCTCATATCATTTGGTCATATTTCTATTGAGGTTGATGCCTTTTTGGATGTTGATTTGCAAGAGGTTCTGGAAGACCCTACCCTTTGTTGGTTTTACACCTTGCTAAAATATTCTCCCATCTTGTCATCTCTCTCTTAATTTTGTTCACCTCATTGATCAGAAATCTTTAATTTTGACGTTATTAAATACACCCAAGAAGAAGAGTCTGGACTTGAATCAGTAGATACCAGCGAGTCATTGCAGGTTCTTGAGCTGGGGAGTGACATGATTAAAGTGATTCACCTGGGAGCTACATACAGGAGGGATTGGCTACAAGGAGGCAAACTGGGAATCTGCAGGTCAGTGAGTGAATGGCAGAGGCAAGCCCACGTAGCCACCGCCCCCATAGGACCTCCAGTCATCACGGGAGCCCGGCATTCAACAAGAATGATGAGTATCTGCACGGAGTGGGGGGAGCAGAGGGGGCTAGAATTAAGCATGGCTTCCTGGAGGCAGAGATATTTGTTCTGATTCCTAAGGGAAAAGTAAGAGGTGGCCCAGTGATGAGAGAGGGGGAATGGCTTGAGGGAACAAGGGTCTACAAAATGAATATATTCACGGGCACCTGGCTGACTCAGTCTGTAGAGCATGCGACTCTTGATCTCGGGGTTGTGAGTTTGAGCCCCATGTTCGGTATAGAGATTAGTTAGGAAAAAAAAAAAGAAAGAAAGAAAATGAATATATTCAAGAAATACCCTGAAGATAAAGTGGGTGAATTTGCTCAGCAAAGTCAAATGACATGGTGGAAAGCCTGCTGGGTTGGCAGGCCACATGGTGATCTCAGAAAGGTGTTTCTTTCCTGGGTACCTGGGCGCAAAGCCAGATGACAGGAGGTGAGGAAGTGCTGGTAAGGAAGCAGAAGCAGGAGGTGTGGGCCACGGTTGGGGAGCTTGGCAGGAATGGGTCAGGCAGAGAGCGCCCAGCTGACTCTTCTTCACAGTGGTCCAGAGACTGCTTTGCAGGACACATTCATAGGCAGGCAACCATCTCTCTTTTTACTTTAAACCACAACTTCATATTTCAATTATTAAAAATTTGTACATAAAACACTTAAAATTATAGACCTATCTAACACAGAGAA
>NC_138383.1:16785904-16792509 GCF_054177405.1 Leptonychotes weddellii
GATCATACAGGGTGCCTGGGTGGCTCAGTTGGTTGGGCGACTGCCTTCGGCTCAGGTCATGATCCTGGAGTCCCGGGATCGAGTCCCGCATCGGGCTCCCTGCTCGGCGGGGAGCCTGCTTCTCCCTCTGACCCTCCCCACTCTCATGTGCTCTCTCTCTCATTCTCTCTCTGTCAAATAAATAAATAAAATCTTAAAAAAAAATAGATCATACATAATTTTTAAACACAAATTCAAATGCATGAAACAAAAACTGATGGAATGGAAAGGAAAAATAGATAAATCCACAATTATGGTAGGAAACTACAATCACTCTCTCAATAAGCCAAAGAACAAGTAGACAGAAAATTACTAAGGATATAGAACACCTGAAGAGCACTAACACCCTAGTTGACCTGATTTATGTTTGTAGAACATTCCAACTAACAATAGCAAAATACACATTCTCTTCAACTGCACATGGATCATTCACCAAAACAGACTATATTCTGGGCCATAAAACAAACCTTAACAAATGTAAAACAACTGAAATCATAGGAAGTATAATCTATGCCTGTAACAGAATTAAATTAGAAATCAATAACAGAAAGACATCTGGAAAAAAACTCTAAATATTTGAAAACCAAGCAAGTCACTTGTAAATAACCCATGGATCAAAGATGAAGTCATAAGGGAAATTAGAAAATATTTTAAAGTGAATGCAGATGAAAACAGATCAAAATTTGTGGGTTGCAATTAAGCAGTGTCTCAAGGGAAACAGTATTAAATACTTAGGTCAGAAAATAAGAAAGATCTCAAGTCAGTAGTTTAAGCTTCTACCTTAAAAAACTAGAGAGGAGGGCGCCTGGCTCTCTGTCTCTCTCATTCTCTCTGTCTCAAATAAATAAATAAAATCTTTAAAAAAAAAAAAAACTAGAGAGGGGTGCCTCGCTGGCTCAGTGGGTAGAGCATGCAACTCTTGATCTCAGGGTTGTGAGTTCAAGCCCCATGTTGGGCATAGAGTTTACTTAAAAAAAAAAAAAAAACCTAGGAAAAGAAGAGCAAATTAGAACCAAGTCAGGCAGAAAGAAGGAAAAATTGAACAGAAATCAATGAAATCGAGAACAAACAATAGAGAAAATCAGTGAAACCAAAAATTAGTTCTTTGGGAAAAAAAATTAATAAAATTGATAAACTTCTAGCCATACTGACCAAGAAAAAAGGAGAACTGTAAATTATAAATAATAGCAATTAGAGGACATCACTACAGGCTCTAAGACATTAAAAAAATAGCAAGGAATACTACAAACATAAATATCCATAAATTTCACAACTTAGATGAAATTAACAAATTCCTTGAAAAACGCCAACTGTTAAAGCTCATTCAAAAAGAAATAGATACAACAATAACAACAACCCAATTCAAAAATGAGTAAAGAACTTGAATAGACATTTCACCAAAAAAGATCTACCAATGGTCAATAAACATGTGAAAACATGATTAACATCACTAATCATTAGGGAAATACATATCAAAACTACAATGAGATACCACCTCATTGTGAGGAAGAAAGAAAGAAAGAAAGAAAGAAGAAAGAAGGAAAGGAAGGAAGAAAGAAAGAAGGGAGGGAAGGAAGGAAGGAAGAAGGGAAGGAGGGAAGGAGGGAGGAAGGAAGGAAGAAGAAACAGAAAATGACAAGTGTTGGCGAGGATGTGGAGAAATTGGAAGCCCTGTGCAGTGTTGGTAGGAATGGAAAATGGTGCAGTTGCTGTGGAAAACAGTATGGTGCTTCCTCAAAAAATTGAAAATAGGATTACGATATAATCCAGCAATTCCACTTCGGGTATATACTCAAAAGAATTGAAAGCAGGGTCTCAAAGAGATATTTATATACCTAACATTCATAGCAACATCATTCATAATAGCTAAAACTTGGAAGCAATCCAAGTGTCCATTGATAGATGAATGGATCAGCAAAATGTGTTATATACATACAATGGAATATTACTTAGCTTTAAAAAGGAAAGAAAGGGGTGCCTGGGTGGCTCAGTCATTAAGCGTCTGCCTTCGGCTCAGGTCCTGATCCCAGGGTCCTGGGATGGAGCCCTGCGTCGGGCTCCCTGCTCCGTGGGAAGCCTGCTTCTCCCTCTCCCACTCCCCCTGCTTGTGTTCCCTCTCCCGTTGTGTCACTCTCTGTCAAATAGGTAAAACCTTTTAAAAAAATAAAATAAAAATAAAAAGGAAGGAAATTCTGACACATGCAACAACGTGGATGAACCTTAAGGACATTACACTAGGTGAAATAAACCACTCACAATAAGACAATGTATGACTCCACTTATAGGAATTACTTAAAGTTGTCAAAAATCATAAAGACAGAAAGTGGAATGGTGATTGCTAGGGGTTGGGGAGGAGGAATGAGAAGTTATTGTTCAACGGGGGCAGAGTTTCAATTCTACAAGATGAAAGGAGTTCTGGAGGGACGCCTGGGTGACTCAGTTGGTTAAGCGTCTGCTTCGGCTCAGGTCATGATCCCAGGGTCGGGCTCCTTGCTCAGCAGGAAGCCTGCTTCTCCCTCTCCCACTCCCCCTGCTTGTGTTCCCTCTCTCGCTGTGTCTCTCTCTGTCAAAGAAATAAAATCTTAAAAAAAAAAAAAAAATAGTAAAGATGGTAAATTTTATGTTAAATGTATTTTACCACAATTTTTAAAAATGGGAAAAATAATACATTAAATTAAATAGTATAGCAAAGAGGAAAAAACAAAAACAAAACAAAAAGAACAACAACAACAAAGAAATAAAGACTTCTGGATTGTGGTCCAGCATATAAGAAGCCTGGAAATCTTCACTCTATCCTAACAACAAGTAAAAAGCTGAACAAACTGAAAGATCAACAACTCTTCTTAGATCTGTCACAGAAGTGAGGTCACAGGGCAAACTGTCCCTGCCCAAACTGTAGAGACAAACAGGCAGATGCAGAGAATCACAACTTACCTGACCAAAAACCTCCACAGGGAGCAGTGCCAGAGTAGGAAAACCTGAACTATAATTGACGAATTTCTGGAGGCTTCGTGTAGACATATCTGAGAGGTAAAAACTCCAGGGGGACCCAGTCGTAGGGGGACCCCAAGCCTCTGTGAGTTTTATCTCCAGGGGCTCCACCAGTCCTCACAGTGAATATCAGAGAAAAATCCCCTCATGCAGGGAGAGAGGAAACAGAGCCATTTTGAAATATGCCAGAGCATTTTGTTCTTTTTTTAAATTTTTTTTATTATTTTAATTTTTTTATTAACATAATGTATTATTTGTTTCAGGGGTACAGGTCTGTGATTCAAAAAACATGGAACGCTTCACAAAGTTGCGTGTCATCCTTGCACAGGGGTCATGCTAATCTTCTCTGTATCGTTCCAATTTTAGTATATGCGCTGCCGAAGCGAGCACGCATTTTGTTCTTCTTTACTAGGTTTGCCCTCAGGAGAAACTATTTTACCAGAGCCTAACCTGCTGGGGTTTTATCAGAGCATAACCTAACTGGGAAGGGAAATATCCAACTCCAGCCCCCTGTAGCCATCCTGTCCCACCTAAAGGGAGAAAATAAATCAGAAGCATGGTGAAGTTCACTTATGTATGCCTGTGTGTAAGTGAAATGGATGGCAGCAATGATACAAGGGATAAGAGGGAGGAATTAGGAATATTTTGTTATTACAAGGTATTTGCAGTACCCATGAAGAGGTAGAGTGTTATTTGAAAGTAGACTTGGATTAGTTGTAAATACCTATTGTAAACTCGAGGGCAACCACTAAAAAAAAGTAGAAAAAAAATGACATGATAAAAAAGGAGAGAAAATGGATTCATATAAAATAGTTAAAATCACAAAAGGCAGAAAAGTGTGGAAGACAAAATAGAAACAAATGGAAAACAGTAAAAATATGGTAGATATTAATCCAAGTATATCAATGATCACCTTAAATGTCAATGGTCTAACTACACCAACTAAACAACAAAGATTATCAGAGTGGGTCAAAAAACAAGATCCAGCTATACATTATCTATAAGAAATGCACTTCAGACCGAGTCAACTTCAGAAACAAGGAAAGTTGTCAAGGATGGAGAAGGGCAAGAAAACATAATAACACTTAACGTGTATGAGCCTGACAACAGAGCATCAAACTATATGAGGCAAAAACAAATAGATCTGCAAGGAGAAAGAGATCAGTCTAGTATTATATTTGGAGACTTTAACACCCTTCTATCAGAAATAGACAGGTCCAGCAGGTAGAGCATCAGTAAGGACATGATTGAACTCAACAGCACAATAAATAAACTGTATATAATTAACATCCATACACTACTCATCCAACAAGAGCAGATAACACATTCTTCTCAAACTCATGTAGAATATTCACCAAGATATATCATATTCTGGGCCATAAACCACACTTCAGCAAATTTAAAAGAGTAGAAATCACGCAATGTCTACTCTCAGCCCATGATGGAACTGAACTAGAAATCAACAGAAAAATAGCTGGAGGGAAAAAAAGCTTTCAAGATGAAGCAACGTACTTTTAAATAACACATGGGTCAAAGAAGAAATCTCAAGAGAGATTTTTAAATATTTTGAACTAAATGAAAATGAAAATACAACTTATCAAAATTTGTAGAATGCAGCAAAAGCATTGCTTAGAGAAAAATTTATAGTATCAAATTCAAATATTAGAAAAGAAGAAATATCTGCAGCACCTGGGTATCTCAGTTGGCTAAGCATTGGACTCTTGACCTCAAGGTGGTGAGTTAAAGCCCCAAGCTGTAGGGCGCCTGGGTGGCTCAGTCGTTAACTGTCTGCCTTAAGCTCAGGTCATGATCCCAGGGTCCTGGGATCGAGTCCCACATCGGGCTCCTTGCTCAGCAGGGAGTCTGGTTCTCCCTCTCCCTCTGCCCCTGCTTGTGTCCCCTCTCTCGCTGTGTCTCTCTCTGTCAAATAAATAAAATCTTAAAAAAATAAAAAATAAAAAATAAAGCCCCAAGCTGGGTTCCATGCTGGGCATGGAGTCTACTTAAAAAAAAAAAAAAGAAGAAGAAGAAGAAGAGGAAAGATCTAAAATCAATAATCTAAGCTTCCACCTTAGGAAACAAGAAAGAGAAGAGACATTTAAATCCAAATTAAGCAGAAGAAAATAAATAATACAAATCAGAGCTGAGGGGTGCCTGGGTGGCTCAGTCAGTTGAGTGACTGACTCTTGGTTTCAGCTCAGGTTCTGATCTCAGGGTCCTGAGGTCAAGCCCCACCTTGGGCTCAGGGGGTAGTGTGCTTAAGATTCTCTCTCTCCCTCTCCCTCTGCCCCTCCCCCCCAAAATACATAAATAAATACATCTTAAAAAAAAGAATAAAAATCAGAGCTGAAATCAATGAAATTAAAAACAAGAAATCAATAGAGAAAATCAACAAAACCAAAAGTTGTGTTTTGTTTTGTTTTTTAATCAGTAAATCTCTAGGTAGGCTAACTAAAAAAAAAGAGAAGACACAGACGGCTAATATCAGAAATGAAAGAGAGGACATCACTACAGATCTCATGGGCATTGAAAGGATATACAGGAATATTATAAACAACTCCACAAATTTGATAAATGGATGAAATGAACTAATTCCTTGAAAGGATACAGTCTGCCAAAATTCACACAAGAAGAAATGGACAACCTGAAAAGGCCTATCTCCATTAAAAAAATTGAATCAATAATTAATAACCTTTCAAAACAAGAAGTACTAGGCCCAGATGTGTTCACTGCTGATTTCTACCAAACATTTAAGGAAGAAATTATACCAATTCTCTACAATTTCTTTCAGAAGATAGAAGCAGAGGGGATACTTCCTAATGTATTCTGTGAAGCCAGAATTACCCTAATACCCAAATCAAAGATTATAAGAAAACCATAGATCAATATCTCTCATAAATATAGATGCAACAATCCTCAACAAAATATCAGCTAATTGAATTCCACAATGTATAAAAAGAATTATACACCACCATGACCTCAGCCGAAACCAAGAGTCGGATGCTCAACCAACTGAGCCAGCCAGGCGCCCTGCCACTGCCTTTCAATAGCATACTGGAGGGGCGCTGGGTGGCTCAGTCGTTAAGTGTCTGCCTTCGGTTCAGGTCATGATCCCAGGGTCCTGGGATTGAGCCCCGCATCGAGCTCCCTGCTTGGCGGGAAGCCTGCTTTTCCCTCTCCCACTCCCCCTGCTTGTGTTACCTCTCTTGCTGTGTGTCTCTCTCTCTGTCAAATCAATAAATAAAATCTTAAAAAAACAAAAACAAACAAACAAAAAAACCACATCATACTGGAAATCCTAGCTAATATAATAAGAGGAGAAGAGAAACAAAGGAAAAGGTACACAAATCGGGAAGGAAGAAATAAAATGTCTTTGTTTGCAGATGACATGATCATCCATGTAGAAAATCTGAAAGAACTAACAACAATAAAAAACCTCCTGTAACTAATAAATGATTATAACAAGTTTGTAGTACCAAGTTAATATACAAAAATCAATCACTTTCCTATATACCAGCAATAAACAAGAGGAATTTAAAATTTAAAATGTATTATCATTTATATTAACACTCAAA
>NC_138383.1:16792609-16798207 GCF_054177405.1 Leptonychotes weddellii
GCCACCCAGGCGCCCCAGAGAGCTCAATATAGTTAAGATGTCATTCTTGCCATTTTGATCTGTAAATTCAAAGCAATCCCAATCAAAATCCCATCAAGTTATTTTGTGGTTATTGACAAACTGGTTCCAAGGTTTATATGGAGAGGGAAAAAGACCTAGAATAGCCAATACAGTATTGAAGGAGAAGAACAAAACTGGAAAGCTGATACTACTCGACTTCAAGACATACTATAAAGCTACAGTAATCAAGACAGTGTGGTATTGGCAAAAGAATAGACAAATAAATGAAACATAATAGCCCAGAAATAGAGCCACATAAATATAGTCAACTGTCTGACAAAGGAGTAAAAGCAATACATTAGAGGAAAGATAGTCTTTTCAACAAATGGTGCTGGACATCCACATGCAAAAAAAAAAAAATTAATTAATCTAATTACACCTTATATCTGTCACCAAAAAATTAACTCAAAGTGGATCATAGCTCTAAATGTAAATCACAAAAGTATAAAACTCCAGAAGATAAGATAAGAGAAAACCTAGATGACCTTGGAAGTGGTGATCATTTTTTAGATACAACACCAAAGGCATGAAAGACATAATTGATAAACTGCATTTTATTAAAAAAAAAAAAGTTCTGGGGCGCCTGGGTGGCTCAGTTGGTTAAGCGACTGCCTTCGGCTCAGGTCATGATCCTGGAGTCCCGGGATCGAGTCCCGCATCGGGCTCCCTGCTCGGCAGGGAGTCTGCTTCTCCCTCTGACCCTCCTCCCTCTCATGCTCTCTGTCTCTCATTCTCTCTGTCTCAAATAAATAAATAAAACCTTTAAAAAAAAAAAAAGTTCTGCTCTACAAAAGACAATGTCAAGAGAATGAGAAGACAAGCCATAGACTGGAAGAAAATATTTGCAAAAAATATATCTGATAACAGACTATTATTGAAAATACACAAAGAAGTCTTAAAAGTCAACAATAAGAAAACGCACAACCTGATCGAAAAATGGGCAAAAGATCTGAACAGACATCTCACCAAAAGAGATCTGCAGAGAGCAACTAAGCGTATGAAGATATTTGACATCATATGCCATTAAGGAATTGCAGTAAAATAATGAGATATCACTACACATGTATTAGAATGGCTAAAATCCAAAAATATTGACAACACCATTTGGCAATATTATTAATGTCCAATATATTTATATTCTATGATACAGGAATTCCACTCCTAGAAATATACCCAGGAGGAATGAATGCATATATCCTCCAAAAGATATGCACAAGGATGTTTGAAGCAGCTTTTTTCTTAATAATAAAAAACTGGATACATCCCAAATGACCATGGAAAGTAGAAAGGATAAAGTGTGATGTATTCATACAATGGAACACTACATAGCGATGAAAATTAAGGAACCACAGCTACATGCAACATTACAAATTAATCTCTGACGTAACGTTGAATGAAAGAGGCTAGGTGTAAAGGAATTACATACATATGATTCCACATATATGAACTCCAGAAACAGGCTAAATTTATCTCTCTAGGGCAATGGAGCTCAGAATACTGGTGACATTTGGAGGGGAATATTGACTTTGAATAAGTTTGCTAGATGCTAGAAACATTCCATACCTTGATCTGGGTGGCAGTTATATTATACACGTATAGTGAATTGCTATGTATACATGTATAAAAATCAAACAGTAAACTTATAATGTGGGCACTTTATTATCTGTAAAAAGGAAAAAATTGATCATTTTTTATTTTTTAGCTATAAAAAAAGAAAAAATAGGGGCGCCTGGGTGGCTCAGTTAGTTAAGCATCTGCCTTTGGCTCACATCATGATCCCAGGGTCCTGAGGTCCTGGGATCAAGCGTCAGGCTCCCTGCTCAGTGGGGAGTCTGCTTCTCCCTCTCCCTCTGCCCCTCCCCCCTGCTAGTGCACAAGCACTGTCTCTGCCTCTCTCAAATAAATAAAATCTTTAAGAGAAAAATAAAAAAGAAATAAGGGACAGCAGCTCGGAAAAAAAAGGAAGAATTCTTTATGTCATCATCTTGAATAAACATTAAAAAACAGAACATTTCCAATACACGTTAAAATACGTAACTTTGAAAATAATGTTCATCTGTATACCATCAAATAAATAAATAAATAAATAAAACAAACCGCTCCACGTTCACTAGGAATTCAAGCACCACACTTGGGTTAATGCGTTCCAGGCACACTTAGGGGTCTGATGTGAGCTGGTGCTGGGATCCCAGCAACCAGGGAAGGGCTGGGCCCAAGTGGAGAGTGTGTGGCTAGGATCATGCCTTGTCACCAGCCTGGGCTGGGCCTGTGGAATGCTGAGACTCTGCTTCAAGGTACACGACAGAAAACTGGAAGGGAGGGAGGGTAAATTGGGAGAGGGGGCAAAGAAAAAGGACCAAGGGCAGATTCCCCATGCTCTGGCCCATAGCCCAAGTCCTAGACTCCTGACCTCACCAGAGACGCAATAGATGTAAAACAAGGCAGTTGGTTTCCAAGTGGGAAGAGCGCCAGCCATGATTTTTGCTGCCCAAGGAATGAAAAATCAATAATAATCATTTTTATGATTCATGTTCATCCTGTTTTATTCCAGAGCACTTTACCGAAAGGCCCCTTGTCCCAGCCAAGGAGCTCAGGGCCAGCATCCAGGACACCTGGACTCCAGATCTCTGTGTGGAAGACTTGGAACTTTCTTGGGATCTAAGTTTCTCAATTGTGGCAAGTGACATTGTGGAGCATTCTACAGTTTATATACATCCTCTCAGTTGACCCTCCAACCCCTGGGAGGAAAGCAGAGAACACAGGACTGCTATTCTCATTCTATAGACAAGGAAACAGGATCAGATGAAGTTAAGAGACTTGATCAAACACACACTGTTTAAAAAGGTGGGGAAGGTGAGAAGCTGGGAGCTGTGACTTCTGACTCCAAACCCTTTGCTCTTTCCCAGTCAAAATAAGAAAGTCAGTCCCTGCCTTCTCTAAGTACAGTCTGAGATGGATTGATCCTACGCAAAATGCCCTGGGTATGTTCCAAGGGCAGAGCTGGATTTGTGGAGGCTTAACTTGTACAATGGAGGGGGGTCTTTAACAAAAATAATACCAAACGATGAAATAAAATTAAGAACAGGGCATTGCACAGGGCCCGCAAATGAGGGGCCATTAGCTCAAGCATCATTAGCAACAAGGTAAATCGGCCTCTCCTACGTGCCCAGCCCTCTCAAAAATCCGGTCACATCGGATCTTGACCGGGGTTTCCTCCCTGTTTGTAAAACGTGGCAGACGTGGGCTGTGGAAGTCCTGGGAAAGGAATCCCATTTCTCCCAGGAGACGAGACGAATTACAGCAGCAGCGAGGCCGTTGAGTGAGGATGGAAAAGGCCGTGTGTCAGGGGAGAGTCCAAAGGGGCTGGTGACCCAGCCGGCCGCGCTGTGGGCAGCACGCAGTGTGGGCGCGGGAGGCCGGCAGCCTGCGAGCCCCCGGCGCCCGGAGCAATGGCGCTGCCCGGGGAGCGACGGCCCAGACCGCAGGAGAGCCTGTGGGAAGCAGGCGCTCTCCAGTCTTCTGGCTGCCTGCGTTCCTGACAACCCTTCCTCCGAGGAGGGGAGGCAGAGACGGACGACCGCAGCCGTCGGCAGTGGGAGGGCGGATGGTGGTCCCCGCCCGGGCCTTTCGACCCGCGGTCCGAAGGGCGGTGGGGTGCGGGAGGCCTACGCGAAGGCTGCCCCGCGGCGGCTCGGGCGGCCAGGCCCGGGTGCCAGGCTCCCCTCGCGGCTCCCCGCCGCCGCCGCCGGGGGGAGAAGCGGGGGGGGGGGGAGCAGCGCCCGCGGCCTGCTTTCCCAGGGCTGGCCGAGCCTTTTTGACAAGCTGATTGCATGGCGGGGATTGGCTGGTCCGGGCGTGACGCCGGTAACAACAAAGGTGGAGTTGGAAGAAATTAGATTAAAGGAGAGGGGGGAAAAAAAAAATTAAAGGGGGAGCTGGCTGGGGACAGGAGGCAGCGGCCAAGGGGGGCCATGCGCGAAGCGCGGTCTCCCGGCTCCCACTTCGCCCCGGAAGCCCCTTCGCGCAGACCCACCGGGATTAGGCTCTCCACCCCAGCCCCGGCCCAACTACCGAAACCGAGGGGGGGGGATGGCTGCTGCTTGAGAAATCCCCCTAACTCCCACCCTGACACCCCTTGCTACGGCCCAGGGGGAGAACTTTTTGCTCGGACACCTCGGATCCTAACCCCCGCGGAGGTGAGGGGCTTTGAGAACAACGAGAGGCTCGCTCTAAAACCCGGAAGGCCCGCGCGGGGAGCCGAGATCCGGCGAGGCGGGGTGCTCCCCCGGTTTTTCAATGTGTTGCAAATCTAAGAGCTTCTTTCTTGCCCTTTTTTTTTTTTTTTGTAACACCCCCCTCCTTTATCCCCCACCCCCTCGCTTTGGCTTCAGGGTTGCAAAAGCAAAGAGCAATAAAAAAAAAAAAAAAAAAAAAACCGCGCACACACTCAGACACACACCAGTGGCGACAGGGGAGAGTTGGAAAGACGCAGGAGAGAAGCAGGAGGCAGGAGGCAGCGGGGAGGGAGCAATGGGAGCGGGAAGCAGGCAGGTTCCCTCGCAAATCCCCCTCCGGCCCCACGTCGTTTCGCCGGCCCCGGCAGGGGAGCAAGGAGCCGGGCTAGCAGATGGAGGAGTGGAGCTCGCTCTAGGCAGCGGGCTTGGCCGGAGAATGGAGGAGCCGCCAAGCGACCGGCTGATTGGAAGAGAAACACAGAGCGATGGAGGCGGGGGTAGGAGGACGATTTCTCTGCGGGGACTGGCGGCGGCGTCTACGCCCGGGTCGGGCGCTGCAGAGCTTGGCTAGCTTTCAACCCGCGCTCGCCGGCTCCAGCCCCGCGCGCCCCCACCCCCAGCCCTCCCGGCGGCTCCGCAGGTGAGTGCGAGCTGGGGGCAAAAAACCCCAAAAGTCTCAACACGCCCGCCCTGCCCCCCCACCAAAAAAAAAGAAAGAAAAGCATTTTTTCTTTTTCTTTTTTTAATTTTCGTGCAGCCCCCATCGCGGTGGGAGGGAAGGGGGTGAGGCTGAGTGGCCCGGAGGAGGCGGAGGGGCCAGGCGAGGCCGGGGTGGCCCGGGAGGCGGCGGCGCCGAGGCGGCTCTGACGGGCGAGCGCTCGGAGCGGCGCTGCGCTGCGCCGAGGCGGGCGGGCGGGCGGAGCGGGGCGGGCGGAGCGCGGCGCGTGGGGCTCGCCATTAGCCGTCGCTCCGCTTCGCCATCTCGGGCTTTGTCTGGCGACTCGCTGCCCCGGCGTCGGCTGCGGCGGAGCTGCGGCTCCGCTCTTCCGCCCGCCGCACCCCTCGGTGCCCCTGGCCCGCGCTCCCATTCACACGCTCGGTAAGTGAGCCCGGGCTCCGCGGATTTCGGGGGAGAGGGGTTGCTGCGAGTGGCGGCGGCGCCGATCTCCATGCGCCCGGGCAGGCCTGGGGAGCCATGCCGGGCTGGATTGAACCGGCTCCCAGCGCGGGTCCTCCGCCGAAGCCCGTCGCTCCCTCGCGGTTTCGGGGTGTAAGGAGCAAAGGGGATTTTTTTTTTTTTTTT
>NC_138383.1:16798307-16848810 GCF_054177405.1 Leptonychotes weddellii
GGGGAAGGACGCGCTCGCTGCCCCGCTTCTCCCGCCCCCCCTCCCGCTCCTCCTCCTCCCTTCTCCCTCCTCCTCCCCGCTCCGGCGGCGGAGGCTGCGGCGGCGGCGGGGGGTGTGCGAGCTGAGGCCGGGGCCGGCGGGCGGGCGGCGGGCGGGCTGCCTGCAGGCGGAGGGCGCTGTGCTTTGTGCTTTTCGCCGCGAGGAGCAGCAGGCAGCAGCAGCCACAGCCGCCGCCGCCACAGCAGCAGCCGCCGCCCCAGCGCCGCCGCCGCCGCCGCGCCCGGAGGAGGAGCCGCTGCCGCCGCGGGAGGGAGCTGCGGCTGTGCCCGGCCGAGCGGGGGAGGGCGCCGCCGCTCAGAGCCGGGGAGGGAGCCGCCGGAGCGGGAAGCCCGGAGGCCGCGCTGCGCCGGGTAACCGAGGCGGCTGAGGACGCGCTCCGGGGTCGGGGCCAGGCGGCGGGGAGCGAACCGCGGGTGCCGTAGACGCCGGGGGGGAACCCGGGGCGCCCTCCAGGCAGGGGACTGGACGAAGGAGGATCAGGGCACTGGAGAGGACGCCGAGAGCCGGGGGAGGGGAGGGCAGGAAGCGAGGCCCGAGCCGAGCCCCGGCCGCGGGCACAGGAGCCCGCGCTTCTCCGAGCCGGCAGGCGCAGTTCTCGCCGGCCGCCGGAGGGGGCGGCGGGGCCGGTGAGCGCTGCGCCCCCGCCTCGCGGCCGCCGTCCTCCCGCCCTCTCCTTGGCTCGGCTCCCCGGAGGCCGGGGCGGGGGCGCCGGCGGGGCTGGGCCGCAAGCTCGGGGGAGGAGGCGGCGGTTCCCGCCGTGGTCGCGCCTCTGCGCTGGGCTCCTCCGTGCGCGTCGGGGTGGCTGGGCGGTGGCGGCGCCTCTGACCGGGGTGGGTGGCTCGGGGGCGGGGGGGCAGGCTAGGCCGCTTCTCTCCGGCTGCTCGCCCGCCCAGGCGGGCGGGGACGGCGTCGGGAGCCCGAGGGGGGGGGCGGCGGGAATCCGGATCCGGTCCCCGGGGGCGGTGCGGCCGCTGCGCTCCCGGGCTGGCGGCGGCTGCGCTGCGTCCGGGTCCCCGCCGGGTTGCGGAGGCGGGGGGAACCGGCCGGGGGGAGGCGGGAGGAGGAGACTGCAGCGCGTGCCCGCTTCCGCGGCCGCGCGCGCCCTTTACCCGCCCTTCCTCCTCCCCCGCCCTCCAGCCTGGGGCCTCCCCGGGGCGGGCGCACAGAGGAGGAGGAGATTTTTTTTTTTTTTTTTTTGGCCGGGGTGGGGGAAGGAGGGCGGAGGGCGGGCGCTAGCTGCACGCGGGAGCTGGGAGCAGTCTCTCGCGTGGGCAGGGGAGGGCGCACGCGGTGGAGCCGGGCTGCGGGGCGGGGGGGGTGGCGCACTCCCACACCCACCGACCCATTAGGTCTCCTGGGGTCTTGGCAGGGTCTCCGCGAGAGGTGGACTTGTGCCCCCCTCCCCTTTGGGGGAGGGAGGAATAGAAAGTCCCTCAGCTCGCATCCCGCCTGAGTGGGGACTGGTGTTTCTCGTTAAGGGTGAGGTGGGTTTCACCGCGGGTTGCCCGGCCAGCACGACCGAGGAGGTGGCTGGAGGAGGCAGCTGGACGGCTGAAGAATGAACGGAGAAGCCGACTGCCCCACAGACCTGGAAATGGCCGCCCCCAAAGGCCAAGGTAGGAGCTCTTTAACTTATGTGCTCTTTTCCCACATGGCTGGCTGCAGGGCCCACTCCCCTTCCAAAGGGGTCGTCTGCATTCTCTGAATTGAGATGAGAGGGGACATCTTCAGTTTTATGAGTCGAGTTTGGCCAAACCCAAGTTATTTGGCCTTGAGGCTATGAACCGTATTTTTCATGCTCCATTCTTGGGTTAGAGCGGGAGAAGGAGGTCTGTGCCAGCCTTCTTTCTGGGGTTCCCAGGCAGGCCAGAGTGTATCCTGTCCTCACCCAGTGTCCTGGAATGGGAGGAAGGATGAGGAATGCGGGGGAAGGGGGACAAGAAAGGGATTGGGAAGGCTTTTCAGGTGTTTTATTGTTATTCAGAGGACAAGGTTCTTGGTCAGGCAGGTGGAGAGAGAGGGTATTTTGGTGGTGTGAGACTCCAAGTCAGAAGAAGGTCCATAACCAGACCCTACCCCATCCAGTGGGGATCCTGTGTGTATGAGGGCAGGGGGTAGGATGAAGCTGAGCATCTGGCCATGACTGGGGGACACTGGGAGGAGAGAGGATTATTGGCCCATGTGACCCACCGTGTGGAAGCCCTGACCCAGGTTACCAGATGCAGATGCAAATGAAGAGCCCTTTTGACTCCTAGCCCTGGATGTCTGTTCTCCCAGCTTACCTTCCAGGGTCGCTACCCTCCAGAGAGGCCTACTGGAGCTGTATTTCAGTGGCCAGAAATAGCTGGTTCAGACCCCTTTTTTGGCCTCCATGGGGAGTTGGACCCAGAAGACAACTCAGAATTCTGGGGGTTCTCCCTGGAGCCAGGGCCCTGACAGCCTTTGCCCACCTGTCTGTCTTGCCTCCCAGCTGTCCTGTATCGTTTTTCCATTTCCATTCCATTTTTCTTACTTGCCCCAAATTACTCAAATCTCTGACGTTAGTTTACGGTTGTGCAGGAGAGAACCCTCTGCATGGGTTCTTACTTCCCACACTCCATCCTCAGTCCTTACACATCTATGGGATCCACCTAGAGCTTAAACTAGGCAACACATTTAGATGTGTTTTTGCCTCCCTGCTTCTCTCCCCTCTCCCAGTAAGTTCGCTGCTGGCCCACCAGGCCCCAAATCACCGCAGCCTCATTTCTTTCTCTTCCCCACAATAAATAGTAGCCTGAGGCAGTCTGGCATGTTAGAAATGATCATGGTTTTGAAGTAAGCCAGACCTGACTTCAAGTCTGGCTTTCTAGGTATGATGCTGTCTGGACTGGAATTCCTGTTCTAATCCATATGGTCACAGTTTTCTCTTATGACTAGATCATGTCTTGTCTTTGCCTTCAGATCGGAGGTAACCAGGGATTTGGGATGCTCTGGGAAAGAAGGATTGAGCACTTAAGGACTGGGGAACAGATGAGGGGAAAGCATGAGCTGGGTATGATTGCTTTTCTTACCCCTCCCCAGACCGCTGGTCTCAGGAAGACATGCTGACTTTGTTGGAATGTATGAAGAACAACCTTCCATCCAATGACAGCTCCAAGTTCAAAACCACCGAGTCACATATGGACTGGGAAAAAGTAGCATTTAAAGACTTTTCTGGAGACATGTGCAAGCTCAAATGGGTGGAGATTTCTAATGAGGTAACTGAATCCCCCCCCTTTCCTGACACATCTACACGAACCCCTGCTTCAACCTTCCTGGTGGGGGAGAGGAAACAGAAGTCTGTAAACAGGAAGGAAAGAGACCAGGCGAGGTGCTCATGTGGTCGCCCTTGTGCATTTGGGAGGTGGCACGGTTGACAGCGCCGGCCTAGAGTTCTCAGTTCTGCCACTTTCTAGCTGTGTGGCCTTGAATACTTGCCGTCTTGCAGCTTCTGTCGCCTGAGCTGTTCTGGGGATTGAATGAGGTGCTGGCATGGACAACACGTCGAGGTCAGGTGGTCACCTTGTTGCTGTCCTTTGGTGTCTGTGGACTGCCTGGTCCTCTGCCGGAGGCGTGGGCCAGCACCTCGGTGTCAGGGGCTGAGTGGTGGCTGTTGGCCTCTGCCCTTCCCCCTTTGATAAATTCAGTCTAGTGGAAAATAGAGGAGACCCGTTGGAAAAGAGGGATATGCTCTGGGGTGGTGTTTCCCTTTCCGAACTTCCCCTTGCACTCACCTCCTTTCTTGCTCCAGGTGAGGAAGTTCCGAACATTGACAGAATTGATCCTTGATGCTCAGGAACATGTTAAAAATCCTTACAAAGGCAAAAAACTCAAGGTGAGTTTCCAGGAGGAGGAGCATGATATGTAGGAGAGGAATGGGCCAAAGAACAGATACTGTCTGACTTTCACCGTGTCCTTGACCCTCCTTCCAGAAACACCCGGACTTCCCAAAGAAGCCCCTGACCCCTTATTTCCGCTTTTTCATGGAGAAGCGGGCCAAGTACGCGAAGCTCCACCCTGAGATGAGCAACCTGGACCTGACCAAGATTCTGTCCAAGAAATACAAGGAGCTGCCGGAGAAGAAGAAGGTGGGGGGAGGGGGGTGAAACGGGGAGGAGGGAAAAGGCAGGGAGCAGCTGGTGCAGTGTAGGTCAACTGTCGGGGGAGGCTTAGAGGGACTTGGCATCGGGGGGGTGGGGGCGGTCAGCAGAGCAGAGTGTAGGGCCTCGGGCAGCCACACTTGATCTCCTCCTCCCGGTCCCACACACAGTCAGGTACAGGGACTGTCGAAGGCGTAACGTGGACTGCGGCAGGTGCTCAGTCCAGCCTTTGACCCCACAGACAGTCCACAGTTTCTCTCACACAGCTCGGCTTCTGTGCTCACATGCTCTGTCAGGCTGGCCCAGCGGTTCATCCTCTGACGTTTCCCACTGTGGTCTCATCTGATGCACGCAGTATCCCCATACAGGGAACCCCTGGAGAAGGGGTTATTCTTATTGTGTGGGCACAGAACTGAGGCTCAGGAGGGACTCGTGTCCTGGGTCCCCCCACTAGTGACAGCGGAGCAGGACCCGGGTGTGCTTCTCGCTGCCACATCCACACGTGAAGTGGGCTTCCTTCCTCCACGCGCACGTTCGCCCGAGGATGCCCCGTGTCCCTTGTGGCCTCCTGCTGTCCCAGGCCGTCAGAGATCATTGACCTTGGGCAGAGGTTACCCCAGTCTCCCAGGCAGGGTTGGACCCAGTCCTGCACGGTGAGGTCAAATGGACCCTCCCTGAGGTTTGCAGCCGGGCCCTGAGCGAGATGGGGGTGGGGTGGGGAGAGGGACAGCAAGGGTGCCGGGCTGCGAGGCGGAGCCACGGAGAGGGGTCAGTGAGGGGCAGCGGGAGAGAGAAGCGGGCACACTGGGGGAAGAAGAGACCAAGCCGCACATAGCCAGCTCTCAGGAGGCAGCACTGGCCGCCGCCCCACGCGTAGTCCTCCGTCTTCCCGGTCCGTGCACTCTGGCTGCAGGCTCACATGCCCCCTTGGTTCTGTACCCGAAAAGGAGCCAGCTTGGCGGGGTGAAGCCAGCTGTCTCCACTGCCACCCAGGCCCAGCCGGGGTAGGAAGTGGCGGAGTTCTCCTTGGCCCCTCTGACGGGGAGGTCGCAGAGCAGACCGTACACACGACACCCAGACACTCAGGGTGTGGGAGGCAGAGGCCAAGGGTCCCAGGACCAGGGAGGGCTAAGACACTACGCAGTAGAGCGGACAAGGTGCTGGCCTGGGCAACCCAAGACTTGGGCCCGTTCTCGTGACTACCCCTGAATTGCTGTGTGTGTGACCTGTGGTAAGTTCCTTCGTTTCTCTGGACCTGGTCTTTATCTGAGGTGCGGAGGGTAAGCCCGACCCTGTGCGTGACTTGTTCTGTGTAAGGAGGACTGAGACTGGGGCAGAGTGGACTGGGCTCTGTTCCCCGTTTTCTGCAGGAACCACAGGGGAAAGTGAGGCTGTCTCTTCCTGTGCCTGGTGCCTCTTCTGGGAGAGGCAGGGGTTGAGCTCAGTTGCTGTGAGCCCCTGGACCCTTCCAAGGCTGACTCTTGTGACTCAGGGGGAAAGAGAGAAAAGAGAGCTGGACGTTGAGTGGTAGCCAGTAGAAGAGGAGAGGAAAGGGACTGGTGGGAAAGGAAGGGTGAGGAATGGAGAGGCAGAAACAAAACAGGGAAGTAGTCAGGTGATGGCGGGAGGGGAGGCCAGCCCTACAGGAGGAGGTGGAGGAGAACGAAAAGAAGCCAAGGCAGAGGAGAGCCAGGGGGGTGGGGGAGGGAGGGCTGGAGGAGCCCGCCAGCTAGGAGCCGGGAAGAAGGTGACAGGAAGGGGTTCAGAATGGGGAAGGCATGTGAAGGATAGCCAGGGGACTGGAGGTACTACCACTCAGTGGATCGGGAAGAAAATCCAAATTCAGGAGACCAGTCTGTTAGAGCGTCATTTACGTTGCAAGAATTCACTCTGGGTGCCTTCAACACCGTCTCCCCTCAGGCCTTGAAAGCAGGACTCAGCCTGCCCCCTGGCCCTGTGGGCCACCTTGGAGGCAGCAGACCAATGCCGGCTGCCACAGACATGGGAGGAGGGAATGATAGGGGCAAGGCCTACACCACCTCCTGACTCATCACGGGGAGTTCTGCGGTGTTGGGGAAACTGGGGGAGGTAGGGTTGGTAGGGTCAGGGGGAGTCCCAGCGCTGTCACTGCTCACTGGGACTGGGTGAGGCCGGGTCCCACTTCTGGGACTCTCTCTCTCAACAGGAGGGACTAGGATGTAGAATGTGTTCTGGGAGACCCCAGTAGCTCCCACTGTTTGGTTCTAAGCCAACAGTCTGGGCTACGGTTGAGTCTCCCCAGCCCACTGGAAGGCAGGCCACCATCCCCTGCCAGCTCGCGCCACCCTCGGTTTGTCCACATCACCGCTGGGAGGCAAAATAGCAAGGACTCAGTGGCTTTTATAGCTCAGGCTTTGGGTCGTGGATGACCCCATCCCCTCCTCCCCCAGATGAAATATATTCAGGACTTCCAGAGAGAGAAACAGGAGTTCGAGCGAAACCTGGCCCGGTTCAGGTAAGGCAGTGGAGCCCAGAGGAGGGCCACAGGGCACTGGGTGTGGCAGGATAGGGTAACCCCGACCAGAGCCTCAGGCTTGCCATCTGTGGGGCATGGAAGACGGATGGGTCACGTGTAGACCCTAGTGGGTCATGCTCAAGGGCAGGGACAGGCAGGTAGCCACTGTCCCACTCGGCCCCAGTTGATAGGCCACCAAGCCTCGGTGGGTGGGGCAGCTAGCCGGGGTCTCCCTGGCAGGACCCCCCAGCACCTGCTGACTGTCGCTCCCCACGCCCTGGCTAGGGAGGATCACCCTGACCTAATCCAGAATGCCAAGAAGTCGGACATCCCCGAGAAGCCCAAAACCCCCCAGCAGCTGTGGTACACCCATGAGAAGAAGGTGTACCTCAAAGTGCGGCCCGACGTGAGTGTCCGGCCGGGGGGGACGGGAAGGGTGTGTGGTGGTGGCCAGGGGGGAGCCGCGCCAGGTTGGCCGGGCACGGTGCAGGGGAGCAGGAGAGGAGGCCCCTCCCCAGGGCTGGGCTGCATGGACAGGGCCTGGGCCAGCTGGCGTGTGAGTGCGTGCGTGCGTGCGAGTGTGAGCCTGTCCCCTTGCACCTAGGCGGGACCCCCGCCTCTCCACTTTTCCCCTCCTGGCCTGTGGGGGACACTCATGTGACCTCCTGTGGCCTGAGGGGGCGGGGGCCTCTGTGCCCCCCTCCCCCCGCCCCTCTCCCTGCCCCTGGCTGCCTGTGTGTGTCTGACGGCTTTTGGTTTGCAGGCCACTACGAAGGAGGTGAAGGACTCCCTGGGGAAGCAGTGGTCTCAGCTCTCGGACAAAAAGAGGCTGAAATGGATTCATAAGGCCCTGGAGCAGCGGAAGGAGTACGAGGTTAGGCTTCCGCTGCGCTCCTCCCCATCCGGCTCTTCAAGAGCCTCTGCCCTCTGACTCTGGCCTCCGCACTCTGCGGGAGGCAGTCACTCCCTGTCCCTCCATTGAGGGAGGGGCCTTTTGGGCCCCTCACCTCTGCCCCTACCTTCCCTGCCCCCCCCCATGAGATCTCAGGCTAGGGCAGGGCAGGGCGCCATATCTCGTGTGATGTAGCAGACACACGGCCACCCCCCAGCTTTTGCTCCCTGCCTCCCCTCCCCAGCGGCTCTCCCCCCCCCACCCTGGCCCCGGCTAACCCCACACCCCGTTGCCCTCCATTCCCCCACCTCACTCTGCAGGAGATTATGCGTGACTATATCCAGAAGCACCCTGAGCTGAACATCAGTGAGGAGGGCATCACCAAGTCCACCCTCACCAAGGCCGAACGCCAGCTCAAGGACAAGTTTGATGGGCGACCCACCAAGCCACCTCCGTGAGCGCTGCCCTGGGGTGGGGGTGGGGGGTGAGTGGGCCAGTGAGCATCTAGGGAGCTCGGTCAGGCTCTGAAGCCGAGGAAGCCAGCTGCCCTGGTCCCTCGGGGAGGCCGCTCAGGGAGGACACGTCTCCTTCCCTGCTGGTTCTGACAGGAACAGCTACTCGCTCTACTGCGCCGAGCTGATGGCCAACATGAAGGACGTGCCCAGCACCGAGCGCATGGTCCTGTGCAGTCAGCAGTGGAAGCTGCTCTCCCAGAAGGAGAAGGATGCCTACCACAAGAAGTGTGACCAGGTGAGCTGTGCTAAGGAGGACTTCTGGAGACACATAGGCCTGGCCTTGGGAGTTGAAGCAGGAGATCTGACCCCGGCTAGGGTCAGTCGGTTACTGGGCAAACGGATTTCGGGCCCCTGCTCCAAACTCCGTGGTGTGCTGGGTCTAGCACCTGGGCTGCTCAAAGTGGATTGGCCTCAGGCCTTGTGTCTACGGCCCGTAGAGGGAGTCGAGGCCCTGTCCAGACTGTGCACATCTTGTAGACGGTGATTGTGCCTTGAGAACCAGCGGGTCCGCCCCCAGACTGACCCTGACTCCCCCTCTTTTTCCAGAAAAAGAAAGACTATGAGGTGGAACTGCTCCGTTTCCTAGAGGTGAGTGTTCCTGTAGGTGGGGCATCGGGCAGACGTGGGCCTTGGGATTAAGGCCCTTTGGACCCCCGGGAGCAAGCTGGCCACCAGGCGCGCAGCCCCATGCCACCTCTTGTCTCCGGACCAGAGCCTGCCTGAGGAGGAACAGCAGCGGGTCCTCGGGGAGGAGAAGATGTTAAGCATCAACAAGAAGCAAGCCACCAGCCCAGCCTCCAAGAAGCCCTCGCAGGAAGGGAGCAAGGTGCACAGCGGGCACAACTGACTGGGGGTTGGGGGGGGGAAGTGGGGCTCCCCGCCAACACCCCCAGGACCGAGACCTTCTTTGTCCACCTACAGGGCGGCTCCGAGAAGCCCAAGCGGCCAGTGTCAGCCATGTTCATCTTCTCTGAAGAGAAGCGGCGGCAGCTGCAAGAGGAGCGGCCCGAGCTCTCGGAGAGCGAGCTTACCCGGCTTCTGGCCCGCATGTGGAATGACTTGTCGGAAAAGAAGAAGGTCAGGCTCCCTTGGCCCACAGGGGCTGTCAGGGCCGGTCCTGGCCGCTCCTCCCCCAGGGGCTAGCTGCACTTCCTCAGCCTTGGCCTGTGTGAGCCACACGTCTGCCTGGGCTCAGATGCTGAGCCTGGGAGCTCCACAAGCCGGAAGGCGGGAAGCTGTCAGCCAAGGGCCCGGGCTCCCCAGGGAGCAGAGCCGGTTGGCGCACTGAACCCCAGGCTGGAGACATCTGCACCAGCCCACGCCTCCCAGCCTCTGAGCCTCTGAGCCGCCCCGCCCTGGCCAAGGGGGTGGGGGGAGCCTTGCAGTGCTGGACGGGGAGCGCGCGCCCCCTGGGGGCGGCCGGAAGGCTGACGCCCCTGCCATCCCTCCGCAGGCCAAGTACAAGGCCCGGGAGGCGGCGCTGAAGGCCCAGTCCGAGAGGAAGCCGGGCGGGGACCGTGAGGAACGGGGCAAGCTGCCGGAGTCACCCAAGAGAGCTGAGGAGATCTGGCAGCAGAGCGTCATCGGGGACTACCTGGCCCGCTTCAAGGTGGCAGGGGGCCCAAAGGGGTTGTTCTGCAGCCTGCCCACGCGGGCCGCCTCCAGCCCCAGGTGACCCCTCCCATAGCTGACACCCCTGTTTGTCTCCAGAATGACCGGGTGAAGGCCTTGAAAGCCATGGAGATGACCTGGAACAACATGGAGAAGAAGGAGAAACTGATGTGGATTAAGAAGGCAGCCGAAGACCAAAAGCGATACGAGGTGGGAAGAAGGGCTCCGCTGGCCTGCTCGGTGGGCTCGGGGGAGCTGGCCGCCTCCCTGCGCTTCAGTGGCCGGAGCACCCTTTCCTCGGTGGGTGGGCCGTGGAGCCAGGAGCCCCAGCCTTGGTTGTGTGACCCTAAGCAAACGTCCCACCTTCCCGCTCAGAACCTCAGTCACATGTCCGTAGATGGGGGCGGTGGTACGTGTCCTGTGAGTGTAGTTGTGATAGCACTTGGGAGCGGCGGCGCCTGACCCAGGTGTGAGCTCCCCGGCTCTGCCTTGGTTTCTAAGGCACTGATGGCCTGGGGCGGGAGGCAGAAGTACTTCCGGGTGGGGGAGTGCAGCGAGCGTGACCCTCCCGGGTGTCCCCGCAGAGAGAGCTGAGTGAGATGCGGGCGCCTCCCGCTGCTGCAAACTCATCCAAGAAGATGAAGTTCCAAGGAGAACCGAAGAAGCCTCCCATGTGAGTCAGAGGGCCGGAACCCACCCTGGCCGCGGGGAGGGTCATGGCCAGAGGGTTGCTGGGTCGGCGTCTTAACCCTCCCTGCGCCGCCCCACCTCGTAGGAATGGTTACCAGAAGTTCTCCCAGGAACTGCTGTCCAACGGGGAGCTGAACCACCTGCCGCTGAAAGAGCGCATGGTGGAGATCGGTAGTCGCTGGCAGCGTATCTCCCAGAGCCAGAAGGAGCACTACAAAAAACTGGCGGAGGAACAGCAGAAGCAGTACAAAGTACACCTGGACCTCTGGGTCAAGGTGAGAGGGCTGGGGACCCTTGGAAGAAGGAGGCATCGTCAGGCTGGTCTGCATTCATGATTTCATTCAGCGTCCGAGCAGGCCTATAGGGTAATGATTGCTGTCAAAGAAACCAAGGTTCGGAGAGGTTAAGTAATCTACCGAAGGTCACGCAGCTAGTAAGTAGAATAATCCAGATCAGACTGCCTTTTCCAACTCCAGCTGGGACCGGCTCCCCTTCTGCACCCTGGGTGAGCAGTCAGATCTGTAACATGGGGAGGGTCACCTATGTGTTCCCCAGCTATCCAGGCAGGTTAACCAGGGGCCCTGGGAGATAGCAGGGTGTAAGTGTCCAGAGATTTGGGGAGCCCCAGACCCCCTCATCTGTGGCTCCAGGCTTGCAGGGTGGGAGTGTTGATACCAGGGTGTGGTGATGGTTGTGGGGGCTTCTCTGAGCTGAGGAAGGACTAACTCTGGAGCCTCTGCTTGGGCAGAACAACAGGAGGGACACAAAAACCAGTAGTCCTAGGGCGGGGTAGCCCAGAAAAGGGTTCGGAGCATCTCGAGAAGTAGTATTGGAGCTGTGTTCTCGGATCCTGGGGGGGCTGTCTACAGAGACCCAAGGTATGGGGAGAGTAGCAGGGGCAGAATGGGGTCGTGGTATGTGAGGGTTTAGCCCGCTGCCTGGCGCTTGGTCACCTGCAGATTGGGTGGCGTTCCAACCTTTACCTCCCCCTCTGTGTCCTACAGAGTCTGTCTCCCCAGGACCGGGCAGCATATAAAGAGTACATCTCCAATGTGAGTCTGGGAGCAGGGCGGCGCCGGGGAAAGGGAGGGTTTGGGGGGGGCCAATGTCTGGAACTCACGGCCGCTCCCTTTGTCTGTGTCCCCATCCTTTCCCCCAGAAACGTAAGAGCATGACCAAGCTGCGAGGCCCAAACCCCAAGTCCAGCCGGACTGCCTTGCAGTCCAAGTCGGTAAGGAGCTCCTCCCAGACTGGGTAGGGTGGGGGGATCCTCCGGGCCTGGAGGGGTGTGGCCGAGACCACTGATGTGCCTCCGCCCCTCCCAGGAGTCTGAGGAGGATGATGAAGAGGACGAGGAGGATGAGGACGAGGATGAAGAGGAGGAGGACGAGGAGAACGGGGACTCCTCTGAGGATGGCGGGGACTCCTCCGAGTCGAGCAGTGAGGACGAGAGCGAGGACGGAGATGAGGTCAGGTGGCGGGGCGGGGCAGCGGGGGGGAAGGTGGGGGGGGCTTGCCAGGACTGCCACCTGGTGACCGTGTTCCTTGCCCCCCCCCTAGAACGAGGAGGATGACGAGGACGAGGACGACGACGAGGAGGACGATGAGGATGAGGACAACGAGTCTGAGGGCAGCAGCTCTAGCTCCTCTTCCTCGGGGGACTCCTCGGACTCTGATTCCAACTGAGGCTCAGTCCCACCCAGGGCTCCCCTCCCCAGCTGACCACCTTTGTTTCTCCCCCATGTTCTGTCCCCTGCCCCCTGGCCTCCCCCACTTTCTTTTCTTTTTCTTTTCTTTTTTTTTTTTTTTTTTAATCCGGCGGGGGAGGGGCTGGAGGAGCCCAGGCCAGGACTCTGCAGCCTCAGAGACACCAGCCCTGGGGGGCCCTCCAGGGAGCGCAACCATCAGACTGAGCCACCACTGGACCGGCCCGGCCCAGCCCTCTTCTGCACTTGCGGTTCCGTCATGGACAATGGACCTGGGAGTGGGGTGGGGGGTTCCCAGAGTTCGGTGAGGCCCTCCACGCCTGCCGCCCAACCCATGGGAGGGTGGAAGCTTGGGGAAGACCCCTCCCTTCCCAGAGGGGCTTGCCGACTGGACCCCTACATTGGAACTGGAGGCAGGGAACGTGGGGGGAGGAGGGCAGGAGCCTCAGAGAAAACGGGTGCTGCCCCGTAGCCCTCTCCCCTGCCCTCTGCAGGAAGGAGCTGCCTGGACCCACTCGCGGGGGGAGGGGGCAGAAGTGTTTTTTATATATGTGTATATATTTTTTTTTTTAAGCTCTGAGCTGTCAACGAGACGTTTCCTACCGATCTCGGCTGCCGTCTCTGTTGTCATTTCTGGGAGAGGGAGGGTTTAGGGGGTAGGTTTGGGACTTTTTTAAAACGGTCTTGATGCGAATGGAAAAGTGTGTGCGTGTGTGTGTCCGCCTGTACATAGCATGGATGCACCTGTGGATGTGTGCATAGGCGTGTGTGTGTGTGCGTGCGCGCGTGTGTAAGAAAAGGGGGAGCCCACCTCAGTCTGTGAATCTAGTGAATGGGTTGGTGAGGGCCAGGGAGACCTTGATCCTGGTGGGAACAGGCTGGGGCAGCCCCTTTCTCCACATTCTCTGCTTTGCCTAATCTCTGATTCAGTGGGGGGGGGTGGGGCGGGTACTGAAACCACTCTAACTTTCCTGTAGCTGCTTCCCTCGAGGGCCACGTGACTCTGAGCCCGCTGGTCTCCAGCGGGGCATGGGGAGGGGGCCAGACTGGGTGAACCTAAGAGCATTTATTCAGTGGGAAAGGCCTTCCCCGTTCACCTGAGAGGTTGCCTGGCCACCTTAGGCTCAGAAACTGGGCTTCGAGAAATATATTGGAAGCTCTTAACATACACCCCCTCCTGCCTTTCCCGAAAACCTCCAGAACCCCCCACCCCCATTCCCTTTGATTTCTCAGGTCTGCTCCCTTCCCCACCCCTCCAAACCCCCAGCTGGGGAAGGGGTCTGCAAAGGCTGCTTTTGCAGCTGTCCCTCTAACCCTTCCTGGCCATCTCGAAATTTCTGGTACCCTAATTCCTTGGACCCTTAATAAGCCAAGCCACCTTATCTCTGTGGATTGAAATTTTTACTTTCTGATTAAATTTTGGCGCTTTTTTTCCCCCCTTACAATCATGTCAATGACCTATTTAGTTGGGGCTTTGTGCTTTTCCGCCTTCTCCCTCTGAATGAAAGCCAAGGGGTGGAGGAAGAGTGGGAGTCCACCCAGGGGGTGGAATGGGAAAGGTGGGTCCCACTCCCAAAGGAAAGCAGACAATCTGCTTTGCCTTGGACGTGGTGCTGGGGGTGGGGGAATTAGGGGAGGATACTCCCCACTCCCACTCCCCTTCCTTTGTCCTGACCCTGATATAGGGGTTCATAGGTTCTATTTCTTCCCAAGAGCCCCTGCAAAGAACCCCATTTTCCTGTTTGAGTGCCCCTATACTGTTGTGTTTTAGTGGAATGTGTTTTCATTTAAAAACAACTTTGAATGGGGCACTTTTTTTTTTCCCCGTTTTAAAAATCGAAAATTCTTACAGTACGAACAGGGCTGTGGGGATGGGGGTGTTGGTGCTGTAAGAGGTCACTCTGAGTGCATTTTGGCACTGGGATGGGATGGTTGGAGTGGGAGGACCCCCCCCCCACTCTCTCCCCTTTTTTTCTAATATTTAAGGAGTGTTTTTGTAGGTTTCAGCAACAACCACAACTTGAATTTGTATCATGGGAGGTGGGAGGGAATGTCTTAGAGGTGTCTGCCTAAGCTTAAGGCCAACTGTAGAAGTTTTGTTTTCCCTCTTTTTGTACAATAAAGTGAAAAACAAAGGTTTGACTTGCTGTCTGCTCACTGGAATCAATGAAGGGCGGGGTGTGGGGGAGATGCACCAAGTTCAGCGGGGAAAGACTCTCGAAGCCAGCTTGTTTGCCCCTTCTCTCTAGAACCATCTTTCTCTTCCTAAAGATTCCATAGGCAGCCTACCTTCACATTTTTCTGTGCTATTATTGCACTTCGTTTCAGTTCACCTTGGGTTGTCAGACCACTAAAGACAGAATTTGGGGAACGGATACATTATTTTCTCCCAGAGTGCACTGCCTTGGGAAATTGGGAGCAACGAACTATTAGGGTCAGGTTCACCCTGGTCATGTAAGGATTTATCATTGGGAGTTGGGGTGACCCTCCTATCATGAGCGGTCAGCCTCACCCAGGGTTAGAGATGACTTTCCTAACTCCACCCAGGGCTCTTATGGGAAGTGGGCTGGGCCAAGATGACTCGCCCTCTGAGGTTAAGGAAGATAGATAGCCTTCCCTGCATAGGCCTTGGCCAGGTTCCTGGAACCACCAAGGGCTGGAGACCTAGTCCCCATCCAGGAGCTCTCCCTTGGCCCCACACCCTGGTGTTCTTGGCCAAATTGCTGGAAACCTCACTGCCCTTCATGGTCTCCCATTTCCTCACCTCTCACTCACCACTCTCCTGGGGTGACTCTAAATTCACCAGCATGTTCATCATTCCATCCAGTGGACACTTGTCCATCTCTTGACTTCTTGGTCTATTCTGCTAGCATTGGCTCCTCATTCTATCCTAGGTATTCATGTCACCTTATGAACCTCCAATTATCACCCATAGGTAACTAATCCAAAAGGTGGTATCTACAGAGACCGCTCTTACAAACTGCAAACCTGTGTAGATTTCTGTGTATCCTCTGGGATATGTTGCAGGCACTTCATCCCTCAAGGCCCAAAATGATCACCAACCTCTAGTTATTCAAACTAGAAACTAGGGTATCAGCCTTGACTTCTCTCTCCCTCTTAAACCTCCATATGTATTTGCTCACCTAGACCTGTCCATTCCACTTCCTGTATCTCTCCCAAATCTGTGCACCCTTCCCCATTGCTGTCATCCCCATCCTATTCAAGGCCACCATCATTGCTCAACTTCCGCAAAGACTTCCTAAAACTGGTCTTCCTGCTTACACTCTTGCCCCCTACAGTCCATTCTGCACACAGCAACCAAAGTTATTTATTTTTTTTTTAATAGGGTTTTGCCTTTTCTTTTTTTTTTTATTTTATTTATTTATTTGAGAGAGAGACTGAGATAGAGAGAGCATGAGAGGGGGAGGGTCAGAGGGAGAAGCAGACCCCCCTGCTGAGCAGGGAGCCCGATGCAGGACTCAATCCCGGGACTCCAGGATCATGACCTGAGCCGAAGGCAGTCGCTTAACCAACTGAGCCACCCAGGCGCCCCCAAAGTTATTTTTAAAAAAGAAATCTGGGGGCATCCTGCTGGCTCAGTTGGAAGAGTGTGCGACTCTGGATCTCTGGGTCATGAGTTTGAGCCCCACATTGGGTGTAGAGCTTACTTAAATGAATAAAAAAAAATTTTTTTTTTTTAAGATTTTATTTATTTGACAGAGAGAGACACAGCGGGAGAGGGAACACAAGCAGGGGGAGTGGGAGAGGGAGAAGCAGGCTTCCCGCGGAGCAGGGAGCCCGATGCGGGGCTCGATGCCGGGACCCCGGGATCATGACCTGAGCCGGAGGCAGACGCTTAATGACTGAGCCACCCGGGCGCCCCTCAGATTTTTCACTTTATTTCTTTAAAATTTTTTATTCATGGGGCGCTCAGGTCATGATCCCGGGGTCCTGGGATCGAGCCCCACATCGGGCTCCCTGCTCCGCGGGAAGCCTGCTTCTCCCTCTCCCACTCTCCCTGCTTGAGTTCCCTCTCTCGCTGTGTCTCTCTCTGTCAAATAAATAAATAAAAATCTTAAAAAAAAAAAAAAGAAATCTGGTTACTTCTGTACTAACAACTTACATGACTCCACAAGGCCTGGCCCCTGCTTCCCATCTCCCACCTTCTCTCACCCTGCTCTTCCTAATCACTCACAACGATCCAGCCAAATGATCTCTTTTGTTCTTCAAACATGCCTACCACAGGGCCTTTGTACTTTCTGCCCCAAATGCTAATCTCTCAATTCTACACACAGCTGGTTTTCTCATCCTGCAGGCTTCAGCTCAAATGTCACCTCATAGACAGGCGTTCCCTAACAACCCTTTCTAGTGAGGGCTCCTCCTACATCTTTGTTTCTGTATTTGTTTACTTGTTTATTGTCTATCTCCCCAAGTAGAAGACACCTTATCTGCTTGTCTACTACAGTAACCCCAGCACCTAAAATTGCCTGGTATACATTTGACACTCAAGAAACATTTGTTGAATGAGTGACTTAGTATGGCTGACAAGGTCCTGGGGGATCCGTTGCCCCTGCTGGCCTCTGTACCAACTCAGCTATATTAGCCGTCCAGGTCTCAAAACATGCCACTCTCTCTCCCAGGGCCACATTCTGCCTGTACACATCACCATTCCCTCTGCCTCGAATGTTCCTCTTCACCTCACTGTCTAGTTAATTCAGGGCTCCCCTTAAAAGATCACTTCTTCCGGGTGGGGGGGATCTTCTCTGACCCCTTGACAAAAAAATCATGCCATTTGTTTCTTCAGCAGCCCGGATGCCTTCACACTCAGTCTTGTTTCATCCACATCAGGCTTTGCTGGGGTGTAAATTCCACTAGGACAAAGTCTGTGTGTCTCTCTGGCTCACTGCTTACACCCCAGGGCCTCGCCCAGAGCCCAGACCAGCGCAGTCCTTAGTGTTTATTGACTGACTGATGCTAACTGTGGAGACCGGGCACGTTCCCAAAGAGGTCACCACCACTGAGCAGCCCAGGCCAAGGGCTGGATGAATAGAAATGATCCACTTGTAAAGGAGTTTGGTGTGAGGATGGCCACGGGTGGGAAAGTGAGGAAGGATTTAGGTAAACAGAGAGGAGACAGGAAGTCTTCCTGGGCATGTGTAAATTCCTCAGGGCAGATATACTGGGCATATTTAGAGACTGAGAAACAGATCATCATCGTCGGAGTTGAGAATTCCTGATTCACATTTTGGAGGTTCCTGAAGGCCTGGCCTCACTTCAGTGATCTTCAGAGAGTCTCCACCAGCTGGTCCCACAGTACCTACAACATATACCAAACTGAACTTGTCCTTCTCCTTATATCCTCTTATCTCCTCCTCAGAATTCCCCATCTTGGTTAAAGGTGTTTTCAGGGCTTGTCCTTTACCTCATACACCTCAATCGATAACAAAAATCTACCTACTCGGGGCACCTGGGTGCCTCAGTTGATTAAGCGTCTGCCTTCGGCTCAGGTCATGATCCCAGGGTCCTGGGACCGAGCCCTGCATCGGGCTCCCTGCTCAGCAGTAAGCCTGCTTCTCCCTCTCCCTCTGCTGCAACCCCTGTTCGTGTTCCCTCTCTCCCCCCGAATAAATGAGTGAATGAATAAATAAATACAATCTACAGACTCAGCATGCCAGAATGATCTACTTAAAATTCAAGTCTGATCAAATGGTTCCCCTTGAGGACTCCTCATGGCCTATAGGGCTAAAGCCCATATTACTCAGCACACCTTTAGTCCTGTATGGTCTGACCTGCTCACCTCCTGCTGCTTCCCCACCCATTCCTATGCTCCAGCCAGGCCCCAAACCGAACCATACTCCTGAAGCTTGCTCTTTGGGATGTCTAGTGCCTTCCTGGCCTGCCTTGACCTAGTTCATCTCCCACTATAAGAAGCCGTTACTGACCAACTCTCTTACATAATTTTAACTGTCCTCCTGGCGACCCCATCCCCTGTGCATCTCTCTCTTGTTTTTTTTTTGTTTGTTTGTTTAAGATTTTATTTATTTATTTGAAAGAGAGAGAGCCGGAGAGGGGGAGGGGCAGAGGGAGAAGGAGAAGCAGACTCTCCACTGAGCAGGGGCCCTACAGGGCTCAATCCCAGGACCCCAGGATCGTGACCTGAGCTGAAGTCAGACGCTTACCTGACTGAGCCACCCAGGTACCCTCTCTCTTGTTTTTATCAGTGTTTGGCAATTATTTTCCTACAGTTCTGTCTACCCGACAAATTGTAAACTTCTTGAGGAAGCACAATTGTCTTATTTCATCTTTGTATCCCAGCACAGGGCACTGTAAGATTCTTAGAGCACATTAAGAATAGCAGCTAAAATTTATAAACCACTTACAGTGAGCTAAGAATTTCACATGCACTGACTTGTCAGTGCTCACAACAACCTAATGATAGGTACTATCATTATACCCGGTGACAACAGAGTAAACTGAGGCAACAGAGAGCTCATTTGCCCAAGTTTATTTGCCAGGTCCATAGGTTTAATTCAAATCTGGTCTTAACCACTTAGGACTATTGCCTCAATACATGTTTGCCGAAGACCAAACAGCCAATGATGGTCCCCAAGTGTATGATTTAGGACTTTCCTCGTTTAATCCCCTCTTCTAAGGGGGAGAGGGCTGTCAGACCCCCGTTCCAACACTCCAGACCCAGAGAATAACCGAGACAGAAGCGCCAGTCTGGGCATCGGTTGCGTCTAGGAAAGGCCTTTCCCTTCAGAAGGTAAAGGGGGACTGAGAGCGCGCGGATCCGGGCACACCCGGGGCAGTAGCGCGGGGTCGGGGGCAGGGTCTGGCTAGTGCCAGGCAGGCTGTCCGAGAGGTGGGGGGTCCAGCGTGGGTTCCGGAAGCAGGAAAGCCGAGCAGGTGTGGGATCTAAATTAGGCTGAGGGCCGGGAGGGCGCTCCGCTCAGAAGGGCACAGCTCGGCCTCCGCCCTCAGCGGAGGACCCTCATCTCGGGCGTTCGTTGGCTCGCAGGCCTGGAGTGGGCTGAGACCCGCCCAGAAACAGGGGAACGGAGGCTCGGACGAGCCCCTTTGGCTCCATAGGTTTTCTGCCCTGAGGTGCTCACAGAGCCCCACTTCAACTCCGGCCTCTTCAGAGAAGTGGCTGCACGCTACGGGGTAAATGCCGGCGTGGGGGCGCCCGGGGGCGGGAGGGGGGAAGAGCTGGGAGCCCCGAGGGAAGGGCGGGGGATCCTGGGCCGGAAGGCGTCCCAGGCTCGGCTGGGAGCCGGCGCTCTCTTTCGACGCCACCCGCTGCCCCCGCCCCGGAGCCGGCCGGGACGGCACAACGTCTCCGCCCCCAGCGCACCGCGCACCTCACCTTGAACGTCGCTCCACCCACCGCTATCCTATTGGGCCGGCCGGACCGAGGCGAGACGGCGATTGGCCGAGGTTGCTCCCGAAGGCCCCGCCCATCTCCCCGCCCCCGTCCCCGTCCGCCGGTACTTTGGACGGCGGCGTGGCGCCCCTCCTCCCCGCCCGGTCCCCGCCCCCTGGAGCAAATGCTGCCGAGCTGCGGCCGCGGGGCAGATGCACGCGCTCGGGCCCTTCTAGCAGGCGCGAGCAGTCGCTGGGCGCGCGAAAGCGAAAGAAGGAAGAGGAAGGGAGGGCGGGGGCGGGGTGTTGAAGAGGGGCGGGAGGAGGAAGAGGAGGAGGTTGGAGCGCGCTCGCGCTTGGCCTCGCGCCCGCGCGGAGGGAGGGGGAGAGGGGCGCGCGCGCGCACGCTCGCGTTCTCGCTCGCTCCATCCATCCATCCTCCGGTCGCGGCACGCGCGCGCGCTCCGGGCTCGCGCCGCACCCCCCGCCCGGGAGAGGCGGGCTGGAGTGGGGGGCGGGGGGAGGGGCGCGCGGACGGCGCGCGGACTGCGCGCGGGCGGGGTGAGGTGAGGAGGAGGAGGAGGCGGCGACGGGACGAGAAGGGAGGGGAAGGGGCCATGGCCGCCCGGTGAGGCGGCGAGGCGGGGGGGCGGCCCGACCCCCCGGCCCCGGGCCCTGGGCCCCGGGGAGAGGCGAGGACGGACCGACGGACATGGGGCTCCGGAGCAGCCGCCGCCGCCGCCGCCGCCGGAGGACGCGGCCCTGAGAGGCCGCCGGGCCCCGGCGCGGCCCCCCGGGCGGGGTGAGTACGGGACGGAGACGGGGACGGGGGAGGGGCCTGCGGGGGGCGGGGGGCGGGGCCCGAGGCGGGGCTTGGGCCCCCTCCCCCCAGGTCTGGGTCAGCGCCCCTTCCCCTCCCCCCGGGCCGACGCGGAAACGCCCGGCTTCCCCCGGCTTCCCGGCCCGGCCCGGGCCCCCAGCTCTCCCCCTGTCTGGGTCCCCCCTGGGCGGGGCAGGGCCGGCCGGGGAGGGGGCGCGGGGCCTTTGTTAGGGAGCCAGGCCCCAGCCCCCGGGACAATAGAGACACCCTCCCGGACTCCTCTCCCCGGCCGGCTGGGGCTGTCGGCGGGCGGGGAAGGAGAGGGGCCGGGACGCGTCCCACTCTGCCCACTCTCTAGGGGTCGGTCTGTCCCGGACCGGCGCCGGCCTCGGGCGGCTCGGCTCTCCTCCCCCCAGTCGGTATGATGCAGCAGCAGTGCCGCAGGGACGGGGGAAGAGCCGAGGCCCGGCCTCCTACCCTCCCCAGTGCCCCTGGCTCATTTGTCAGTCCCCACCCCACTCTAGGCCGGCAGCTCCTTAAACTCGTACCCACCGTTCAGAGGGGCCCCGGACTGTGGGCGCTGTTTCTGAATCCTTTGGTGGGGATTCCTGGACTTTGGGGCTCTTGGAGAGACTTCCGGGCTGGTCCTGAGGGAGGGAGGGTGGTTATCTAAAAGGAGAACAGGTAAGGGGAGTGCCCACTCCCGGCATGCCATCCCAGCCGGGCTCTATCCCCTCTTCTTGCTCATGGTGGCTAGAAATGCTCCTTCAGCTCTAGGTTTCTGTGGGCTCTGCTCCCCTTCTGTAGTCACAGGCTTATTTCAGGGGAAGATAGAGTGGGGTGAAGGTTGTAGGGTTCTAGGGCCATTCCTACTTCTGGTAGCAGTACCCCCCCAAGTGGACATCCTGGCTGAAAGCAGAGGTGACTCTGAGGAGAGCCTAGGGAAGGGGGGGGGTGTATTTAGGAGTCTGTGCAGTTCTTTGCCACACCCTGTGGGTTTGCTTTGAGGCCTTAGAGTTCCTTCTCCTCCCCCTGCTGCATTGCACCATGGGTATCGAAGAGGGGTTTGAGTTTGGGGGACCTGGGTGAGCTGCTGCCTCCTATAGACCCAGACTTTGACTGGTGGCAGAGTCCAGGGCCCGAGTTCAGTCCTGGGAAGGACTAGGCCACCTTTGGGTTTCAGGCCCTGAAGGACCATCCGGACTTAGTGAGCCTAGGCCTTGGGGAGGGGTATATCCTGATGGCAGGAGTAAGCTCCGGGCAGTGGGGTGCAGAGGGGAGGTGGCGGTCTGCAGAGGTGCTTGGCCTCACACCAACACCCCCCACCCCCATGTGTGCAGCCGTGTTGCCGCCCGCTGTGCTATGAGCAGTCAGAGCGCCGTCTCCACAAGAGTTTACAAATGAAAATGGAGGAAATGTCTTTGTCTGGCCTGGATAACAGCAAACTAGAGGTGAGGGCTCCCCCACGTGTGCCTCTAGTTCTTTCTCTTGATGTCTCTACGTCGCTATATCTGGCGTTCACACCAAAGAGGAATTTGGGTAGTCAGCCTGGTTCCTTAAAGGGAATAGCCAGCTGAAAAGGCCCAAGGATCTGGAAGAAGAAAGGACGCGACGTCAAGACGGGGAAAATGGCAAAGAAAGCATTATCTTTGGCCAGGGTGAATTGACAGGTTTGGTTGGTGAGAGTTGCTCTCAGGCCAGGGGGCCGTGACCCTCCTGACCGCGGATGTTCTCCCCTGGGCCCAGGCCATAGCTCAGGAGATATACGCGGACCTGGTCGAGGATTCTTGTTTGGGATTCTGCTTCGAGGTACACCGGGCTGTCAAGTGTGGCTACTTCTTCCTGGACGACACGGACCCTGATAGCATGAAGGATTTTGGTGAGCTTCAGGGTTGAAGGAGAGCCGTCCGGCCCCTGCCCCGGGGATCCTTGGAAGTTCCTCCTCTGGAAACTGCACCAGATAGAGCGCCTGGAGCTCCTGTGAGCCTAGGCAGGGGGTTTCAAGAGGCCACGGGCGGGGAAACAAGAGGTGAGGGTCCCCTGCCTGCCCTGATCGCCACGCCTCTCCTGTCCCCAGAGATCGTGGACCAGCCGGGGTTGGACATCTTTGGACAGGTTTTCAACCAGTGGAAGAGCAAGGAGTGTGTCTGCCCCAATTGCAGCCGCAGTATTGCTGCCTCCCGCTTCGCTCCCCACCTGGAGAAGTGCCTGGGAATGGGCCGGAACAGCAGCCGCATCGCCAACCGCCGGTGAGGGCTTCGGGCTTCTGCCGCTCCTAGACCCAGAGCTGCTGGGCTCGTCTCTCGCACCCTGGGCCGCGGCGTTGGGGCCTTGGTAGGGCACAGAGGGTGGCACGTGCTTGGCCTCTGTGGCCAGGGGCAGAGAGAGGTGGCCGCCTTGACCCTTTGTCTTCCCTTCCGTTGGCAGGATTGCCAATAGCAACAATATGAACAAGTCCGAGAGTGACCAAGAGGATAACGATGACATCAATGATAACGACTGGTCCTATGGCTCAGAGAAGAAAGGTGTTTGGGGATCTGGGGAAGCTGGGGTGGGTGGGCATCAGGGTGAGGTGGGCAAGTGGGAACTGGGTACATAAGGGTCACAAGTTGTTATATTGGATGAGGAGGGGAGAATGTAGCTTTGTGTGTTTCCATGGGGGTCCTTAGATTGAGAACTTAAAGTGACCCTGCCCTCTGGTTTTTGTCTTCTTCAGCCAAGAAGAGAAAATCAGACAAGGTGAGAGCTGGGGCAAGCATGAGGGAAATTTGGGCGAAGGACAGATACCCTCCCCTTTGGGCAGGGAGTCCTCTGGTATCTTGACTCAAGTCTGAGGTCCATGGGGTGCCTCTCTGGGTTTTGGGATGAGGGTGTCTGTGGTGGGCTGGAGGGCAGCAGAGGCCTTGGGGGAGTAGGGGAGGAGGGAATATTGGTAGGTGGGCCTCTTACTGGGGAGGAAGAGTAGGAATTTGAGGATGTTTCTTTGTCAAATCTTTTTTCCTTCCCTGGGTTCTCGGCTCCCCCTTATCGTTACCCTTTCCCCAAAGCTGTGGTATCTCCCATTCCAGAACCCCAATTCCCCTCGAAGATCCAAGTCTTTAAAACACAAAAATGGTAAGTGGGGCTTGAACGATGGGGGTGGTTCTAGCTGCGTCTGCTGGGACTCATTGCTGGAGGGGGGAGGTGGGGGGCTGAGGGGGACAGGGGTATCGAGGGAGGGCCTGTGATCCTTCTGTCACCCCCACTTCCTCTCTGGTTATTTTCAGGGTTCTCTGTCTGTACCTCTGCATCAAACACCCTTCCCCTTCTTTTTTCTTCTTCAGGGGAACTTAGCAATTCGGATCCTTTTAAGGTGAGTAGGTGCTGCCCCTCTCAGGTTTTCTCTTGTTTTCCTTGCTGTGAGCTGGGTGGGGTTTGGACAGGTGGGGATCAGAATGCCGATGCCGGAAGCACTAGATGGGGTATTTCGGTCTTGCATATTTATGTTCTTGCTGGGTCCTGGCCCCTCCCCGACGTGCCGGTGGGATGGGCAGAATCACTGGAAAACCGCTGGGCTGGTCGTAGGCCTTCCCACATAGAGACGGATAAGAGAGACTGGTTCCCCCCACCCATCCGGCCCTTCCCCCCTCCCTCTGGGGCTGCCTCTTCTCTGACCTCTACTCTTGGTTCTCCCCCAGTATAACAACTCAACTGGGATCAGCTACGAGACTCTGGGGCCGGACGAGCTGCGTAACCTGCTCACCACGGTGAGAGACCAGGGAAGGGGAGGCCCTTGGGAGTGGGCTGGAGCCACAGGCAGTGGTCACATCCCTGGAGGGGGGGGATGGTGACAGCAGTCAGGGCCACGTAGCTCGCTCTCTCTGGAATCAGGTTTCCTGGCCGGTGGTGGTCTGGGACTGTCCTGGACACCTTGGGGCCACTTCTGTTTGTGCAATGCAGCATTTTTACAGAAGAGAATATCTAGCGTCTAGAGTGGGCTCCCTCCATCCCTCCTTTCAGCTTCTATTTCTCTTCCAGCAATGTGGGGTGATTTCTGAACACACCAAGAAGATGTGCACAAGGTGAGCTCAGAACCTAGAAAGGGGGCAGGGGGCCCTCCTGCACACTCACCCTGGGCATGGGTCGGGAGTACCCTTGGACTTGAGCAGTGGGGCTCCCACCCTTCCCCTCCCTCCTCTCATGGTCAGGCCTTGGGCCACAATCTGGGGGCACTCTGTTTATCCCTTCCCGGTCTGAGTCCATTCCTCCTGCCTCTGCTGAGGAAAAGGGGCTTCACCTGAGGTCCTCAGACCCTTCATGCCTTGTCAGGCTCTGATTAATTCTCTCCCCACCAGGTCCCTGCGCTGCCCCCAGCACACAGATGAGCAGCGGCGAGCCGTGCGGATTTATTTCCTCGGACCCTCAGTGTAAGGGACCCTCCAAGGAGGGTGGTGGGTTGTGGAAGATCAGGATGATGATTGGTATCCCTAAAGCCCTTCTTTGACCCCTCTCCTTTCCAGCGTCCTTCCAGAGGTCGAGAGTTCCCTGGATAATGACAGCTTTGACATGACTGACAGCCAGGCCCTGATCAGCCGGCTTCAGTGGGACGGCTCCTCTGATCTCTCACCCTCTGATTCAGGCTCCTCCAAGACGAGTGAGAATCAGGGATGGGGTCTAGGTAGGTGATATATCTGGGCCCCACGGGCTTTCTGCCCGAAGCCAGGGTTGTGGGGACACCTGTGTTCTCCTGACACAGCCCAACCCTCATCCCTGGTGCCTCTTTCTCTTCAGGTACCAACAGCTCTGAGTCACGGAAAACCAAGAAAAAGAAATCCCATCTGAGCCTGGTAGGGACTGCCTCCAGCCTAGGCTCCAACAAGAAGAAGAAGCCAAAGCCACCGGCACCCCCGACGCCCAGCATCTACGATGACATCAACTGACTTGGGTGCAGGGATAGCCTTTGGCTGAGCAGAGCCCTCTCTCCCAACCCCCACCCAGGTGGCAAAGCCTGGCAAATGGACGGCTGCTGGGGGTTTGGGCTTGGGAAGCTTGGTGGGCCAGGCAGGCAGAGGATCCAATTATGCACCCCTGGGGGGTGTCAGGGTCCTCTGCAATGGAGCACGACCCCTTGGCATGCAGGACTCAGACCTGGACATATTATGCCTTGGACATAAGTTTGGTGGGGAGGCGGTTTTCCTATTTATTCTGTGAGTTACTGGATGTCCAGCTAGGCCAGGGGCCTGACCTGGGCACTGTGCCAGGGCACTGCCTGCCCCCCACCCCAGGAACTGGACTAAGCCCTGCCGAGAAGCATCGTGGCTACCCGGGAGGCTGTGGGTTGGAAGCTGAGCCTGGAGGGGGCCTCCCCCAGCTGCCCTCAGCAATGTGAATGGGTCCGGTGCTTGGAGCTGAGGGGCAGGGCTGGGCGTGTCCTGTCTGTGTGCAGAATCCTATCACATGCCCCCAATCCCAGGGGTAGGCAGGCACATCAAGCTGTCTGCTGAGGTGGGCGTCCAGAGCTGCCACCGCCTTCCCTGCCCCCCACAGGGGCAGCCCTTTCCCCTCAGTCCCCATGGGCCTCCTTGGCAGCGGGAGCTGTCCTTTTGTTGTTGGGTGCCAGGAAAGGGCCTCCAGCCTCCACAGCTTCAAGGAAGGGGCTAAGGGAGGGTAGGAAGAGGGAGCTGTGTATCAAAATGACTCCCCTCCCCCTACCTTTCCTCCCTGACCCAGGGCTGGTGAGGAGTGGGGCCCCAAGGTGAGAGGGAACGGTGCTGCTTTATTTGAAATGTTTTCTTACCTCATTCCCTGCCCCAGGAAGGGGCCCAGCCTCACCCTCCTGGGGTGGCCCCATGTTCCTCCCGCCTACCCTGCCCCGCTGCCCTAGCAGGGCAGTCCAAGTTCCCAACTGCTGCTTGCTACCCCCCTCCTTCACCTTGACCAGCTTCAGTTCCTCTCTCGATGCTCCTGCCTCTGAAGCCTGCCCTGTTTCCCCTTCCTTAGCCGCTTTTAAGTTATTTATTCTGTACTTGTGGTTTGGGGCTCTGAGGAAAATCCTGATCTTTTACCTCTCCCCCTTTGCTAGGAGTTGGGGTGGGAAGAGGCTAGTCTCTGTGCTCTGGGTTGTCAGTAGAGGGGTGTCGTGCCTAGGCATTGCCCCTCTGTGGGACTATCATGCCAGTGTGCCCACCTGCCTGGTCTACATCCCGAAGAGATGTACTGTCCCACCTCCACGTGGGCACCATCGCTCCCAGGAGCCGAGCTGGAGGACTAGTCTGGGCTAGGAGCAGAGCTGACTGACACAGGGATGGAGTTGAGCCTGAGCCATGTTCTCTGGCATTTGCTGGATGTGAACCCTGCCCTCTTCCCACGAGGAGCCATCCCACATTTGGGTAGCTAGTACCCAGGACTGGTTGGACTGATTTGGGTTAGGGACCCTAGAGGGTTAAGGGAACAACGAGAGATGGGGCTGCAGTACCCTGTCTGGAACCCCAATCTCCCCCTGGGGTGGTTCGGATTGTGGCTGATGCCTGGTTACAAATTGGTTTTTAACCCAAGAATTGTGATTATTTTTTAAAAAGCCAAACAGATTTTGGCAGGAGTTAGAATAAATCCTGGGGCCTGGGCTCCTCTGTTCTTGACCCTCCAATGTCTTCTCCCTCTAAGGGGAAGCCAGAGGGAAAGGAGGATTTCAGCCAGCCTCCAGCCTGCTTCCAATGAAGTTTTGGGAGTGGGTTGAAGGTGAAGGGAGGAAGGCCATGGGCCATTCTCCCTTCCGAGAGGCAGCTGCAGCTCAGGCCCTACCATACCCTTTCCCCTCTGGCCTCTCCCTTTCCCCCCCTCTGGTTAGAGGAGGGAGAAGTGGGAAGTAGTTTGGGAACTGGTTTGTCCACATCCACTTCCCCATTGTTCCTTGGCCCGCCCTCAGGGCAGAGCCCCCTGCCCAAGCTGGGTAAGAGATGGGCTTGGTCCAGCAGGGACCCTGAGGGAGCAAACCCCTTTCCTTCTGGGGAGAGTGTGCCCCCCCTACCATGTAGTTGAACAGGGGCTAGGAGCTCTCCACTCCCCTCCCTCGAACAGCAGGCTGTGTGGGTTTCAATTCCCATCCTTCCCACCCCGGCTAGGTGTCGTCCACCCTGTATCCTATCATGTGTCTGAGTGTGTGTGGGGGGGTTCTGTACTAATTTCCATGGCCGGTGGCTTTTCCTTCCATGCATCACTCCCCCCCGCATGCCCAGGGGCCACCCGCCTGGCATTACCGCATGCTGGGGTCATTGGGGGAGGGGGGAGGGGCTCACGCTGTCCTGTGGTCTTGAGATTTTTATTTTTGCATATGTAATCCATCCTGTACAGGTAGCTAACTTTGTAAACGCTGTGTATTTCCCCTGCCCCCATGGCTGCTGGTGTAAATAAACTGCATCTCCCGTTGGTAGCCCGGCCTACCCACCCTCATTACCATGTTGACGGGGGCAGAGCAAAGCCATTCTCTTAATGTCACAGGAGGCGGCTCCACAGCCACAAAATGGAACTTTATTTAGTCACAGACACTGACCCTCCATCCAAGAACCCCAGAGGCAAGGGCCTGGGGCCCAGGGCTCCATACCCAGAGCTCGTCCTTGGAGCTGGGCAGGGCAGGACACTGGCTGAGGGCCAGAACTGTCTCTCGCTTACAGCCGTAGGCCTAGGGCAGCAGCAGCTGTGGCTTGGCCTCTCCCAATGCTGGGGGCTTGGCTTTGTGCCCCAATCCCCTTTCTGACTGAGCTCTATAAAGGACTATTAAAAAAAAAAAAAAAAAGCAAAGTGCTTTCAAAAAAGGGGAGAACACTGGAAACTATCCAGAACACAGAGAACACCCTATTCCTGCTACAGGGGTGGAGGGAGAAGGTAGAGGCGGCTAGGTGCCTATATGGAAAGCAGACGCGACCTTCACTCCTGCTGCGTGACTTTAGTCTCAAAAGATGGATACTCCCTTAAGAAACAGAAAAATACTCAGGCTCCCTACAGAAATATGCTGGGGCCATGCTGAGCTGCCCTGGCAGGCGGCCCTGGGTACCGAGGAGCAGACATGCAGGACAATGGAAAGAGCTAGGGCCACAGCTGGGAGGACAGAGCCCAGGCTCCCCACTGAGCTGGGCTACCAGCTCAGCTCTGAACTTTAGGACCCTAAAAGGGAAGGAAGATGACATCCTCGTTTCTACCTGAGTTGTGCTTGCACAGAGATGGGACGTCTGTACCCTTGTGGACGTGAAGGGGAGGCCCTGTACCTGCCTCCTATGTCCTATGGAGGAGGACCTGCCACATCCTTTCCACCCGTCCCTCCCAAGCCCTTGGGCCCAGCTCCGGCCAGGAAAGGAGGGAGGCCCTAAAGGAGGAAGACCATGCCTTTCATTTTCTCCCTATGTCCTTATCGTCCATACATCCCAAATACTAGGAAGCTGAAGAAGACAGTGACCCCCACCAGGGAGACCGTGGCAGGTGCTGTGAAGAACTGGCGGTAATTGATACGGAAGTACCAGACCACACCCAACAGCACCACAAACACAGGCACCATGAGGCTGCCCACACTGACGCCGAGGCTGGGGGGTTCAGTGGCTGAAGAGGGGGCCAGGGAGGCTGAAGGGCCTGGAACAGCCGACCCTGGGGGTGAGCGGTGGCAGTGAATCACACAGTTGTCGGTAATGTTCAGGGAACGCAGTGTGCGGGCCGGGTCCTGCAGTAGGCGGCCCTGGTAGATCAGTTTCATCTGGCTTTCTTGTCCAGGGAAGTACTTACTGGAAGGATGAAAGGATAGAAGGAAAGACAGAAGGCGACGAATGAGAAGGCAAACAGGCCTGGACCAACAAAACGGGGCAATGAGGGAAGAACTGAAGGGTGAGTTTCTAAGAAGTATCCCACCCACCCCTAGTGGGGGCTGGACCTGATACATCCCTGCCGCTCCCAGGTGGATACCAGCCTCCTCTCAGGTGACCAAGGGCTGAGGGCATGGGGTATGAGCAGCCTCCCACTCTCCAGTCCACTCACCTCTTCAGGGCACCCACAGTATCCTCCGGCCTGGCCACAGCCAGCTCCTCGGTGTCATTGAGGAATTTGAGCCGCACACTGATGAGGCCAGGGCTGGGAGGGAGGCAGCTGCTATCCTCAGATCTCAGAGGGGCCTCTGGACTGCTGCTTTCTGGGCCTGCTTGTCTTTTGGGAAGGCCCTGGATGTCAAGCAGATGCTCAAGGCTCGGCTCAATACCACCCCCAGCTCCAGGCTCCCCTGTGGAGTCTCCCCCACCTTCACCAGCCTCTTCAGCCTTCTCATCATTACCCTCGGATGGACGGGGGAGTTCGGTTGGCTCTGGGGTGCCTTGGCCTGCCACTAGATGGTCCACATGCCCCAGGTGGAGGACGGATGTGTCTCCAGCTGACACAATGGTGCCCAGGAGCTGGTTGCTACCGCTGTCTGCTACGTAGGTAGAGAGCCAAGCTAGGACTAAGGCTAGAATCAGCACCACCACACCTGCCAGCACAGTCACCTCATTGCCCACACCCTCAATGAGGGTGACGTCAGAGAACTCCATGGCCTGGCTGCTGACTGCGTCGACACTGCAGGAACAAAGGGGGATAGCATCAGCAGGGTACGTGGGGTTGCAACCGGGTTTCTAGTTTGTTTCGGTCCTGACTGACTCAGCCCTGAAAGAAAATGGAGCTCAGTGTCCTATGGAAGAGGGAACAAACCTTCCTACCTCTGGACCCCTAACCTAAAGCTAAGGACTTACCCTTTGCCTCTATTGTGAAACACTAGCTTTCAGGTTCCACATCCTTCCTCTCTCACATTTCGAGCTCCCAAAGAGCATGGATCATCAGGAAAATCTCATGGCCTTGTTGGGGCGACTGCTGCTGCCACTGGCTGTTGCTTTTTTGGTAGGTGGGAAAAGAAAAAACACTTGCTTCTTTGAGCCCTGAGTTTCTCTAGGATTTCTATCACTTGCTCTAGCAGCCATGCCCCCCTGAGAAGCCTCCAAGGTGGCTTGAGAGAGACCAAAAAGCCCCAAATATTTTATCTTAGGGCCTTCTGGATGCATAGTGCAGCCACTCTTGCCAGACTGTCCCGTTTGAACCCTACCTCATTCACGGTCACGTTTTCAGGTTCAGATGTCAAGATCCAAAAAATTAATTTTTCATCAGAAGCACAGTCAGACCACCCCAAAGGGACACATCTGTAGGGGCCATCAGCAGACATTATGCAGCAGGGACCGTGTCTGCCACCTCTGAAACTCTTCTGACAAGTCCCAGGGAGCTAAGGAGGACAGACACCAGAAACACCGCCCTCCTGGGTCACCATAGGTTCGCAGCTGCAAAACCACTAAGTGGAAAGGATTTGGAAAAGATTCCAAAATAGCTCTCATAATCCATATCCCTATCTCTCTTCGTGTACTGTGTAGTTTCTCCCTTGGCAGTTTCTTAGAAAGGCAGGAAGGACCTTAGAGTACCTACTCTTTCCCTCGGAGAATGTGTGGCTTTCACAGCTGTCCCGGGGGGCAAATCCAATCAGATGATTATCATTAACAGACTACTCTCACAATACCTATAAAACTTCATTATACTCTTCCACCTGTCCATCTCTCTCTACGAGACTTCTGGAAGACAAGGATCACGTGTATTTTTCTATGTACCCTAGTGCCCAGCATAATGCCACACTAGCTGCTCAAAGAATATTTGTGGAACATATCAACATCTGAATAGCTTCCACATCCTTATTTAGAACATGGGCCCTGGAGTAAAAAACAAAAAAACAAAAAACCTGATTATAATCCTGGTCTTGCCCCTTACTAGCTCTGTAAGCTCGGACAACTTTCTCAGAGCCTCAGCTTTCTCATCAGTAAAATGGGGTTAAAAATAGTACCTACCTCATAAGGTTGTTTTGACGGTGACGGGAAATCATCAAAGCAAAATACTTAGCACAGTGTCTGGCACATTGCAATGGTTCAGTAAATAAATGGTAGCAATTACTTATCGCTCCCACAACTAGCCCCTAATGGTAAGGATGGTTAATGTCACCCACCCTAATTCACAGACAAGGAAACTGCGGCTAACAGAAGCGAAAACGACTGGCACAGACACAGGGCACTTTCGTGGGCAGGGGCCGGGCAGGACCCCTGGTCTCCCGCCTCAGAGGCCTTTGGTGTCTCCTCAGTCTGTGGGCGACCCTGACGCGCGGTGAGAAGGGGTCCCGACCCTGCCTTTTCTGAGGCGAAGGCTCCGCGTGGGGCGGCCCTATTCCCGCGGCGCTGGAGAGGAGTCGGTGGGCCCACCCGAGACGAAACGCTACCTGGTCCCTGGCGGCCAAGCTCAGTTCTCCCAGCCCATAGGGATAGAGTCCGGTGAGGGGGGTCACAAACCATCCACACCCCTCAAACTTCGGGGCGGGGCTGGGGACGTGGGGGCGGGGCTTGCGTACGCGGGGAGTCATGGGAAATTAAGGGGGATTGGACCGGTACTGTGCCTGGATAGGGAAGGAGGTCCTCACCTGAAACGGCCAGACTAAGTATTTTGACTTCGCCAGGACGGCCCATGGACTCACCTTTCCGTAGGGGCCGGGGGAGGGGCTGGCTATCCCCGATTCTGTCCAGGGTCTCGTCTCTTCCGGCTTCTCCCGGAAGCTGTTTGAATCAGACAGGAAGTCCCGCCTCCGCGCTCTGCACCGATGACGTTAGTCTACGTAAGGCGGGCTGACGTAAACGTGTTCTTTAAAAGGGACAGGTTTCTCAGCGGAAGGAGGGGCGGAGTTATTGTTGGCGGGATCGTCGCCCTCCGGGGGCGGGGCCACGCTCACTGGGCGGGGCCTAAGCGGCCCATGGGTGAGGGGCGGGACTACATGGGGTTGGGGGAGGTGCTTGGGAGAAGGCGTGGCTTCACCTCTGGAAGACCGGCGTGCGGGCCAAGCTGGGCAGAACGTGAGCGGCGTTTCCCTCGTACCGGCTTCTTCTTCCGGCCTTGTTCCCAGCCTCCAGAGCTGATTGGATTTATTACTGCTCTGTAACGCGCATTGAGCGGGATCAGTAGGGACTGGTCTCTCTGACCTCCAAAAGTTCAACTCAGGGCTAGTCAGGAGACAGGAGGCAATTTAGTTACCGTCCGGGTGCTCCCGAGAATGCGGCCCCAGCCAGTGTGGGACCTTGGTAAATAAGGTCAGACAGAAAGCCTTTCAAAGAAGGCACGGATTCAGTGCAGGCTTAAGGCACAAGAAAAGGAGCCCAGAAGAAAAGAGGAAAAAAGTTCAGCTCCCAAAAACTTAGCCGGATTTTTGCAATTAAAATTCTTTCAGGGGGCCTGGCTGGCTCAGTCCAGGTGGAGAGTTCGAGCCCCACGCTCGTCCTAGAGATTACTTAAAAGATTTTGGGGGGGCCGCCCATGTGTGGTTCAGTCCGTTTAGCATCGGGCTCTTGATTTCAGCTCACGTCGTGATCTCAGGGTTAGGGTTAGTGAGATCGAGCCTCCCCACCCAGGGGCTCCAGGCTTAGCGAGGAGTCCACTTGGTACTCTCTTCCTCTCCCTCGCCTCTACCCCCTGCACTCTCTCTCTCTCTAAACTAAAGAAATAAATCTTAAAAAAAATTTTTTTTTCAAAAGATATGTTAGGATTTTTGTTGTTTTCTGGTGAACTTTTGATTGAAGCATGAAAAAGGCAGACGAGGCAAACTCACAAGTGAAGGGTTCGGTTGTTTTCACCAACTGAACATATCAATGGAACCAGCACTCAGATAAAGAAATAGAAAATGACCCCAAAGTCCCCCTTCATGTCCTCTTCCAGCCACTAACTTACAGAGTAGACACTATTATGACTTCCGTTACCATAGATTAGTTTTCTCTGTTTTTGTACTTTGTATAAATGGAATCAAGCCGTCTGTCTTCTTATTCTTTTTTCCAAGTCTTATTGTGAAATACACATAAATTTACTGTTTTAACCATTTTAAGTGGCTAATTCAGTGGCATTAAGTACATTCATGGGCACCTGGGTGGCTCAGTGGGTGAAGCGTCTGCCTTCAACTCGGATCATGATCTCAAGGTCCTGGGATCAAGCCTCGCACTGGGAATCCCTGCTTAGCAGGGAGTCTGCTTCTCCTCCCTCTGCTTCTGCCCCTCCCCTCTGCTCGTGTTCTCTCTCTCTCTCAAATAAATAAGATATTTTTAAAAAAATACATTCGTAATTTTGTGCACCCATCACGGCTATCCATTTCCTATACCCATGCCTTCTTCCCACCTCCATTCTACTTTCTATGAATTTTCCTATTCCAGGTATCTCATATAAGTGGAATCATACAATATTTGCCTTCTTTGTATCTGGCTTATTTCACTTAATGATGTTTTCAAGGATCATCCATGTTGTAGAGCCTATCAAAATTGTATTCCTTTTTTTAGGCTGAATAATATTCCATTGTATGTATATAGCACATTTTCTTCATCCACTCATCTATTAATGGACATTTGTGTTGTTTCCACCTCGTGGCTATTGTGAATAGTACTGCTATGAACATTGATGTGCAAGTATCTGAGTCTCTGCTTCCAATTCTTTTGTCTGGCTTCTTTTGTTGAACTGTATGTTTGTGAAATTAAAGGTATTGTTTTAATTTCTGCATACATGTATTTTGGGGGTCTAAAATTTAGTGTTTTTATTTTGAAAAATGCAGGAGGGGTAGGGCATCACAGTACAGTTAAACAGAGTTTTGAAGAATGAATTGAGGTTTACCAAGCAAAGTTCCAGAGAGAGTAGCAAGTTCAAGGGCTCTCAATAAATACTCGAGGGAATGAATAAATCAATGAGCTGAGCCACTGTTAAAGCTTTTGGAAGTTTATTATGTGCCAGGTACTATGCTAAGTACTTCATATACATTATCTTACGGAGCCCTGTCAAGTAGCTCTTAAAATGCCCATTTTATAGGTTTGGAAACAGGCTCACAGGGGATAAATAATTGTCCAAATTATGCCGTTAGTGCTATAGCTAAAGTCATCTAGTGCTTGCGCTTGAACTCGCTTTCTCATTCTCTCTCTCTCTGTATATATATGATCTTATTGTCAATATTTGGCCCCCTCCTTTCTTCACTCAACTATATACCATGAAGCTTTTCCTGTGTCATTGAATATTTTTATAGCATCATAGCATAGCTTTAAATAGCTGCTCAACAGTATCATCTTCCGTGGCGCACCATAATTTTTCAACTAATTATCTCATTTGGATGGACATTGAGATTGTTTTCAGTACTTTGTTTTTAAACAGTGTTTGCATAAACATCTTTGTGCATCTCTGATGACAGATTTTTGTACACATCCATGATGTTTTCCCTAGGATAAATTCCTGAAAATGGGATTGCTGGATCAAAGGGTGTTCACATTGTTCAGGTTTTTGATACACCGTCCTCCAGAAGGGTGTGCCTATTTCTGTTCCCACGGCAGCGTGAGTAGGCACCTACTACTGTTTCTCTTCCAAAAAACAGGCTGGAGGCGAGAGAGAACAGGGAATAAATGGGGGGAGGTCCTAAAGATGTTCATAAGATGTTATAAGGAGAAAAGAGCGGAGGAAAAGAGGGGAAGTGAAATCTGAGAAGGGAATAAATGACTGAGCAGTGACCTCTGAAGCCCAGGAGGGTGGAGCCTGTGGCCAGGCCTGCCCTGCCCAGGAGCCGGCAAATCTGGCTTTTTCACTGCTCCGGGTACCTGATTCATCTGTCTGGGGTTCAGTACCTACAGTATGTTTCCCAAGCTGCATGGACTGACTTCTGCCAGAACACTTAGCAAACTGCATTGTGGTGTTTGTGTTGCTTTGTTTTAAAAGATTTAATTTATTTAAGGGGGGTGGGGAGGAGCAGAGGGAGAGAGAGAATCCCAAGCAGACTCCCCGCTGAGTGCGGACCCCGACGTGGGGCTCGATCTCACGATGGAAGATCACGATCTGAGCCAAAGCCTAGCCAGACCCTTGACCGACCGAGCCACCCAGGTGCCCCATAACTGTATTTGAATGGATCTGAACTCCTTGGACATTTTTCATGATAGAGTTGTTTTTTTTTTTTTTAAGATTTTATTTATTTGACAGAGAGAGAAACAGCGAGAGAGGGAACACAAGTGAGGGAGAGGGAGAAGCAGGCCTCCCGTGGAGAAGGGAGCCCAATGCGGGGCTCGATCCCAGGACCCTGGGATCATGACCCAAGCCAAAGGCAGACACTTAACGACTGAGCCACCCAGGTGCCCCTCATGATAGAGTTCTTGAGATGTTTGCTTTTCTTACACTATGGAACTTAGTTAGGTGTTTTTATACTTTTATGTGCAATTAAGATGGCTCTCGAATGGTGAATATATTTGTGAATCCTGGAATGCTGTCTTAACCCAATGTGTGTATAGTAAATCTGTTGTACTAAAACTGCTCCTTCCCTAACCACTCTCTGTCATTCATGCCATGTTTGCCAATCTGATAGACAAAAGCATGTCTGTTCCTTTGATTTCATTCATTGGATCACTAGTGAGGTTTTCAGTTTTTCTTGTTTCATCCACCACTTCGTAAATTAATTGTTGGGCCTTTTGCGTTTTCTTCCCTTAAAAAAATGCTTACCCAGGGCACCTGGGTGGCTCAGATGGTTGAGCATCTGCCTTCGGCTCAGGTCATGATCCCGGGGTCCTGGGATCGAGTCCTGCATTGGGCTCCCTGCTTCTTGGGAGCCTGCTTCTCCCTCTGCCTCTCTCTCTCTCTCTCATGAATAAATAAATAAAATCTTTTTTTTAAAATTTTATTTATTTTATTTGAGAGAGAGAGAATGAGAGAGAGAGAGCACATGAGTGGGGGTAGGGTCAGAGGGAGAAGCAGACTCCCCGCCGAGCAGGGAGCCCGATGCGGGACTCGATCCCGGGACTCCAGGATCATGACCTGAGCCGAAGGCAGTCGCTTAACCAACTGAGCCACCCAGGTGCCCCACAAATAAAATCTTTAAAAAAAAAAAAAAATGCTTACCCAGGCCACTCCTGGGGGGTGGGGGGAGGGCCGCCACTTAGACACTTCTGCTGTCTGAGGGTGGTGATTAAATTTACTTCACATCCTCAAAAAAAAATTAATTTCACAAGAATCCATGGGTATCTCTTTGTAAAAAAATTTAAATATGGGGAAATAAAAACTTAAAAAAAAAACCACAGTGGGGTTGAAATTTTTTTTAAATTTCAAATACAGACCGTAGAACGCCCCCCTGGCACAGTCGTTCTCCCCTCCCCAGAGGACAATTCTTGGGCACCTGCCTCTGGGCCTTTTTCTCTTCATCTACAATCATGGGGTTTGGCCTTGTTGGCTGTACCTATTGTATTCCAACCTGTTTTTTCTCTTCAACAACAGTCTTGGCAATCTTTCCAAGGCCATGCCTACAACGGTCACTCGGCATGCCTCCCTAGTTCCTTCCCATTGCAGGGACTACCCTTTGTAAGGGCTGCATTGTATTCCAGAGTAAGGATTTGTCCACCACCTCCCACGTGTTGCGTCGTTGCAAGCAGTGCTGGGGTGAATGTTCCGTGAGTACCAGCATTTTATGTAACCGGAGAGAAGTGTTTAAGGGTGCTGCCAAATGGCCTACCAAAAAAGCAATTTCCTTTCCCACCAATAGGATGAGCAAGAATTTACTTACATCTTCAGATCTTCATGGGTACTGCCTATTATTGATCTTTACAATTTCCCTCTATCTGGTGGGGAACAGTACCTGATGATTGCTTTGATTTGCATTTTCCCTGATGGCTGGTGAGGTTGATTCGTTGATTCCGCAGTTATCTGAGTGTCCACTCTCTGCAAAGCAGCAAGTCACCAGTGGCGAATAACACAGATGAAGGCGATGAAATCTTTTATTTTTTTAAAAGATTTTACTTCTTTATGTGAGAGAGAGTGAGAGAGAGCATGAGAGGGGAGAGGGTCAGAGGGAGAAGCAGACTCCCCACTGAGCACAGGGAGCCCGATGCGGGACTCGATCCCAGGACTGCGGGATCACGACCCGAGCCGAAGGCAGTCGCTTAACCAATGAGCCACCCAGGCGTCCAGAAATGAAATCCCCCAATACTTTGTCTGTCACTTGTGTTTATAATTTGGTGCTTTTATAACCAAATTTAAATTGTTTCTGTATCCAGATCTATTCATCTTTTCTGCTTTCACCCTGGAAAATCTCCTACCCCAAAATAATACACATAATCTCATTTATCTTTTGGGGGTTTTTTTCTAAGTGGGTTTTTTTGTCATAGGTGTAAATGCAACAGAAAAGGCTGAGCTCGCTGGCGTTTGCCTCCTGTAAAGGGGTGGACAGCTCAACATCCTCCCCTGAGAGTGAGGCTGTCAGCTTGGGCCCAGGAGTACAGAGGGTCTCCTTCTCTTCCCTCCCGCCTTTTGGCTCTACGAAATGAAAGCCAACATGTCTTCCAGAAAGGAGAGGTTGCTGCTCTGCATAACAAGGTACGAAATTGTCTTCGTGTTGGTGAAAGGGAATCTCCGCAGATAGAACTCTCCACAGAGGCGAGGAGGCTGGCAACAGCTGCAGGAGGCCGACCCCGGGACTCCTGACCCATCTCTACTGTGTGATTCCAAATGGTAATGGCAGTGGACAGCCCAGGGTCCCTCAGCAAAAGGACCCTCCTGCGGTGGGTACTACAAGCTTGGGGCCTGGCAACGGCCTTCTGTTGTTCCTTTACCCTTTTTCCTATCACAAGAGTAATAGGTGCTCCGTGGTGGGGCGATAAACATGGAGTGAGGGGTATGTCAGCCGCATGCCAACCTAACACATACACGCTTGGGCTCTGGGCACACATCATTTATTTGCATTCACAAAAACTGGCTTGGTGTAAAAGGTTCTTAAAGATGAAGGATGGTACTTTTGACTCTGGGACCAGAGGAGGAAGTGAGAGAGAGGGGGGACAGCTAGTGGCTTGTCCACCTGTCACAGGCCCTTAGAGACCACAAGTGGAGTGACCATGTTTAAGACATCATGCATCACTGGTGGGTAGACCAGGCAGAGGGAACAGCACATGCAGAACGCCTAGAAGCAAAGCGGAGCAGGTCATATCCAGCAAGCCGCAAGGCTGCCCAGTTTGAGGAGGCTGGATTACAGGAACCTCAGAGGGGGAAGGGAGAATCAGAAGACCAGAGAGCTTGGCGGAGGCGGGGGTAGAAGATCTGTCTATTTACTGAATTCAGATTTTAGCCTGAAGGTGGTGAGGAGCCACCGAAGGGCATGATCAGAGTTGTGATTCCCGAAGGGGCTCTGGCATCCTTGTGGGGCTCGGGTTTCAAGACCAAGCAGGGAGGTCCTCCCTTCAAGCAACAAAGACAGTTTGGGCAGAGGCAGTGCAGGTATAGATGGAGTCGGTCACTCTTTAGGAGGCCAAACAGGTACATAGGTGGCAGGGGACGGAGGAGCAACAAGGATCACCCCCACGTGGCTTGGGCTGGAGGGGCCATCCACTTAAGCAAAGGAGACGGAGGCGGGTGAAGGCTCAGTGTGCAGACCTTCCCAGTGGAAGCTGCAGCTCGGGTCGGGCGGGAGGTCAGTGAGTAGCTCAAGAAGCCAGTGAAGGGGGGAGCCGGCTGGGGAGGGCAAGAGAGCCAGGGATTGGTCCTCCAGGGTTGTAGGGAGATGACCGATGGAGGGGGCAGAACCAGCTCCGGGAGCACCCTGGCATGGGGCTCACTGGATCCGCCCCTCCACACACAGCAGCAGGTAGTCCCTGAGGACCGGGGGCAGCGGGAGGCGAGCAGCGGCCTGTCGGCAGCGGCTACCCAGCTGAGCACGCACAGCCAGCCGGGCCAGGTGCTGCAGCCGCCTCGGCTGGTTCACCATGCTCAGGGCTGAGATGTAGAAGGCTTCGTGCTCCTAAGCCAGGAGTGGAACAGGATCAGATGGCCCAGCACCCTTGATCCTGCCCTTCCATCTGGGGATGACCTAGCACTGGGGGCCTCAGGGAATTTGCAATATGCCCCCACCCGGGTGTCTGGTGCAGCTTGAAAGACTCAGATTCAGAACCCAGAGGCCCTGCAGGGGTCATGGGAGATGGGACCACACTGTAGGGCAGGGTCTCGGCCATGTCTGCACCCACCACTCCAAAGATGCGGGCACAGTGCCCGCTGAGTCAGGGATACCTGATTAATGTCCACGCTGGTACCAGTGAGAGAGGCTGGAGAGGTGTGTGGGATTAGAGGGTGTTCTGAGCTGCTAGGCGGCAGGAGACCCCGGGGGAGGGAGGGGAGCCCATCCTGCAGGGATAAGGCCTAGGGCTCATCCTTTCTCTCCATCTCCCCCAGAGCCCAGGAAGGAGCTGTGCCCCTGGGGTGGACATACCTGCCACAGCTCTGGGAGTACTGCCTCCACCCAGGTATCACAGGAGGGGACACAAGGGTAGGCGTTAAGCAGGACTTCCAGGGCCCGAGGGAAGTTGGCACAGTGTTTCAGCATCTAGGAATCAAAAGAGGGTGCTAGGGTCACCATGGCTCTCCCAACCAAGGGCAGAACCAAGTCCAGCCTAAGCCAAAGCCCCACTCACACCCAAAGTTGGGAGGCTAAGGTCTGAGTCTCTCCTCTTTCCTATGCCTCAGTTTACCCCAACTTCTGTGGGCTGCAACCTCTTGGCCCTGAGCCAGTTTCCTTGGGAGCTCTTTTGTCCTTCCACACGCTCCCCCATAGCCCTCAGTGGTCCTTCCCAAGGTGAGGACAGACCTTCGGCTACAGGACCGGGCTTTTAGTCTCTTGCCCCCCACCCCCTACCCCCACCTTCCCCGGCGGCAGGGCAATTCCAGCCTCAGGCTCCCCCGCTCAACTGGGGCCTCCTTCCGCAGGCCCTCCCCGCGCACCTCAGGGCGCACAGGCTGGGCCCCGTAGTCCAGCAGCGCTGCCAAGAGGCCCTCGGGCTCCCAGCCGGGGGCGTCCTGCACGGCCAGCAGCGCGCAGTCCAGGGGGGTGTGGCCCGCCGCGTTGGGCACTCCAGCGCAGGCGCCGTGGCGCAGCAGCAGCTCGGCCAGGGCCCCGCAGCCGTTGGCACAGGCGTTGTGCAGCGGCGTGTGGCGCTTGCGGCCGGCAGCGCGGGCATCAGCCCCGGCCGCTAGGAGCCGGCGCGCTGCCGCCTGGTGCCGCCCGCCGCTGCCTGGGCCCTCCTCGGCCCCCGCGCACGCCGCGTTCAGGGCCGTCTCGCCCTGGCTGGTGCGCAGGTACACGTGGGCTCCGTGCTCCAGGTAGAGCGCCACGTGCTCGTCCAGGCCGCGAGCCGCCGCCACGTGCAGGGGCGTCACCTCGCTGTCCCGCGCCGCCACGTTCACGGTCGCTCCCGCCTCCAGCAGCAGCTTGGCGCACCTGGGGGGCAAGGCGCGAGGCCCAGAGACCGATCCTGAGGGCCCACGGCCTGGCCGGCTGTCATCCCCTTCCCCGTTTCTTCCCAGCCGGCACGCCATCGAGGCGAGCCTGGTGTCCACCATCAGACTCACAGAAGCCCGATGACCGACAGCAGAGTCGCGCGGCCCATGATGTCCCCAGGAGCATCTTCAGTGACGGAAAACTCGACCGAGGAAGGACAGCCAAGGACACACAGCAAGTCAGAGGCTGCGTCAGAATGGGTACTCACTGCCTCAGACGGTCCCTCCCAGAATCTGTTTATTTCCTCGGTAAGTTCCAATCATGGGCTAATTTTTTGTTTCCAAAACCTGACTCCCAGAGTGGATTGAGACCTCAAGGCCTAGTTCTGAATCACTTGCCAGTGGTCTGCTAACATTTTGATAATGCAAAAAACTTGAAAACCCACTACTGTGTCCACTATGAATGTTACACATAGAAAATTAGAATATGAGCTGGAAAGAAAAAGGCATAGAAGTCCTAATATTTTCTTCATGCTGCCAAACTTGAAGACCACCCTTCCAGACCAGTGATACCCATTCAAGCAAAGGAAGGCATTTGGGGATCAGTCTGCTCGTTTCCCCTAGAGAAAACAAATGGAACCAAACAACAAAAACTAGATTTTAGGGAGCACCTGTATCATGGTCTCCTAGTTCCTGGAAAAACTATAGGCCAGAGCATGGGGCACCTGGGTGGCTCTGTGGGTTAAGCGTCTGGCTCTTGATTTTGGCTCAGGTCATGATCTCAGGGTTGTGAGACTGAGCTGGCTCAGTGCTGGGTGTGGAGGCTGCTTAAGATTCTCTCTCTCTCCCCCTGCCCCTCTCCCTCTCCCTGTCCTCCCCCCGCCCAATCTCATGGGCCTGCATGCTCTCTCTCTAAAAAACAAACAAACAAAAAACTATAGGCCAGAACACTGTTGAGGCAAATATGCATCATTAACCACCAGGGGGTAAACCAAATATGAAACAAAATTAATGATGTAATTAAACTAAGAGTAATTTATACTTAAAAAGCCAGAATGGCAGCCACTGGAAGCTCAGGAGTAGACACAGCAACCCCGACGAAACCCTGATGACCCAGTGTCCCTCCCCCAAAATGGCCAGAATTTCTGTTCCTTTCAGTGTATAGGTCCAGTAGGTGCTTGGCTCAGTGGCCAAAAATGCAGTAGCAGCCAGCCATCTATAAACTGCTGAATTTATTTCCTCAGCCAATTCTAATCATGGGCTAAGTTTTGTTTCTTTTTCTTTCTTTTTTTTTTTTAATATTTTATTTATTTGACAGAGAGAGGCAGCGAGAGCAGGAACACAAGCAGGGGGAGTGGGAGAGGGAGAAGCAGACTTCCTGCCGAGCAGGGAGCCTGATGTGGGGCTCGATCCCGGGACCCTGGGATCATGACCTGAGCCGAAGGCAGACGCTCAACCACTGAGCCACCCAGGTGCCCCTAAGTTTTGTTTCTAAATACTACATTTAAATAACCCTGAAAAGCTCATTCAGTAGGGTTTCAGTAAGTTTCACTTAAAAGGATAGTCTTTTGGAAAGCACACTGTGTGCTTGTAAGAATTCAAGAAAGGGCTGGAAGATCAAAATCACTTCTGGGTCCATCACTGCTCTAGATTCAGCTAGGGAGAAGTCCCCAGCATGTGGGCTGTGGAGTGTCCTCACCACGGCCAGCCCCGGCTGTGGACCTGATTTGTAAAAGTACAAATACCATCAGGCAGGGGGTCGAAAAACCTGTTGTTTTTTTAAGTATAGTTGACACACAATGTTACATTAGTATCAAGTGCACGACCTAGTGACTTGACAAGTTTATACATTATGCTATGTTCGCAAGTGTAACTACCGTGTGTCCTGTTACATCGCTATCACAGTATCATTGACTATATTCCTTATGCTGAACCTTTTATTCCTGAGCCTTACCCATTCCATAATTGGAAACCTGTATCTCCCACTCCCCTTCACCCATTTTGCTCAACCTTCCACCCCCCCAAAAAAAACCTGTTGATCTTAAAAATGTGGGAGGGGGGGTGTGGGGGGAGGCCTTGTACTAAGGCTGGGAAACACTGGGCTACATCTTTCTTTTTTTTTTTTTTTAAGATTTTATTTATTTATTTGAGAGAGAGGATGAGAGGAGAGAGAGAGCACATGAGAGGGGGGAGGGTCAGAGGGAGAAGCAGACTCCCCACCGAGCAGGGAGCCCGATGCGGGACTCGATCCCGGGACTCCAGGATCATGACCTGAGCCGAAGGCAGTCGCTTAACCAACTGAGCCACCCAGGCGCCCAAGGGCTACATCTTTCTTGATGCCCACCTCGAAACAGGTAGGAATTTGGCTACAGAGGATTCACAGGGGATAGGGGACTGCAATTGGAACAGGGTTTTCCAAAAAGGCAACAAGGCTTCTGCCTCCTGGGCTTAGCTTATGTGACCTTGGACAAGTCCCTAAACCTTTCTGAGCTTCAGTTTTCTCACCAGTGGAATGAGACCTGTCTCCTAGATTGTCATGAGGATGTGTGTATGTGAGGTGCTTCTCCCCTTCTCCTGGCCGTGTCAGCTGGAGACACACACACACACACACCCCTCCCCTGGGTACCTACTTCAAGGACTCAGGGGCTGTGCAGAGGTGTAAGGGGGTCGTGCCCTCCTCGGACAACACGTTGGCCTTGGCACCAAAGGTCAGCAGCAGCTGCACACAGTCAGACTGGGCCTGGGCACAGGCCTCATGCAAGGCTGCCCGGCCCCCAACCCGGGCATCCAGCTCCGCTCCCTGCCGGATCAGGTGGCGGGCGCAGTCAGTGTAGCCTCGGGCAGCAGCGATGGTGAGGGGCACCGTCTGCTTCGTCTTGGGGGTCAGCACCCAGAACCCTGGGGAGAGCAGGTAGGGTTGGGGAGTGGTGTGTGAGACTCCCAGGGCAGGCCCTGACCATGGCCGTCCCTCTGCACCCTTGGCCTGAGCACGAATCATGTGCCAGGCTGTAGCTATGGGGAGGGGCTAAGCAATCAAGCCCTGAACTTGGAGTGTATATTGGAACAGCCTTTTATTTATTTATTTATTTAAAGATTTCATTTATTTGAGAGAGAGCACAAGCAGGGTGAGCAGCAGGCAGACGGAGAGGGAGAAATGCGGGCGCTCGATCCCACGACCCTGGGATCATGACCTGAGCCGAAGGCAGACGCTTAACTGACTGAGCCACCCAGGCACCCCTGGAATAGCCTTTTAGAATGGTTTGTCAATCTGTAACAAAACAGTATGTATGTCATTGAAGAAAAAAAAAGGTAATTGCTCTTTAAAATCACAAGGGCAACTGAAGAGAGTTAATCCTGTTAAGGAAACCTCTGGGTCTTTGAGCTCCTCATGGATTCCTTGGTTCTTGTTCAGGCGTTGGGGGTGGGTTTGAATTATGCATAGGAGGGCCTGGAGCTGAGCTTGGGAATGACCAAGGAGCCTAGCTTGGAGTTCTAGGATATTCCTGGGGCAGATGGGGGAGAGGAGGGTGGAAGTGAGGGAAAGGTGGAGGGGAGAATAAGAGGTGGGGGTGGGGAAAGGAAGAGTTGGGTGAGTGGCTGATCTTGGGACTAGTGTCGGATCTAAATTGTAGAAGTGGCCAAGGACTTGTTTAAAGAATATGGATGCCTAGGGGCGCCTGGGTGGCTCAGTCGTTAAGCGTCTGCCTTTTTTTTTTTTAAAGATTTTATTTGTTTGATAGAGAGAGACACAGCGAGAGAGGGAACACAAGCAGGGGGAGTGGGAGAGGGAGAAGCAGGCTTCCCGCCGAGCAGGGAGCCCGATGCGGGGCTCGATCCCAGGACCCTAGGATCATGACCTGAGCCGAAGGCAGACGCTTAACGACTGAGCCACCCAGGCGCCCCCAAATAAATAAAATCTTAAAAAAAAAAAATTTTAAAAATAAAGAATATAGATGCCTAATATCTAACTGTTTAAGTTGTTTGTATTATGGTGAAGTAAATTCCTGGGTTTGTCAAATTTTGGGTAAAGCATGTTTTGTTTTGTATTAGGATTGAAATTAAGGCCAAGTTCCATTTGGGGGATGATAGACATACTGCAGGACAAGACCAAAATACCTTGGGTAGGGTTACATCTCTAACAGTTAAAGCCCAGCAGGAACCTGGAGCTTGCAGTGACTGTGAGAACGTAAACTCTCCAAGGATTTGGGGCCCCCAGATCCATGAGTGGGGCTTGGGGCAATCTCTGCCAGTCTTAAGAGCAGGGTGATCTCCGTTGAGGTATTTGGTTTACGTGGACAAACCCACTGGTCAGAATAGAGCCTAAGGAAATTATCTGGCAAGTACACAAAGATGTTCATCATATTGCTATTAAAACTAATTTTACAAAAAAGGAACCCAATCTACCCAGTCTATTTGGGGTCTAGTTATATAAATCATGGCACCCTCATACAATATAATTTATGCACTGTGGGAACAGGGTGCCTGGGTGGCTCAGTCGGTTAGGTGTCCCACTCTTGATTTTGGCTCAGGTCATGATCTTGGGGTCCTGAGATGAGTCCCACATTGGACTCCACGCTCAGCGGGGAGTCTTCTAGGGATTCTCTCTCTCCTTCCCCCTCTGCCCCTCCCCACTGCACACACACACTCTCTCTCTCAAATTAAAAAAAATATATATTATGTGGGGATGCCTGGCTGGCTCCATTGGTGGAGCATGCGACCCTTGATCTCAGGTTTGTGAGTTCAAGTCCCACGTTGGGTGTAGAGATTACTTGAAAATAAAATCTTACTTATTTTTAATTTTTATTTTATTTCAAGTAGGCTCCACACCCAGTGTGGGGCTTGAACTCACGACCCTGAGATGAAGAGTCACATGCTCTACCGAGTGAGCCAGCCAGGTGCCCCTTAAAAATAAAATCTTAAAAAATATATATATGTGTATATATTTATTTACATATATATATTCAGAGAAAATACTGCATTAGACTATAGCTGTATTCCTATGTAATTGATATGTTAATATAATTTCAATTCTGAAAAGACATACAAACCACTGCGCCTCCTCTCTGCTGAGGAGGGAACTAGAATGGGTGTGGAAAGCAGTGGTCTAGTCTGTGTTCTGGAGGGAGGGGATGGGGCCAAATCTCTCCCCCATCCCCACCCCCACCCTCTTCTCCCTTCGTCCTCTTCTGCCCCACCGGGTGCTCCCTACCCTGTTCAGCTGACCAGGCCAGCTGGTTGCTCACAGTCTCCACAGTCATGTTGGCAGCGCCTTCCTCTTGGAACAGGGCTTGGACCTGGCGCAGGTCACCAGAGAACAGAGCGTTGTGCACGGCTGGGTCTCGGCAGCAGTGGCGCGGCCTGGTGAGGCGGGCCCGGGCACTGGGGGGGCACCTTCGGCTACGGCACTGCTGGGCCGCGGCCCGCCGCCGGTCCTCCCACTCCAGCCACTCCCGCTGTAGCCGGAGAGCCCGCCGCGTGGAGGAGGTGAACGGGAAGGTCTCCTCTGCCATGGGGAGGGGCGCCGGGGGGGCTGGGCGGCGGCAGCTGGGCAGAGCCGGGTTCCCCCAGCCCGACTACCCCCCGTGTTCTGAGCAGCCGCCCTGCCCCTCCCTTGTGACCCGGCCCGAGGAGCAGCTGAGGCTATAAATAGGTCCTTCGCCCGCCTGGTAAACGCCATTTGCCCAGAGTCATGATCCTGGTGCAGAGAAGGTATTGGGCCAACTCCCCCCAGCCCAGGGCCAAGGCCAACCCCTGCCCTGTTGATGCCCTCCCAAGGGGGCAGCAGGAACCCCAGGGTCGGCATCCTCCCACTTGCCCGGAGGGAGCGTCTTGGGTTGGCAAGGTCCGAGGGGAGTGAAACAGTTGATCTGGGAGATGGGCAGGACAGGAAGAGCCAGAGGCCCCCAGCCTCTCAGCTGTTGGCTGGAGGGCAGACCCCAGCCCAGGAAGTAAGGGCAGGCGGAGACGGGTCCAAACAGCTCTTCCGGTGTCTGCAGTAGTCTGGGTGACTGTGCATGTGTGCACAGGGCTTTACGCCAAGGACATCACTTTTATATCCGTCTTCACTCCAAGGGCCATACTTCCTGGCTCCCTGAGGGTAAAAAGCTTGGTTTTGACCATAAAGTACACAATCAGGGTAATGATCACAGTGGAGCACCTCTGAAATGGGTGCTTTTGTGTCGGTCTTAACCATGAGGAACTTAGGCTTAACAAGGTCACAGCTTGTGAGCGGCGGAGCCAGGACTAGGACCCCAGCTGGCCAGACTGCATAGATGCGGCACTTTGGCTCATGCTGCTGTGGCCACCTGAGGGTGGCCAGGGGTGAGAGCCTCTCCCCGCCCCCCTAGCAGGACAGCGCGGCCTCTAGAAACTACCCGCCACGAATCTCGTGTCCCTCCATCCCCGAGCTCCTAAAAGGGCTCACCTGCCTGCCTGAGGAAGGCCGAGGGGTGGACCTGGCAACTCTGGGGACTCTGACCGAAGAGACCTTCAAGCCACAAACCCATTCACTCTCAGGAGAAAGCAGCTCTGCTTCCAGGAGCCTCTAGGGGGAGGAATGAGGCCATGAAACAGCCCTGGCTGATGCTCTGCGGAGCCCGGGAAGGGAAGGGGCGGGCGGAGCGGGGGGGATGCTAGCCCCGGGGGGCCTCGGAAGCTCTCCTAACCACCCCACCTCACCCAGTGTGCGGGCGGGCAGCCCCTCAGCCCCTCGGGTCGGCCTGGTCTGTGTCCCCCAGCACGGCGGCTCTCCCAGCCCCCCTGCCCGCCCCACTTCCTCCCCTCCCTGGCTCTGCACCCGCCCGTGCACAGTGACCTCGGACTTCTTCCTCTCCCTGGTCCCCTCACGCAAACAAGTTCCAGCTCCCATTGTCACATTGTCGGTCACCCTCTCAGTGCCCCTCACCGGGACCAGCCCAGCCTCCCGGTGTTCCTTTCTCTGGCCACAGCCTCTGGGCTCTGCCGCCCAGGTGGAAGGATCTGTCTAAGACGGTTCATTTCCTAGCTTGAAAACTTCTGCTGACTTCCAACATCATCCCTCTCCAGGTAAGCCCGATGCCTCAGCTCAGGGCCTCATGGCACGTGGCATTCTCGTGGCGGCTCCTCAGCCTTCCCCGCCATGCCCCCATCGGTGCTCCAAGAGGACCGCACATGTACTTTGTGAAGGGCCTATCCCAATGTGCTGTGGACAGAAGTCCGCCCTGCTGGATGTGGGCTCCAGAGCAGGACCTGAATTTAGTCAGCTGGGTCTCTGCAACCCAGCAGGGCCTGGCACACAGTAGGTCTTGATGTGGTGTTTGGGAGCGCTTGGCTCGTCGCATGCTGGCCCCTTGTGTGTAGGGCATTGACTGAGGGCCCTTGTTCTCTGCCAGAGCAAACACTCATCTGCCTGCCCAGGTGGGTGGCAGCAGCCTGGGCCACTTCCGGCACTGCCCCTACCCTGCCGTTCACCCACTCTGGCCCCAGCTTCTTGGTGGTATTCCGGGGTGGGGGATCCCAGAGGGAGGAATGAGATCATGCACAGCAAGGTCTTCGAGATCCTCAGAGAAAGGCGCCTCTATAAATGCAGCTGTGATTAACCCTGTTGGAACCCACTTGGTGTTTTAATTGCCCCGCCAACGGCCTGGCTGAGCACCCACAGCTGAGTTCCCAGGGTTGGGAGCTGACAAGGCTGGGTGGGGCCAAGAGGGGCCAAGGTGGGGTGGGCGTCCCCTTCTGAGGCGCACAGTAGCCATGACGTGTGGGGTGCAAGGCTGTGTTGACTTCCTCAGCCTCTCTGCAGCCTTCTTGTCTGTCATATGCGCCTGAAGGTACTCTGACTACAACCCAGTCCCCAGAGATATCCTGTGTTCTGTCTCCTGTCCTTAGCTTCCTGAGGGCAGAAAGAGGAGGCTTTTACTCCAGCCCACGCACGAACCCACAGGGAACCCAGGTCTAGTGATAGAACAATGCTAGGTGATTGGATTCCCCACCCTGCCTTCTGGGAGCTGAGCCTGTAGGGTGATGAAGCACACAAGAAGCCAGGACCCTGGTCAGGACTGTGAGAAGTAGAGATCAGGGCTCAAGGGAGTTGAGTGGGGAATGGTAGTGCGGGCCAGGGGCATGGGGTGGTTTAGGTGCAGGAAGACCATACAGGGTAGATGGGCTGTGGCCCAGATCTGAGCTGCATCGGCAGAGCTGGGGAATTAGCAGTGGGTAGAAGAGATAGAAGTGCACGATCTGTTCAGGTAGGAGGGTTGCTAGTGAATTAGCCCCTTCTTGCTCCTGGGCTTGGAACACAAAAGCCTTCTCGAACAGGGCCCCACTAATAGCCTGCTGAACATGGAATTCTTGCAGCACTCACTCACTTCAGCTTTGAGACGGGGATCCAGGGGGTCAGGCTTTCTTTGGGAAGAAAGAGATGAGCATCCTTCCCCAGAGCAGTACCCAAGCCCATTGGAGGCCTCGGACTCACAGCCCCTTAGGGAAGACTGGGGCTGAGGCAGGGGAGGCTGGTGGTCAGACTAGGGTCTTTAACCCACACCCGCTCAACCACGAGTTGGGGGATAATTCCTTTCTTCCCTTCATCCCAGAAAGGAAAACAAGGTTGGCGACTTGGTATAATTACACCTTTTACACCCCGTACATGGCCCTTGTCCAACTCTGGTCTGAAAGGTGGCACAGCAAAGCTACAGTGACAAGCAGTTGCTTGGCCACACAGTAAAGTGGCACTGGATTACAACCCAACGCATAAGACAACACCCATGAGTCCAGACGGATATGAATGTAGGACTAAGAAATGAGGAAGAATTCCAAATAAACTATATAGATATTCTGTCCTTAGAGAGGGTGGAACATAACTCCTTGTTTGTTAAGTGTGGGCTGCACCTAGTGACTTCCTTCCAAAGAGGACAGCATGAAGAGGGAGAAGAAGCAAATTTACAGCGGAGAAACCTGACAGATGCTACTTGAGCCAGGTCATCAAGGTCACCATCAACCCTTGATGTGTGACGAGAATATACCTTCCTCGGCAAAACACATAACTCCGGTCTCATCTTTCTTTAAGGAGACAGATTCCAATAGAGGGCATCCTGGAATATGCCTGACCCGTACTCTTTGCAGCTATCAGAGTCATGAAAAACGAGGAAAGCCTGAGGAAATGCCAGAGCCAAGAGGAGCCTAAGGAGGCACGGCAACTAAACGGAATGTGGGGTCCTGGAACAGAAAAAGGACGACAGGGAAACTGAATACATCTGAATAAAGCATGAAGTTCGGTTCATAGTAATGTCCCAACACTGGCTGGTTAGTTGTAAGCAGTGTGCATCCTAGTATAAGAGGCTAATGACAGAGGAAACTGGGTGTGGGGTATATAGGAACTCCCTGGATTATCTTGCAATAATTCTGTAAATCTAAAACTGTCTAAAAGGAAAGTTTATGAAGAGAGAGAGAGAAAAGGAAAACGAGCAGCTTGGCTCCGCCCCAGCCAAAGCACCACCGGCAAGACAGATGGACAAGGAGCAGGGGTGGGTGGAAAGGAGAGGAGGCGGCGAGTGAAGTGGGCAGCTGCTTTATTTCCGAACAAGATGCCGCATGCAGCCCCAGCCCTGCCCCCACACCTGGGAACCTGAGCACAGGTGAGCTGGGCAGCTGCAGGCCTCTCGAGACAAAGCTGAGGGAAGTCTGAGAGTGTTCCTCCCCTGACCAGAGGGACAGGTCGCCACGGCTGTGGTGTGACGACTCAGCTGTCCAGGGAATAGGGAGTAAAGGGATCGGGGTCCTCTAACGTCAAGGGGAGGCCGGAGGGGGACACACCTTCCCTGTTGGCAGGAGGAAAAGGAACAACAGCTGCGTCCAAGGGCTTGGAGGACAGTAGAGCGGAAGGGCCATCCTTGGGCTGAGTTCTGGAATGCCAAAAGAAGACCCAAAGTGAGAGCAGTGTAGAATCGGA
>NC_138383.1:16849310-16869482 GCF_054177405.1 Leptonychotes weddellii
ACCAGCAACCTTCTGATGATGGTTTGGCTTGTCAGCCAGCTTACTTATAAGGAACGAGTGCAACATTCCAGAGAAGATTCCAGCATAAGGGGTAGATACTTTTTCATAGGCTGTAAGTAAATGGGCTTTGTGGTTTATCCATTGGTCTAACGTGAATTTGGTTAATGTGAGACACTTAACCCATAATCCCATGAACTTGGGGGCCAGACAGGGTTGAATTTATGGAATCAAAAAGCTAAGGATCAGACTTGGACTGTGCTAGCTTCACCTGGGTGATGCTGCCTCCTGAAGAACAAGCTGGCCATACCCTGACAGGTATGTTTTTGGGCTTCTCAGGTCTGTATCTTGGTCCCACCCTAACCACGTGGAGGTTTGATTCCTCAGCACTGCCTGAAGGGTATCTGAGCTTAGTCAGGATGGAGAAATCAGCCCCCGGAAGACCCAAGGTGAGGTACAAGGATGGTGCCAGTCCATCTCCTCCTTGTGGCTAACCACATGGTCTAGAAACGGGGGAGACCTGTGGATCCCACTGTATTTGCTTTATGTGGCCCCTGGTCACACTGCTAATTAGTCTGTGGCCTACAGCCTTGCCAGAAAAGATACCACATCTGATTTCTGTAAGATTCTATAAGGCCCAAAGATTCACAGAAGGAGGGAAAAGACGCAGCCGGATTCTCCTGGCTGTGCTATCCAAGAGGAAATAGAAGGAGAACCGCTTTTGCTCCTGGGTGGGCTGACTGCCTTACCTGCTTCTGGGAGTTCTTCCTCCGGGGATGCCACTGCCTCTGCATTCCGTGCTGTTCTGAGGCCTTTTCCAGATTTTGCAGTCTCATGATGGAGGCTGCCAGGGAAGCTTCCTGGGTTCTGGGGACAGAGAACCTGGTTACTAATGCCCGTGCCCCTGACATCCTTCTGGACAGTTCCATGTCCACCCAGACAACCTCAAAGGAATAGGTAGGGGTTCAGGAAAGACACAACAGAGGAGTGTGGCAGAGGCCAGTCCCCCAGGGGAGGGAGCTGAAATACCAAACACCCCAAACAGCAGATAATTAAAAACACAAAAAACTTTTTTGGGCGATTTTCTTTCCTAATTCTGTTGGTATCTAGTGTTTTAGGAAATCTATATATAGCTGGAGCAGAGTGAAGAGGCCATTCAGAAATATGTTGAGGATTTAGCCAGGGATTAAAAATAAGCTTTGAGGGGCACCTGGGTGGCTCAGTTGGTTAAGCGTCCAACTCTTGATTTCAGCTCAGGTCATGATCTCAGGGGTTGTGAGATTGGGCCCCATGTTGGGCTAATGCACTGGGTATGGAGCCTGCTTAAGATTCTCTCTCTCTCTCTGTCCCTCCCCTACTAAAAAAAGAAGAAGAAGAAGAAGAAGAAGAAGAAAAGCTTTTAATAATCTGCACACTAGGGGCGCCTGGGTGGCTCAGTCGTTAAGCATCTGCCTTCGGCTCAGGTCATGATCCCAGGGTCCTGGGATCGAGCCCTGCATCGGGCTCCCTGCTCCGCAGGAAGCCTGCTTCTCCCTCTCCTGCTCCCCCTGCTTGTGTTCCCTCTCTCGCTGTGTCTCTCTCTGTCAAATAAATAAATAAAATCTAAAAAAACCCAAAACACCAACAATCTGCACACTAGCTAATATACAGGCAGGTAATGGAAATTAGTAATTAAGCTGTTAACTATCATTAGCCCTAGGGGATGGGAATGGAGAAGAGTAAGTTTCACGTTTTGCTTTATTCTATACCATTTCAATTTTTGTCAGTGTGTGTGGATACCTTGAAATTTAAAAGAAAAAGAAGGATGATTTTTTGGAAGTGGGGTGATTTTGAGAAAATGTGGAAGGTTAAGGGGAAAGATGAGAGCAATGGAAGTAGCCCGTTAGAGCTAAAGGTGTAACTTGAGTAGAAGTCATCAAGTCTAACCCATTCACTTTTTAGAAGAAGCAACAGTAGGGGTGGGGACAGGACTTGGACTTGCCCAAGGTCACTTACAAATTACCAGCAGAGCGAGGACATGACCCAGGTCTCCTGACCCCCAGGCCAGGCCATGACAACAACCCAGGATCCCAGGAAGGGGGGAGGTGGCCACAGAGGGGACACCATATGCCAAGTCAAGGCCTGGCTCTGCACTCTTATCCTGGAGTGGAGCTGCCTGGAACCCCAGTCTCCTTTAGTTCCCCAAAGGGGGGTGTCCCCACCTGAGTTCTGTGCGGGTGCCCCCTCACCCAGTGGAGGTGGAGGCCCGGAGGGCAGACGCAGGGCAAGGGCTGGCTCACACGACAGGCCATACGTGGCTCACTGTTCTCCGCACTGCCGCCTGTAGCTGATCTGACCCTGAGTCAGATCTGAGGGCCGCACCCGCTGGGAAACCCACAACCTGGTTAGTTCTCAGGTAACTCCTATCCTCTCCGATGCCCAAGTCTGCCATCAGATCCCCAAGAAGCCAGCTACTCCAGGTCCTGTTACTGTACCGGCTGGCAGGCGGCTGCACCAGGAACAGGAGGAGATGGCCCCGTCCCCGAAGGCATTGCTTCACCTCAGGGCAACGGCCCCCTTCACGCCTCTGCTCCCCAGGGTGATGGACGGGAAGATACCAGAAGATCCAGCCAGAAAGAGGCCCTGTCAGTCTCCTTTCCATCCTGCTCCTCTTACCTTGGGGAAGGGCTGAGATGGCTTGAGGAAGTTCCCATCCCCGGAATCTGGGCTGTAAATATGGACCAGGTTGTTGGGCGTCACGTTGAGGTAGTGATTTCGGAGCGAAGGAGAAAACACTCCAACCTGGAGCCGAGGAAGGGGGAAGGTCAGAGCCCTCATGGAGCACTAGATGCTTTCAGATGCCACCTGGTCCCCCGCCTACCTCCCCCTTGCTGGCCTCGGCACCAGGGTCACACAAATCGCTTCTGCCCCAGCCCTGGGCCAGAGAAGAACCACTTACCGCACCCACCCTCCTGCCCTCGCAGCACAACCCCTCATCCCCATCCACCTCCGAAGAACGGGAGCCAGGCAGACAACTCAGGGGCCTTCTCCAGGGTGGGAGGGTTGGAGAGCAGGTCCCCGTTCAGAGCTCCCCATACCTGCTTTAGCAGCAGCACCGAGCCAGGCTTCAGCTCACTCTGACGGGTCTCAAGCAGCAACCTGTGCACCGTGCCCTGCATCTCTCCTGCAAATACCGCATGGCCCATCAGTCTGGGTCAAGGGCAGCACAGGGACTGGTTTGGGCCCTGGCTGGGAAGTGGGCCATTCACTGCCTCAATTTTCCCGTCTGCGAATGGAGAGGACGATTCCTCCTCATCTCCTGAACTCAACGAAGGCCACTCATCAGACTCTCCCAGGACCTGACTCCTCACCCGTGGGGTCCTTGAAAACCACGCTGGCGTCCATTGTGCTCCGACTCAGGGACTTGATCATCACTGCCATGTTGGGGACCTTGTTCCTGGGAAGCTGCTTCAGGGCTGCCTGGTTATAGGGAGAGGCATTTGCTGAGCAAGCCACGTCCTACCTGTGAGGTTCCCAAGTGTGCCAGGGCAACCCGGGAGCTGGGAGGGGGCGCAGAGTACAGATGTGGTGAGGATCTGCCTTTTGTGGAGGGCAAAAAGGCAGTCTGAAGGACTCATCCTGTCTCTCTCTCTCTCTAGCAGACCCGAGGCTGGCAGGTCCTTCATTTATCCCCCCTGCTTCCTTTCTCCAGCATATATGTATTTATACAGAGCTCCATCACCGCGGGCCATGGGCACATGTTCGCACAGGACCCTGGACCTCTAGGGAGCTTGAAAGGTAGCCGTGTACTCACCCCACCTCATCCAGGGCCTGGACATGCAGAGACATACCCATACCCCACTTTCGCCTTCCACCTGTGCCCAATAGTAGTGAAATGCTGGGTGAGTGGAAGATACAACCAAAGGGCCTCCATGCAGCTGCTCAGAGATAGGCCTGGGGTAAGAGGGAGCAAATGGACAGCCCCTTCCCTAAGGTGGAGTAGGACAGCAGGTTGGTGAAAAGGAGAAAAATGGTCTTTCTTGCACGTCTCAGCACCCAGGATCTTTACCTTCCGCAGCACCATGATGATGCTGTAGGTACAGAGGAAGCAGGTAGAATCTCTCTCGTCCAGGCCCAGAGCAGATTTCATGGCCAGCCAGGGCCCTCGCCCAAAATCCTCCTCCGCCGATGCCTGGGAACTAGTAACAATCTGGCACCACAGAGCAGAGGGGGAGCCTGCATTAATGGATTCACCCTGCTACAGACCTTGGCTGAGACAGGATGGGGGGCTGCGAGGGAAGGGCGAATTCCCTATAGCATGGTGACCAGTCTCTCCTCTCCTACATCACAAAACAGTATGTGAGATTTTGTTGCATAGCACATCTTTCACTAAGCAGAGATAGCAAAGGTGCTCCTTATTTTATTTTATTTTAATCAAGTCCTGACTTTAGTTGCATTGAAGCAAAAGGCTACGTCTCTTGTGTAATAGACTCGAGAAGTCTTAGGGCCAGGGAGCCCCCATACACACTGACAGGCTTCCAGAGTGCCTTAGCCATTTTTTTTAAAGATTTTATTTATTTGGCAGAGAGAGAGACAGCGAGAGAGGGAACACAAGCAGGGGGAGTGGGAGAGGGAGAAGCAGGCTTCCCGCAGAGCAGGGAACCCGATGTGGGGCTCGATCCCAGGACCCTGGGATCATGACCCGAGCTGAAGGCAGACGCTTAATGACTGAGCCACCCAGGCGCCCCGAGTGCCTTAGCCATTTTGAAACCAGTCATAGTTTATTTGGGATGCCTCTGGCTTGACTATTAACCTCCTTATATTAAAAAATGCTTTGGGGCACCTGAGTGGCTCAGTTGGTTGAGTGTCTGACTGTTGGTTTCAGCTCAGGTCATGATCAGGTCATGGGATCAAGCCCTGCATCGGGCTCCTCACTCAGTGCAGAGTCTGCTTTGTCCCTCTCCCACTGCACCTCCCTGTGCCCTGCTCTCACGCTCTCTCTCTCGAATAAATAAATAAAAAATCTTTTTTTTTAAAAAAAAAGATTTATTTATTTGAGAATGAGAGACAGAGAGCACGAGAGGGAAGAGGGCAGAGGGAGAAGCAGACCCCCTGCTGAGCAGGGAGCCCGATGTGGGACTCGATCCCGGGACTCCAGGATCATGACCTGAGCCGAAGGCAGTCGCTTAACCAACTGAGCCACCCAGGCGCCCCAATAAATAAAAAATCTTAAATAAAAGAATGCTTTGTATCCAGATGAGTATTTGCTACTCTGGATCTGAAGCGGGCTGGTGGATCTGTGGAAGTGCAGCAAAGAGAATTAAAAGCAAAAGTAGGTCTGAGGGCAGAGCAGGTCAACCAGAATCCCAGTGAGGAGGGAAGATGGGTCTCACCCACCAAAAAGAAACCCACTGGAGGCCAGACGAAGGCAGATCCTTCCCAGCTCAGTTCCCCAAAACCTGAGAGGAGGGGATCCTGAGATACAATTTCCTCATACTTCTGACACTCCCCTCCCCCGAGGGAAGATGGAAGTTAGCTGGGCCTTTCTTAGATGAGAAAGAAGACTGGACGCATGACTTCGGGCAGCATCAGGAGAGGCTTCCCCTTATGCCAGTAAAACCGCCACCTCTCCAAACGGCCTTCACCATGTGCGTGACCTTTGGTGCATGACCCCGGGAACAGGCCTAGCAGCGTAGACTGCTTCCCACCTCCTGGAACCCACAGGGATGTCCCTTGCTCGCTCTTAAACGATGCCCAGGAAATCAGCATTTGCGTGGAACTAGTTACCTCTGTCCGGAATTTAGCCCGAGCACTGTGAGTCGGAGTCTGGGGTGTGGAAACCACGATCTCCTCCAGATTCTTCTCACTGTGCTACAAGGGGAGAGGGAAGGGGAAGGTGAGAGCAAGCACAGCAGCTGTTACCTACAAGTACAGCTTCTTGTCTGGCTTACATAATGAGTTCAGGAAACTATCAGGGACAATTAACACATATCATATCTCTCCTAACGAAGTCTCGGGAGCCTTGTTGGCAGCTCAAAAAAGATGCTTTGGGGATTGTTTAGGAAATGTGAGGAAGCTGGAGCTGGCCCAGGAGCAGAACCCAGGGCTTCCTGAAGGAGGCAATGACCCGGATAGAGAGGCCTGGGATAGGCCCAGGGGCAGCCTTCCCCAAGTCCCTTCTCAGGGACCTACCCCTTCCCCACAGAGCTCCAGCCCAGGAGGAATGTGGACGGCCTCCTTGGATTTTCCTTAGAGTGCTAGCAAAGGGCAAGGAACGGGCAGAAATTATTTGAACCACCCTTAAAATGCGAGAAAAGGAGTACACCAATCACAACCAGAGTGGACCCTCAAGGTCCCATGATCTGGAATCTGATCCAAGATGGTTTGATGGATACTGTCCCTCCACCATCGCTGAAATCCAAACTGTCAGCATAGCGCAGCTTCCCCACGCGGACCCCACACGCCAGCCACAGTGACCTGTTCCGTGTACCTCTGACAGCATCCTGCCCTTACACCTCTGTGCCTTCGCACACACTCTTCCCTGTCTTCCCACTGCTGAAATGCCTCCCAGAGCACAGCCTTCCTACACACACCTGTTAACCTCCTCCCTGACCCTCCAAAGCCCACTCAGGAAGCCCAAGGAGCCCAGTGTCTCCGCAGCACCCAGGGACACTGCATTTTACGTATCATCGTTCCTTCGCATCGGCTTCTTCTGCTGTGCTGTGAACAACTTGGGACAGGAGCTACTTCTATTTTAACCTCTGCGTTCTCAGTTCCAAGCAAATCGCCCAATGCATACAAGTCCTTAGTAAATATAAGTGAACGGATCTTCCCGCCCCAGTGCTAGCAACAGGAGGCGCTCAACAAAGGAAAGTCGTGAAGTTCTCAGAGCCTGAAGCGCTCTCTCACCTGTGGCTTTTCGAGCATTCAATTCTTCCTTCCCACTTCTTTGAACTTCTGCAGCTTTGGAAACCCCCTCTCTACACTTCCTTCCTTCCCTCCCACCCCCCAGGAGTAAGGATATTGTGGGACTGGATGGCACTGGAACTCCTGCTTCTCCCTCCCGCCCCACCCCCTCCCGCCTCACCCCCCGCCCGTGTCCCGGACAGGTCCAGCTTCTGCCGAAGACAAGCTGTCTCTCACCTGATGAGGCAGGACCCCGGCCGGGCCGGGGAAGCGGCGAGTTTTGGCGTGGGCGGGCTGCTGGGGTGTCCGGTGGGCGGCAGTGACCAGCTGCACCAGGTGGTTGGTGACGATGGGCGTCTGCAGAACTGCCTGGGGAGCCGGGGAGGAATGGGGGCTCTTTGGGGTGCTGAGAGGACACTTGACAGAAGACACTGGAGCTCGGGGTTGTAAGGGGCTCTGGGGAAATGATCCAGAGATAGTCCTTGAGGGAGTAGAACAGATCGAGTTGGGAGTTCGTGGTCCGGGAAAATGAGATTTGCCAGGTATGGAGGCATTTGGACACTGGAATGAGTGACCAGGGAAATGGTTTTGAGGCCTACTCCGAACAGGCCTGCCAGCTGCTTGGGGAGGCTGTGGTGCCTGAACTGGGGGGCCCTTCTGACAGGCTTCCCAGGGGGGCTGCTGAGCAGGAACCACTGAAGCAGTTGGGATGGGAAGGTTGCTGGTGGCACCAGATCTCAAGGGGGGTTGTAGAGTCCTACAGTGGACAACAGGCTCTAGAGGCTCATCGTGGGCTGACAGGACACTAGGTATGTGGGGAGCAGGTATGGGCCCCTTTTGGCAAGACCTGCTCAGATCAGCTACCCGGGCCTTTTTAGCCACTGCTGAGTCCTCCTGATGCCAGGTGGGCAGGATTCCTGGGGCCTCACTGCTGACTCCAATGTCCAGCTCCATGCCAGGCCCCTCCAGCTCCATGCTTGCCAGGACCTCATCAAATTCATCTTGTTCAGGCCCCTCGAAGCCCCCAGTCACTGGTTGCTGGTTCTCAAACCTGAGAAGGGGGCAGGAAGCGGAGGTCTGGGGTCTGGCTGGCTCTTTGAGCACTTCGGTCAGTGTCACTTGTCTCTGATGGCCAGTCCAGCTGCTAGAAGTCAAGACAGGCCTTAGGGGGGCTGTTCCTACGGAAGGTGGACCCCTGATGGCCCCAGGCATGCTGGAGGTAGGAAGGCGGAGTCCCAGAGCTGACAGGCGCAAAGCCTCTGAAGGAGCAGTGGGGCCTGATGGCAACTGCCCAGAAGACTGTGCCTGCACGGAGTCCTGTGGCCTGGAAGAGACGGGTCTCAGGCACCCAGCCTTCACAGGCCGCGAGCCAGCAAACTGGTTCTCTGCATCCTCCACAGCAGACAAGAAGTCCTACAAAGAAGCAGAGACGGTGGGTCTTGGCATCCAGAAATCAAGAAACACTCTGCTTTTACTGTTTCAGGCATGTGGTATGTTTGTAGGGGCAGATACACGTAAGCAAGAAACCAAGGCATGGAAGGCTGTGGTGAGGTCTCTCACCACCTTTGACCTTGCCCATAAGCCCACTCCCCCACTTTTTTTAAAGATTTTATTTTTTTAAGTTTTTTTTTTTTTTTTTAAGTAATCTCTACATGCAATGTGGGACTCAAACTTACAATCCCAAGATTGAGAGTCGCATGGTCCACCGACTGAGCCAGCCAGGTGCCCCAGCACCCCCAGACTTCTCCCAGAAACATTCAGGGGTGCCTGGCTGGCTCAGTTGGTGGAATATGTGACTCCTGATCTCAGGGTCGTGAGTTCAAGTCCCACTTTGCATGTAGAGATTACTTAAAAATAAAATCTTTAGCACTATATGTTAACTAACTAGAATTTATTTTATTTATTTTTTAAAGATTCCATTCATTTATTTGAGAGTGAGAGAGAGAGAGAGAGAGAGAGAGAAAGAGCACGAGCTGTGGCGAGGGGTGGGTAGAGAGAGAAGCAGACTCCCTGCTGACCTAGGAGCCCGATGCGGGGCTCGATCCCAGGGCCCCAGGATCACGTCCCGAGCTGAAGGCAGATGCCTAACCAACTGAGCCACCCAGGCGCCCCACTAACTAGAATTTAAATAAAAATTTGAAGAGGGGCGCCTGGGTGGGTCAGTCAGTTAAGCGTCCGACTCTTGATTTCGGCTCAGGTCATGATCTCAGGGTTGTGAGATCGAGCCCTGCATTGGGCTCCATGCTCAGTGGGGAGTCTGCTTGAGATTCTTTCCCTCTCCTTTTGCCCCTCCCCCCTCTAAAAATAAATAAACAAATTAATTAATTAAAAACTTGAGGAAAAAAGTCCTAAAAAAAAAAAAAGAAATTTTCTAAGGCTAAGTCTTTAGGTAGCTTCTCCTGGGGGGCGGGGGAGCAGGCAGAAGCAAACATACCTGGGCACTGAGAATCAAATCACCCAAGGTCACACACGCATCTCAAGGAAACAAGTTTCCTGGTGTCCAGCCTGTGCAATAGGGGTCTCTCCAGCTGGTCATGCTGCCTGTCCTCAACCCACTCCTCCCCCCATCCACCAGACACACACACACACACTCACACACACAGCCTTCAGTAAGCCAGAGGCCTTGGATCTAGCAAAATAGGCAGAAGTTAAATATAGCTTTTCAAGCAAGTTAAATTAAGTACGGATTCCAGTTGGGAAGCAAGGTGAGATTGACACCTTCAAGAGCAACAGACCTGTTCTGAGGGTGTTTTTGAGTCAGAGCTGCTGATTTAACTGACAGGAAGGTCCCCTCCACCACCATCCTCTGCCGCTGCATTGGACTGTCTGGGCCAGGGCAAGGTTTTTTCCTGCTTTGTGTATTATCAGGAGAGTAGCATACTCCAGCAGGACTACCATGGGGTTTAGCAATATCAGAATTATAGCAGCAATGAAATCCTGATGATCCTGGAGGTTGATGGATCCCTTTTCCCCTAAAGGGCTCACTCTTAGACATGACGTCATCCGCCTGGGGAAGGGGGAAAGGGACTGGTCTTGGAACAGAAACTTGAACTCTTTTTTTTTTTTTAAATTTAATCTCTACGCTCAACATGGGGCTCGAACTCAAGACCCCGAGATCAAGAGTCACATGCTCCACTGAGCCAGCCAGGTGTTCCAGAGACCTTCACTCTTAATCCCATTGCCGGCTCAGCAGTCCTCCCATCACCTGGTAAGACCCAAGTGGGGCACTTAGCAGTCACTTTTTCAGCCTGTAATTACACATTTCCAAAGCTGAAAGACAAAGACAAGGACACATCTCCTCAACAAAGCTGGCAATTTTGAATTTTTTTTTTTTTTTAAAGATTTTATTTATTTATTTGAGACAGAGAGAATGAGAGAGAGAGAGCACATGAGAGGGGGGAGGGTCAGAGGGAGAAGCAGGCTTCCTGCCGAGCAGGGAGCCCGATGCGGGACTCGATCCAGGGACTCCAGGATCATGACCTGAGCCGAAAGCAGTCGCTTAACCAACTGAGCCACCCAGGCGCCCGGCAATTTTGAATTTTTATATAAAAACAAAATTCAAGTCCCCAAGTGATGACGAGAACATCTAACAATTTGAAATGGCACTGGGTGCCAGGGACCATGTAAACATTTTACCAGAATTCTCTCAATGAGTTTTCATGATGGCCCTAATAGGTGTTATTATTATTCCTGTTTTACAGATGCAAAAGTGGAGATTCAGAAGTTAAGTAACTTCACAGAACCAGGACTAGAACCCATATGTGTCCCTGTCACCATGTCTTAGGGCCTCAATGAATGAGACATGCCAGAGACCGGTTTTTAAGAGGTCTGAGGAAGGTCTGTTTTCCCTTTCAAACCTTAGGTTCCAAAAGCTTCAAAGGAAGGGGAACGTGGGGCTTGGGTCCCTGGTGCAGCATTCATCACCATACTAGGTACAAATGGGGCATCTCGACAAATTCTAAACATGATTTTTAAAGCACAGCACTGGGAGACAAAAAGTAAGTTTGAATGGCTTGTCATTGATAAATAAAGTAATTCTACTCTATAAATGTAGTTCAGTATCTACGTATGTTAGCCTGGAATCAGGAGGCCAAGACCTCACACTGGTTGTTGGTGCTGTATTCTTACCTTTTTTGCATTTTACTCACTTAAATCCTGCCTCTTTCTGAGAAGGATTTCAGGTAGCAATTTTGGACCTCCCAGATGAAACTATATCCATTGGATCTGAGTGGGAAGAGAGCTGTGGGGATTGCTAGCTAGTTCAGTGATCTCTGACTATACCCCAAGATTAGAAATAGCCCTGCCTGGGCCCATCCCCAGAAATTCCGATTTAATTGGTGTGTGTCAGGGCCTCAGCAGGAGTGATTCTAACGTGCCAGCTTCCGATCTAGTCTAATCCCTCATCTTCTGAGAGAGAGGGAAGGGAAGAAAATCTGAGGCAAAAGAACATCCCTCCTATTATAGAAGAGAAAACAGAAGGCCAGAGAGTGAAGTAATTTGCCCTGGCTCACATAGCCACTTGGTGACCCCAGGCCTCCTGTCATCCACTAACTGTGTTGTCTCTGGTTCTCCATAAACTTTCTTCCCACCTCAAGTATTCCATCATAAAGGTGAACTGAATCATCCACATGACCCAGCTTCCAGGCAAAGGCCCTTGTAATTTAAAGGCATGCCAATTAGGCAGCTCTGTTTTTCTGTCTCTAAAACAGTTAAGTAGGCTGTTTACATGTCTCATCTTCTCTCAGCCTGTCACAGACAAAAAAAGCTATACATGTCAAGTAAAAGGAGGCTGGGGCAGACTGCTTCAAAATGTTCTGGGTCTGGGTGTTGACAACTCAAGACCTCCTCTGCTATCTCTGATCACCAACACTTCCTTACCTCATCTTCAAACTCTTCTTCCACAGTAAACAGCTTCTGCAAACTGCATGCCTGAAAGGAAAACAAAGCAATTGAGGTTGGAGGAGAGATACTGTTTGCAAGTACATTCTGTCCTCACTATGCTTCTTCCAATTCTAACAAGACCATCAGGTGTACTGTTTTGTTTTGTTTTTTTGCTAGTGCTGAAGGAGGAATAAGGGATGAGGAGGGAAGAGATGGGATTTACTTAAAGATTTACATGATTTAGAATCCTTTCTTGTAAAATAATCCACTCAGGTCCATCTGCATTCGCCTTGCAAGAGGGAGGAGGAGGCAAGGGGAAGGCTGACAAAGGGAGCATGGGTCATTCTTTAGACTCAGCACTGTGCACATGGGCCTAAGGATTTTGCAACATCCCAAAGATTTGGCCTGGGGAACCTATGTCAAACGTAGGAGAGGTTACCATAAATCCAGGCATGCCCAGCACAGTGGCCTTGTTTCTGAAACAAGTGGTTTCCTTCTATCTAATCCAATGCACCAAAGCCAGCGTCCCAGGAGGGCAGGATGCCCTGGTCCACAGTTCCTTCTTTCTTTTTTTTTTTTTAAAGATTTTATTTATTTATTTATTTATTTGAGAGAGAGAGAAACAGCATGAGAGGGGATAGGGTCAGAGGGAGAAGCAGGCTCCCCGCCGAGCCAGGAGCCCGATGTGGGACTCGATCCCAGGACTCCGGGATCATGACCTGAGCCGAAGGCAGTCGCCCAACCAACTGAGCCACCCAGGCGCCCCTCACAGTTCCTTCTTTCTAGGCAGCAGGGCTGCTGTAGCCAATTCTGAGGCATGTGTCAAGCCCAGCGCGGCGGGCTGTGCCTAACGCCAGATGCCAGAGCAGCCAAGAGCTGCAGTTAGACATACCCACCCCCCAGCGTCCAAGGATCAGAGGGTAACCGGCTACGGGGAGGGGGTCGGCTCTGGAGGCGTGACGTTTGAGCACCCCGAGAACGATGAGCAGTTCTCCAAGAAGAGATGGAAGGCAGCAGGAGGGAAACAGGCCCAGAGGGAGGTGTGTGGAGAGAACCTTCCCAGGGTCTCAGGCAAGCCCTGACTAGAGCCCAGGTGTCCCGAAGCCACCAAGCTCTGACCCAAACCCTAACCCGGCCGTGCAGCTCGCACGAGTGCGGGGCCGCAAGCCCGAAGGCAGTTCCGCGGCCCGGGGCGCAGCATTACCATGGCGACGGCGGGCGGCCTCCCGACCGAGGGTTAGCCGGGCAGGCCCCGACTCGAGGGGTCGCCGGGGCCTCGGACTTGTCCCGGGCGGGAGAGGCGGAGTCCGGGCAGCGGGGTCTCTGGTGCGAGGGCGCAAAGACAGGACTCTGCGACCCGGGAGGGGGCCGAGAGAGGGTCGCCGGGAGGCCGGGGACCGCAGCCCAGGGCCGCTTTCGAAGTGGCCGCCACTCCAGCGTCTCCGCCCTCTTAAAGGGGCGGGCCTATTTCTATCCCGCCGACACAAAGGCCCTTCCTCCGTCTGTCTTCCGCCTCGGCCTTAAAGGGAAATGAGTGGGCTCTCGGTCGCCCCCCAGCGGCCCCTCGGGCCAGGTCGGCTGGTTCAACTGGAGTTCTGGGAGAGCAGGTTGGGAATCCTGGGTCCCCAGTCCCGCCCACCCTCTTCTCTTGAATTAAGCACGCTAGGGACTGGGTACTGAAGCTTAACTCTCGTTCACATTAGAATCCGCCCCATTGGTTGCTTGTCTGTTCATCTAGCCATCCATACTTGCAACACATATATTAAGCAAAGATGTTCTTGGTCTTGCTCTTTTCAATCCTTCATATTTCAGCTTAGATCTCAGATCTTCCCTGTCACTTATCTCTCAAGTAACATCCATCCCCCCACCCAACACTCTATTTCCTTCTCAGCACTTTTCATAATTTATAATTGTCATGGTTTACATCTTTATTGTGTGTCTTCCTTGCTAAAATATGAGCTCCCGGGTTTCAGCACCAAAAACCAAACAAAAATGAGCTCCATGAGGGCAGGGACTTGGTCTGGCTTGTTAAACTTTATGTCCCCAGCACTTAGCACAATGCTCAATAGAATTATTGAAGGAATGGTACAATGACTGGTGTGTATCTGGCACAGTACTTAACACTGGGGATAGAGAAATTAATAAGACTCCTTGTGTCCTCAAGTTCACAAGTCAGGGAGACACAGGTCAAAAGATAGTCTAGGATAGTTGTGCAGAGAGATGGGCCCGGATCCAGTGAGCTGGCAAAGCTAGCTCTCATGAGCCAGCCCTCAGTCCTCTCTCTGTTCTTCTTCTTGCTTGTTATTATAGGGCTAGTTAGAGTGATGCTAGGGCCGCATAGATTTGAGGACTCAAAAGGCAGGAGGAAGGTAGCTGACTCAGGTTCTTAATGATGTGATCTGAACCAGCTTTGGATCTTCCCCAGAGTGGCTTGGCCTGGCCTCACCTCTGGGCAACCATCATAGCTTCTTGTGGACCAGTTTACCTGTCCCATGTCAGAATGGAAGCCAGAATGGCGATGGGAGATGGAAGCTGGACCCCTAACTCTCATCCAAGTTAGGAATTCCTTCACAGCCTCTGTGCTTCTTCTGAGCTGGGGTACAAAACCCCAACTCTCCCGCTTACAGGCCTTCTCTTCTCAAGAGCAGCTCATTCTGCTCAGCTCCAGATAGTCCTGGAGACCCAGTTGCAGGGGTCCTGGGACCTCTGGGCTCTGTCAGCTCCAGCTGAAGGGGGATCACAGAGCCCAAAAGGCCAAGAGGACTAACAGCAACTCCTACCCACACTGAAGTTTGCAGCTTCCAATTTTAACCGCTAGCTCATTTTGTCTTTACAAAGATCCCATGAAGAATGGGGGGCCAGTATTATTTTACAGATTAGGAAACTCAGGCCCAGGGGGTAAGAGACCCCATCAGGGTCACACAGTCACTCAGTGGTGGATCTTCTGATGGGAAATCCTGTTTTCTTCTCCATCACTTTTCTAAGTTCAATAAATTTGGCATCTACTGCCCCCAACTCCTGTTAGAACCTGGATGGGGGTGGGGGTAGGTGGTCGGAGCAAATGGAAAATGAGAACCTGGGACACTTTAGAGAGGAGCTGACAGGACACAGTGAGGAGGTAGTCTGTGATTATAGAGTTGGGAAGGACCCCCATGCTGAAGGATCCCCCTTCCCCCAAATCAAATGTCTTCTTCTTCCTACTGTCATCTTATGGGAAAGGCAAGGACTGGGTCTCCATGGTGATGGGGCCTATGTCCTCTTCTCTCTCCTCTTATTTTTTTTTTTTTTTAAGATTTTGTTTATTTATTTGAGAGAGAGCACGCATGAGCAGGGGGGAGGGGCAGAGGCAGAGGGAGAAACAGACTCCCTGCTGAGCAGGGAGCCTGCCAAGGGTCTTGATCCCACGACCCTGAGATCATGACCTGAGCCAAAGGCAGATGCTTAACTAACTGAACCACCCAGGTGCCTCTCCCTCCTCCTAGAAGAGAGGTTAATGTTAATTCTAAGAACCAGGCTTGAGGATAATGGAGACTCAGCCAAAAGGGAAGGGGTGGGTTCTGGGAAAGGGCAAAATGGGTGCTAGGACTCAGGCTGGAGGGCCACACCAGAAGACAACAGATTCCCCAGCTATGAAGTGGGGTACAAAGGGGAGTAAGTGTAGTGAGGGGGTCTTTTTAAAAAAGATTTTAGTTCTTTATTTATTTTAAAGATTTTATTTATTTATTTGACAGAGACACAACAAGAGGGGGAACACAAGCAGGGGGAGTGGGAGAAGCAGGCTTCCTGCTGAGAAGGGAGCCCGATGCGATGCGGGGCTCGATCCCAGGACCCTGGGATCATGACCTGAGCCAAAGACAGACGCTTAACGCCTGAGCCACCCAGGCGCCCCAACAAGATTTTATTTATTTATTTGAGACAGAGAGAGTGAGAGTGAGCGTACAAGTGGGGGGGGGAGGGGCAGAGGGAGAGGGAGAAGCAGACTCCCCACTGAGCAACGCAGGGCTCAATCCCAGGACCCCAAGATCATGACCCGAGCTGAAATCAGATGCTTAACACAACTCAGCCATCCAGGCGCCCCATGTGTGCGTCTTAATAACACTCTGATTTAACCCGTAGTAATAGCAGCCAGTACTTCCTGAGCAAGATTCTGGAACTTTCCATGTATTGGTTCACTTGATTATTGTAACAAGCCTCAATATAGGTGCTAGGTTCACTTCTGCTTTGCACAAAAGGAAAGAGTCAATGTCCTGCCCAAGTTCATATAAGTAATAGGTGGTGGAGCTGAGGTGATGAAGCAGGCTGGCTGATTCTAGCCTCCACAGGTTTAACCACCATGTTGTTTTGCCTGTTAGAATTCCAAGGAACTGGGTTCTTAACCTGGGGCTTCAGGGATTAAAAATCCCTATAATTATGTGCAAAAGATAGTGTGCCTATGAATATATGCCTTGTTCTGAGAGAGAATCCAGGCTTTCATCACATTTTCATGGGTCAGAAACCTGTTGCAATGCTCTTTCTCAGGACCAGGATAGACCCCAACTCCCCCATCCCTGTCTATCCCTCACCTTGTCTAGATGCCTTTCACTGTACATCAAGCCTTACCAACTCCTGTCTGGGCTATTGTGGTAGCTTCCTGCATGATTTCCCTAGTCCAGGCTTTCTTCCCTTCTGTCCATTCTTTCTAACATGCAAATGGGGTCCTATTTCCCACTGTAAAAATTTTTCAATTCCCCCAGTTGCTGGGGGATGACATATAAAATCCCCAGGGCCTGCAATGTCCTGGCATCTGCCTCCCTGCCCTAGCTAATCTCTCAACCAATCTCCCAATCCATACCAATCCCTCTCCACCCCACTCCTTCTTCATGCCCCAGCTCACAGGTTGCCTCCTCTAAGAAGCCTCCCTTACTGCTCCAGGAGACCCAGCTTACCTTCCCTTTGGTTCCCTGCATTTTTGGCCTACTTTCATTATAGCTTGGGTCTCTTGTGTGTCCTGTATTGTCTTTAGGTTTCCCTCACACCTCACACCTTCACTTTGAACTCCTTCAGGGCAACAACTGTGGTGTTTCCTTTGTGAACCAGTATTTAACATAGAATTTGACACATGGAAGACACTCAGCAAGTGTTTGTTGAATGACTTAATGCCATGTCTCAGGAGGGAATGTAAATGAATCTGGGCAACTCCATGCTTATTTCCAAAAATCCCTGCAGTTGCTGGCCGACAAGACTTACCTTCTTAGGTACAAAGGAGGGTACACCTTGAGTGTGTGTGTGTGTGCATGCACGTGCACGCCTATGCACATGTGTTTGGAGATAGCATGCTGCATATTGGCTATGAAGTTAGACAAATCTTGGTTTATATTTGACCCTGGCTTGTGTGACTGAGTTACTTTACCTCTCTGAAACTTAGCTGTCTCATCTATTAAAATGGAATAATACATCTTCCTTGCAAGGTTGCTGTGAGATTAAATGAATTAATACATCAAAATGGCTAACTCCATGCCTGGCACGTTGGCAGGGGCTCAACAATGTGGGTTCCCTTTCCCCGTACTTGAGTTTGCGAAAATGTGCTGAGATTTGTTATGAGAACCACATGGTTTGAGTTTGTATCTATTTCAGCATATTTGCAAATGCATTTTGCCCTAATTTGTATTTTCATTGTATGAGCCGTTGTATGTGAATCAGTGCGATGATGTGTGTTTAAGTGTTTATATTTACATTCGCCTTGGTATGGACAGCGGCATGCACCGCAAATGTGTATACGCATTGAGAGTCTTGCCTAACCGTGTTGGTGGGTGGGTGTTGTGTGAGTGAGTGGAATTAAATGTCTGTTGTGTGCTGCATAGAGGGTGGGGGTGCCGAGTGTCTGGGGCCGGGGGAGGGCTGATCTGCTTGTGCAGCTTTGTGTGTGCGAAGTTTGTATAGACCAGCGCTACTGATAGACCTTTCTGTGTTGATGGAGGTATTTTCTTTTCTTTTTTTTTAAAGATTTTATTTATTTATTTGAGAGAGAGAGAGAGAGGGAGCACAAGCAGGGGGAGTGGCAGAGGGAGAGGGAGAAGCAGACTCCCTGCTTAGGGAGAGGCTGGATCCCCGGACTCTGGGATCATGACCTGAGGGGAAGACAGACGCTTAGAAGAGGGACGCTTAGAAGACAGAAGACGCTTAGAAGACAGACTGAGCCACCCATCCACCCCGATGGAGGTATTTTCTATCCGCTGTGTCCAATAAAGTAGCCCCTAGCCACATGTGGCTGCTGAGCACTTGAAATGGGGCCAGACTGAGGAACTGAAGTTTTAATTGTATTTAATTTTAATCAGTTTAAATGTAAATAGCCATGGGTAGACTAGACAGAAACCTCAAACTTGTTCTCCGCAGACCAAGCGGTGTGCCTCCCCCTCCTTCTCCCCCCGGAAACCCATTTATGGGGTCCTGGCCCCAGCAGGTAAGTGGACACGCTGGAGCCCCGCCCGCGCGCGCGTGTGTGCGCGTGTGCGCGACAGTATGAGTCGTACCGAGGGGGCTGCTGCAGCCTCCCCCCGCCCTCCAAGTCCCCAGGAGAGCAGTGAATCAGCCTGACAATGAGGTGAGTCATTCATGAACTGCTCGGCCGACCCAGCAGGCGGGAAGCAAACGTCAGCCAGCCTCCCAGCCCTACCCCCTACAACCCCCCAGTGGGATCGCTCAACCCCACGCACTGCAGATGTTGAAGAAACTGACGCGGGCGAATCAAGGCACCAAAGCTCATCTCCTCAGCTCCTCCTTCTGGTTTGCAATCCATTCATCCTCCAGCCCCTTTCTCCCCTCGGGTGGCGTGTGAGTCATCTCAAGATCTATGCCCCCCCATCCAACACCCACCTGCTCTAGCCTCTCCCAGTTGGTCTTCCTCCAAGGCTGGGGTGGGGGTGGGGGCGGCGCAAGGAGGCTGGACCCTTGATGAGGTGCCAGGGTCTGCCTTTGGAAGCCAGGCTGACCCTTTCAAGGCTGTGGGGGTGTGTAGGGCTCAGGGCAGGCTGCAGCTGGCTGGGTCTCAGGGAGCTGTCATCCAGCTTGCTTGGAGGAGCATCAAGAGGAACAGGGAGTGGCAGGGAAGGCGTCCCTGAGGGGTACTGCCTGGTGGGTGGCTGCTGGTGAAGAGGGGATCTAGAGGGGGCAAGAGTATTCCTCTAGTTTCCAGAGAAGTCCCACATAGTGTCTCCCCAGTACCAGGCAATCTTCAAAGCCTGGTAGCTTCTCTTCTCCGCATTCCCCAACCTGTTCCCCCCACCACCTATATACCACTACTCCTCTCAGTCCTTCTTCTCTTGGACTGAACCTTATCTGAGGCTTCTGACTTGGACAGCTGGCCCCATGCTGGTGTCCCTTACTGGTCCAGAAAATAGCATCGAAAGCCTTAAAAATGTGTACACCCTTTGACAAAACAACTCTACTTCTAAGAATTTATCTTAAGAAAGTAATAATTGATGTGTACAAAGATTTAGCTATATGAACATGCACCACAGCATTATTTAAAATGGTGAAAAAAGGGCGCCTGGGTGGCTCAGTTGGTTAAGCGACTGCCTTCGGCTCAGGTCATGATCCCGGAGTCCCTGAATCGAGTCCCGTATTGGGCTCCCTGCTCGGCGGGGAGTCTGCTTCTCCCTCTGACCCTCCCCCCTCTCATGTGCTCTCTCTCTCAAATAAATAAATAAAATCTTTAAAAATAAATAAATAAAATACAATGGTGAAAAAATTGGACACAACCTAAATGTCCATCAAAAGGGGATTGAATAAAGAAAGTGGTACAGTAACAAAACAATACTATGTAGCCACTGAAAATGATATTGTGAAAGAAGATTTGATGGCACGGAAATATTTTCATGATGTATTACATAAAAAATTAGATTGTAAGATATTGTATACAGTGTGATACCATTTTTCTCTTAAAAATATGAGCATGGAGAAAAGATCAGAAACAATTATTAACAATTGTTCTCGTGAGACTATGGACTTAGGAGTAACTTTATTTTCTTCTTTGTCTTTCTCTGATTTTTTTCCCCCAGAATTTCTTCATTAAGAGTTTGTGACCTATGGGGCGCCTGGGTGGCTCAGTCATTAAGCATCTGCCTTCAGCTCAGGTCATGATCCCAGAGTCCTGGGATCGAGCCCTGCATCGGGCTCCCTGCTCCGCGGGAAGCCTGCTTCTCCCTCTACAAGTCCCTCTGCTTGTGTTCCCTCTCTCGCTGTGTCTCTCTCTGTCAAATAAATAAAATCTTAAAAAAAAAATTTAAGGGCGCCTGGGTGGCTCAGTTGGTTAAGCGACTGCCTTCAGCTCAGGTCATGATCCCAGGGTCCTGGGATCGAGTCCCGCATCGGGCTCCCTGCTCTGCGGGGAGCCTGCTTCTCCCTCTCCCACTCCCCCTGCTTGTGTTCCCT
>NC_138383.1:16869582-16893320 GCF_054177405.1 Leptonychotes weddellii
TGGTTGTACAACTTGGTAAATCTAAAAAACATTGACTTGTATACTTAAAATGGGTAAATTTTATATTATGTAAAAGATACTTAAAATTGTTTAAAAAGTCTAAATAAAAGCCATTTGCTGGGCTGTCTGCCATTAAGGTCAGTCTTCCAAGGGGGTCGGGGTATGGATGCCAGATAGAGGACACCCACTTAAATTTGAATTTCAGATAAGGAATAATCTTTTAATATAAGTATAAAAATAAATAAGTTTTAAAAAGTCATGAACTCTTTTTTTTTTTTTTAAGATTATTTATTTGACAGAGAGAGACACAGCAAGAGAGGGAACACAGCAGGGGGAGTAGGAGAGGGAGAAGCAGGCTCCCGGCTGAGCAGGGAGCCCGATGCGGGGCTCCATCCCAGGACCCTGGGATTATGACCTGAGCTGAAGACAGACGCTTAAGGACTGGGCCACCCCGGTGTCCCAAAAGTCATGAACTCTTTTTTTTTTTTTATTTATTCATGAGAAACAGAGAGAGAGAGAGAGAGAGGCAGAGGGAGAAGCAGGCTCCCAAGGAGCAGAGAGCCCGATGCGGGACTCGATCCCAGGACCCTGGGATCATGACCTGAGCCAAAGGCAGACGCTTAACCATCTGAGCCACCCAGGCGCCCCAAGTCATGAACTCTTAATATAAGTATACAAAATTATTCCTTGTTTATCTGAAATTCAGATTTAACTGGGCATCCTATAGGTATTTTTATTTGCTAATTCTGGCCAACCCAGCCTGGAGTCCTTGCTCCTGCAGGATTCCTGGAGCTGGGAAACAGACTTGGGGGTGGACGTAGGGGCTTGCATCCCCACCCATCCCCAGGGCACTTCTACAAAGCCTGGGAGAGTGGGCTGGGGAGCTCAGGAGCTAGAAACAGCAAGGTGAGAGCAGGTGGGGACAGGAGTCATTTCAGGTGTGGAGGGTGAGTACCTTGCTCAGGGAGTGGGAGTGGCCAGTAAGTAGCATATCCACCACCCAAGAACCCTGGAGTGGTAACACAGAGGCTGGAGGGGAGAGGGTGGGGCTTACCCTGTGCTGGCGGGGAGGGGGCAGCCTTTCACACAAGTGCTCCTGTCTGTCCCTAGCTACCCAGGGAAGAGGATGTTACCCATTTTTGGAGGTGAGGAAATCGATTTTAAGAGTTTAAGTAAAATTCCAAGTTCACAGCTAGGAAGTGGCCGAGCTTCAGTCCTGACTGGGTTTTTACCCTCTCATGGAGGGTGGAATCCAGTGGTTAAACCAAGCAGGCTCCGCGCCCCACTCACCTGGGCTATAGCCGCACCCAAAATAGTCTTTGTTTTTATTTATTTTTTATTTATTTATTTTGAAGGTTTTATTTATTTGACAGAGAGAGAGAGTAAAAGCAGGGGGAGTAGCAGGGAGAGGGAGAAGCAGGCTCCCGCTGAGCTGGGAGCTGGAGCAAGAAGTGGCTCCTGGCTCGATCCCAGGACCTGGGATCATGACCTGAGCCGAAGACAGATGCTTGACTGATTGAGCCACCCAGGCGTCCCTAGTCTTTGTTTTTAAACAAATTCATAGCTTATTGTAGAAGCCATGATGCTGGCTTTCCCCAGGCGTGGCTGTTGCTGAATTTAGAGACAGGGGCCTGCTCCTGATGTCTGGGCCAGGAAGGCATCTTCGCTTACTGGGTTTGTGGCTTTGGGCAGGTTTATAAAGTCTCCTGAACCTCATCTTTTTTTTTTTTTTTAATTTTATTTATTTTTTTGACAGAGAGAGACACAGCGAGAGAGGGAACACAAGCAGGGGGAGTGGGAGAGGGAGAAGCAGGCCTCCCGCGGAGCAGGGAGCCCGATGCGGGGCTCGATCCCAGGACCCTGGGATCATGACCTGAGCCGAAGGCAGATGCTTAACGACTGAGCCACCCAGGCGCCCCTTGAACCTCATCTTAAAAATGAAATAATAATAATAACGCCCACCTTGTGGGCTGGAGGATGAAATGAAATGGTACAGGTAAAGTCTGTTGTCTGCTGCTGTCTGCTGGCCAGGATGGACGTACCAAAGACCCTGCTGCTTAAGGATGATGGAATGTGCCTTCCAGACACATGAATCTAGGACTTCTTGTGGCGGTCCTGGGTCCTCAAGGAGTTCCCCGGGGAAAGAGGACATAGCTGTCTCTGCCTATTTGGGGAAGACCCCCTCAAAGCTGGGGAGACCTCCCCTGGTTCTCTACCCAGAGAGCCTGGGTTGTGCCCTGGCCTGGCCACTTACTTAACCTCCCTGAGCTCACTCTCCTTATCTAGAAGATGGAGGGCATAATATCTACCTTGTAGAGTTGTGAGAATGATAATATAGGAGACAAGCCCTTTCAAAAGGAAGTTGTTCAATAAATGTGTACAAAGAAAGGGGGGCAAAATGTATGTCACCTGAAGACTGCTTGCTGGAGGGAGGACAGTTAGGCCAGTTTTTGAGTGGCTGTGGTCCATGCCCCTCCATGTAGCATGTAGGTTCACTGCGTCTTGTCCTCTATTGTTTCATGACTTCAGGGCCAAGGGAGCCTTCCAGAATTCGAGGACCCAACCCTCCAATCACAGAGGGGAAACTGAGGCTCAGAGAGGGCAAATTATTTGCCTGAGCTTCTATAGAGGCCTGTGTCTCCCAGGCTCCCTCCTTCCCCACTGCCCCATCTTGCTTTGCGGGGCTCTGTTGTTTCCAAAGGATCATAAGTTCTGAGATCACACTTGCATCCTCTGTTCCCTCCCCAACACACATTCTCTGCCCAGGGAAGACACTCCAGAGGAACCTGCAGACATGTGGGACGTGACTGGCCACAACTGTCCCTTGTGCTCTTGTGTTCATGTGGCCTTGACTCTTGAGCAGACAGGGAGGGACCCTGTACCGTCCAGGAAATCGTGGGCCTCACTTCCAGGTCCTAGCAGGGATGTGGGGGAGAGGCTAGGCTTCCTTTTCAGTCATCTCCCTGGACCTCCTGCTCTGCTTGCTGCTGGAGGGGTAAGAAGGTCCTATGTGAACCACTCCAGGCTCCTGGGGTGATCTGAGCTAAAAAGCATAGTCCTCTGTCCTAGGCCTTCTGGTCACCTGCTGTCCTTTAGCAGGTACCTTGCTGCTATGGGAGGCTCTTGGTGGATGTGGGACCTGGGACCTACAGACCACAGGACTGGCAGCTTTTCTCTGCTCTTTCTCTGTAAATGTGTATTTGTGTGTGTGTGTGCGTGTGTATTTTTTTATTGCACTATGACAAATGATGGTGGTTGCACCCAGAACAGTCTATTTTTATTTTATTTTATTTTACTTTGTTTAAGATTTTATTTATTCATTTGAGAGAGAGACAGAGAGAGCACAAGCAGGGGGAGAGGCAGAGGGAGAGGGAGAAGCAGGCTCCCTCTAAGCAGGGAGGCAGATGCACGGCTTGGGGCTCGATCCCAGGACCTGGAGATCATGACCTGAGCCAAAGGCAGACGCTTAACGACCGAGCCACCCAGGCGCCCCTCAGTCAAGATGACTCTTGTTGGATGCTGGCCTGAAACCAGTTCCCTTTAGCCCTAAGCCCAGAGAAGAGGACGCTAGAGGGAAGGGAGGAAAGGAAGGAAGGAGGAACTTCTTTTCCATCCTTCCTTCTTAACTTCACCTTGTTGGACCATCCAGAAATGTCTCTAGCTGGAAGGAAGGAAATCCAGTCCAACCCTCTCGTCCTACAGGTAAAGAAACAGAGGCCCAGTCAGAGCAAGTGACTTGTTCAGGGTCACACAGGGAGACCTGAGCCCAACTCAGGCATCCTGGGGGCTGTTTGCATTATACTCTGCATAACTCAGTCCCCAGTGATGGCCTTTGCTTTGTGCCTCAGGGCACATGAATTGTTTGCCCTGAAATAAACTCTCTTCTGGCTCTTGAACATATTGTCAACAGCCCAAGGGCAGGACTGGACCTTAAAACATCTCAAGGAATGAAGGTCCAGCCCAAACTTTGAAGTCCGGAGCTATGCTGGATATAGTCACATCTGCCATCACATCTAATTTGGAATTCACAGAATGTCAGAACTGAAAGAGACCTCAGAGGACAGAAGTCCAAGTCCTGTTTCCCAGATAAGGACACCAAGGTCCAGAGGGAAAATGACTCATCCAACAACACACCGTGATAGAGCTGATCCTAGGACCCAGATTGTCTCACTTCCTGTCCTGCTTTCTTATTTTCCTTCTTTATTTTTGCCGTCCCCACGGTACCTTGCACTGTGCTGTTCTCATAACTTTTCAACATGCTCAATAAGTTCTTGCTGGATGGAATAGATACAAGATGTCTATGTACAAATCACCCTTGGTAATCGATACAAGGTTTAAGGAATGCATATTTCCTTTGATAAATATCTGATAAATGCGTATTACTTGGGCTTATCAGCTCAGTTTTTCCTTGTTCCATATTATTTTCTGCCTGAGGCTATATTTAGGCACAACTGGAATATTTTCACCCCAGGCACTCTTTGCAGGCCAGCAGGACCACGTAAGTGCGGCTCCACCCGAGGCTGAGACTGTGGGCTAGACCACTCTGGCCGGAGCCTCTGGAATCCTGTCCATGGATCTGAGGATTTCCACTGCATAAGAAATTCTGGGTTAGAGTCTGGAAGTGATGGCATGTTTGAACTGGGTGCCCTGTCTGTTCCGCAGGCAATGTAACTTTATCTTTTTAACTTTAATTTTTTAAAAGACTTTATTTTTAAATAATCCCTACACCCAACGTTGGGATCGAACTCACAACCCCGAGATCATGACTCACATGCTTTACCAACTGAGCCAGCCAGGTTCCCCAAGGCAATGCTAACTTTAGAGGGCCTAGGCCTGGGTGAGCAGGAGGGGTGTGGCAGTAATGGGTGCTATCAGTTCAACAGCGTCCACTGAGCACGGAGGAAGCTTGTTCTCTCTCTTGATCCAGGTACTGGCTGGGACATTTCTCATGATTCCAGATGGGGGTTGCAACTCCCAGAGCCCCTAGCAGTGTTGCTCAGCATCCTCAGTCTTCTCCCCTGATGCATTCTTCTTAAAGTCCAGTAGTGCTGCCAACCTGTCGGGCTATAGGTTAAAGGCCCAGCTCTCCTCCAAAATTGATTTCCTTTCTTTCTTTCAAGAAGCCAAATTCGCTATTGGATCCCTGGGGCGGAAGTTCCCTAACCAGCTACTCGATTCTATCTGCAGTCTCACTCTACATTGGTAAACTGAGGCAGCATTTATTTATTATTATTATTTTTTTTTTTTAAAGATTTTATTTATTTATTTGAGAGAGAGAATGAGAGACAGAGAGCACGAGAGGGAAGAGGGTCAGAGGGAGAAGCAGACCCCCGCTGAGCAGGGAGCCCGACGCGGGACTCGATCCCGGGACTCCAGGATCATGACCTGAGCCGAAGGCAGTCGCTTAACCAACTGAGCCACCCAGGCGCCCTATTTATTATTATTTTTTAAAGATTTTATTTATTTATTTGACAGAGAGAGACACAGCGAGAGAGGGAACACAAGCAGGGGCAGCGGGAGAGGGAGAAGCAGGCTTCCCGCAGAGCAGGGAGCCCGACGCGGGGCTCGATTCCAGGACCCTGGGATCATGACCTGAGCCGAACGAAGGCAGACGTCCAACGACTGAGCCACCCAGGCGCCCCACTGAGGCAGCATTTAATGAGACAGCCCCATGACCCTCGTTTCCATGCGGAATGCTCCTAGCAAGGACCTATAAGTCATAACAAAAGACAGTTTTATTCTCTGTGAGGAACTCTAAGTTCCTTAAAGGCAGATTCATTTCTATACCCCCAACACCTACCCCAGGTACTCAAAAACACATGTAGAGTGAGTGCAGGATTATTTAACCCCCACTTACCTGAGAAGGGGAAATCTGAAGGCTCATCAGGGCCCAATATGGTGAAATCATATAACTTCTGGGGCATTTGGCCCCTGGGGGACTGAGGTCATAATTTCAGGGACCTCTGGAGGAGAGGTCTAGAATGCTGGGAGCCCAGCTCCTTCAAGCCCTGTCCCTTGTGTTTGGGAGCCAGAGAGCCTTGAGGTTTTTTTTGTTTTTTTTTTTAAGATTTTATTTATTTATTTGACAGAGATAGAAAGAGAGAGCACAAGTAGGCAGAGAGGCAGGCAGAGAGAGAGGGAGAAGCAGACTCCCTGCTGAGCAGGGAGCCCGATGCGGGACTCCATCCCAGAACCCTGGGATCATGACCTGAGCTGAAGGCAGCTGCTTAACCAACTGAGCCACCCAGGCACCCGAGACCTGAGATTTTTGTTGTTGTTGTTGTTTTTAAGACTTTATTTATATATTTGACAGAGAGAGAGCACAAGCAGGGGGAGCAGCAGGCAGAGGGAGAAGCAGGCTTCCAGGACCCTGGGATCATGACCTGAGTGGAAGGCAGAGCCCTAACTAACTGAGCCACCAAGGCACCCCAAGACCTGAGTTTGAATCCCAGTTCTTGCTTGCATGAACTCTGTGACTTTGGGCAAGTTAGTTAGCTTCTCTGAGCCTCAGTCCCCTCCTCTATGAAATGGGCAGTGCTTAGCCAAGGTACTCCATGAAAGTTACTGACATCTATCATCCCACAGAGGGAGATTCTTTCCCCATGTTCTGAGATCTTGAGAGAAGAAATTCCAGACTCTTCAGGATCCTGAGCCTTGACTGAGTACCTGCTATGCACAAGGTGATGTGCTAGGTGCTGGAAAGGCAAAAGGAAGTAAGATTTTATCTCTTTTCTCAAGTGGCTCATACTCTGTTTGGGGAGGCAAAACATAAGCACTGAGAAAGCAAAATCCCAACCCAACCCAACCGCCCTAGAGACAACGTAAGGTTGATCAAGAGTGACAGCAAATGGGTGGCACCATCATTACGGGGTGGAGGCAAGAGGATCTCTGTCTTGGGGTGACATGGGATGACTGTGGGGGTGGTTCTTCTGCTCAGAGTCCATTGTCTAGTCATAAAGTGTTTGCTTTGACCTAATCTTTTAATACTCATTCATTTCACTCAACAAATACTCATTAAGTCTTTTTGTTGTTGTTCCAGGCACTGTGCTGGGAGGAGATGTGTGGTTTCTGCATTCAAGAAGCTTGCAGTTTAGAGGAAGACACGGACCCTGAACCTATACTACCACAAATAGGTGCATATTTACAAGTTGTTATCAGGGTCAGTTAAAGTGTATATAACAAGGGGAATCAATTTAGCAAAAGAACCAAGGAAGGCCACTTTCAGGAAGTGATATTTAATTGAGTTCTACGGATGAGTAGGAGTTAGCCAGGCAAAGAGAAGAAGGGAGGGGGGCATTCTGGGAAAAACAAAACAAAACAACCCCAGCCTGTGCAAATGTCCTGAGGAGCAAGGGGCACACAGTTCAAGGATATAAGAGAAAGCCAGCTAAAGGAAGAGAGGTGAGGTGGTAAAGGACCAGATCACATAGAAGCTTCTAGGTTGTTTATTTGCTTTTTTTCCAAGTATGAAGGAAGGACTGGCTGCAGCAAGATTCCCCGGGGTACTTACTAAAAATGAATATTTGGGGCGCCTGGGTGGCTCAGTTGGTTGGGCGACTGCCTTCGGCTCAGGTCATGATCCTGGAGTCCCGGGATCGAGTCCCGCATCGGGCTCCCTGCTCAGCAGGGGGTCTGCTTCTCCCTCTGCCCTCTTCCTTCTCGTGCTCTCTGTCTCTCATTCTCTCTCTCTCAAATAAATAAATAAAAATCTTTAAAAAAAAAAAAGAATATTTGTGGGCCCCATCCCCACTGAAAAAGGTATTTGTAAGTACCCTAAAGTTGGGAAGCCACTTTTCTGGTCCAGATACAGATTTCAATGACAAATTAGAAGGGTTTTAAGCCCTCCCCCTAATAGATTTGTGTTCTAAAAGGGTCACTCTGACTTTGGAAGGGCCTTGGGATGGAGGCAGGAATGGACCTGTCACAGAGGCAGCTAGTGATATCTCAGGCGAGGGATATCTGGTTTAGACCAAGGGGTGGGGCCGGAGTGGACTGATTCATGAGATACTCTGTAGGAAGAACCTTTATCATTCATTACAGAAACATTTATTTATGTCATTTACTTTTTCTGATTAAGTAATACATGACTGTTGCAAAATTTCAGATGTACAGAAAGATGAAGAAAGCAAAAGGTAAATATTTTGGTATATATTCTTTTAGGCTTTTTAATGTACACACGTATTCAGACATTTGGATCTAATTTGTTGTTGTTTACAATAATGGAACAATTCTGTAATACCTGATTTTCAAGAAAACAATGTATCATGAGCATCTTTCAGGTCAATACAGACATATATAATTTTTAGTGTCTGTATGGTATTCTGCTGAGTGGATGTACACTAGTTTCTTTGCCAATCCCCTACTGATGGCTATTTAGGTTGTTTCCAACTTTTCACATCATTATAAACAACCTCTTTCCGTCTATACTTATTTTTGAACACAATGCTTATTTCCCTAGAATAGTTTTTGTTAGTGAAATGACTGGGTCATTGACAAACTGTCTAGGTTTAACCACATATATTCATATTGGGTCCTAAGGGGAGGTGTAGAGGAGGAGGGCGTCAGTCAGGAACCGGAAATCTTCCTTTTGAAGGCCTTGAACTGTTACAGCCATACTCTGGCCTTCCCCAGTCTTTTCTTTCCCTGGCATGGATGCAGTGCGTGCGGTGGCATCTGGTGGGTTCGGGACCTGCCCCAGCCATCCGCCCCCAGCCCAGCCCCCTAGATGGGGCCTCCGCAGCCCTCCCAGTCCCTAGGAATCCATCCCCAGCTGCCCTCCCCCATCGCGGGAGGACGTGTTAGGGAGAAGCTCAGGCAGGCAACGATTGCACCATCCACGGTTTGAAAAGGAAGTCGAGGAAGCGCAGGGAGGCAAGTCGACTGTCCCAAAGGCCAGGGCCCAGCAGCCAGGCCGGGTCCGCTGCAGCGCTCCTTCCCTCACTACTCGCTGGGCTCGGATCTCCTGTCTTCCACCCCCTCCCCAGCCCAACCCTTCGCTGGTTGCCGGCCCTTTAAGAAGTTGTCACGGTGGCGCTGCTGGCCCCGCCCGGCGGGGAGGGCCGAGAAGGAGGGGCGGAGTTGGTGGTGGCTGAAGCTGGGGGGGGGGGGGGCCCGCGCTGGGTCTATTTTTAGCTCTGGGTCGGGTCACGTGACAGGAGTGACGTCTCCGAATGTTGTTGTTGGTGGCGGCGGCGAGCGGAGCCGGAGGAGCCGCCGCAAAGATGGAGGAGCCGTCGAGGAGGCGCTGCCGCTGCTGCCGCCGCCGCTGCTGCCGCCGCCGCCCGCGAAGCCGGAGCTCGAGCCGCAGGGGGTGAGCGCGCCGCACCACCCAGATCCCATCTCCCCCGGGGCCCCGCGACGCGAGGCGGCGCCCCGTCCTCCTGCCGTCGCTGCCCGCGGGCTCCCCGCGCGCGCGCCGCGCTCCGCGCCCCCCTTCCTTCCTCCCGGCGCCCGGTGCCAGCCGGCGCCCCCCCGCCCCCCCCCGGGAGCATCGCCAGACCGGGAGCCGGGCCTCGGGGTTATTGCGCGCGCCCCTCCACGCCCCTCCTGTGCAGGGGCACATTCCCTGCAGGTGAGGGAGGGGCCCACCTTCCGGCGACCCGCACCCTCAAACGGCCCGGAGACCGGTGGGGCTGCCTGATTTGCCCCCTCCCGGGCGGCGCATGTTGCGTTGCAGAGCGATTTGAGCCCTGCACCCGGATTCTGTGCAGACCCCTCTTCGCTGGACACTCCTTTCTTGGTAGTCCGAGGTGAGGGGCGCTGCCCACCCCGCAGCGCTTCCACCCAGACCTAAGAACACATCCTTGGTTTTGTGTCCTTGACTTCCGTGCGTGAGGAGGGGGCCTGCGGGCCCACCTTACTTCTCGCTCCCTTTATTCTCACCCCCTCCCCCGTGAGGCGTTACTGCGTTTGTTTCCACCCTCTTCTCCGGCTGACACCCCGGACGGAGCCAGGGAGAGATGAAATCTCTCCTCCTTCTCTGGGGTGGATACCCCCCATTTTTAATCCCGGGTCTGTATCTCATAAAGGCAGGGACGCTGCTTGTGCTTTTTAACTTGAGGGAGGCTGCTTCTCTACCCCACCCTTCTCTGGGGCCCGGGGGAAGATGAGCGCTGGCTGGGTGATAAGTAATTAATTTGGGAGTCTGGTTGTTGTGTGTGTGGGGGGGAGAAGTGGGGAAGGTGGGGGTGCCCCATTTGAGGGAAGAGGTGACCACTTGATACCCCCACCGTTGATCTTCTGAAACGAGGTGTGTCCCCCAAGAGGAAGGATAGCAGCTGCAGTTACTTTTGAGGGGATGCTCAAGAGACCCACCACTCTGACGGTGACCACTGTGCTTCTGGGACCTGGAATTCGTTTTGGTGATTGGAGGTGATGATGGTGATGATTGGGTTCACCTGGGAGGAGAGGAGGGTCCCAGATGGGAGGAACAAAAGGAGGCAGACGTTGGGAGATCCAGGAGTCTTGGCTAGAGGCACTCCTGACCAGACTGCCCTGCAGGGCTGGAGCCGGGGACTGGGTCTTGCCCTGGGCCCCTTCAGGTGCAGAGGACAGAGGCAGAGAGGGTCCTCAGTCGGAGTTCCAGACACCAGGGCCCCTGAGATGAGGGGGAATAAGTTGAGAGGCTGGGCTGGGCTGGGCTGGGCTGTGGATGGTGGGTGAGCCATGTTGGGGGCTGCCTGCCTCTTCATTCCGGTCTTCTCTCCTTCCTCTCCCTCTAAACACAAAGCTTGGGAGATCTTAGTTTGCCCCTGCCCCTTTTTTGAATCCTCTCTTTGCTCTGTCTCCCCTTGGAGTTAAATCTGGCCTCTGTTTTGACAGGGCAGGTAGGGGTCTTTCTGAGTTAGAGGGGTGGGCCCCCAGTATCCCCACTCTGTCCTGTATGCATGCCAGGGACCAGAGGGACAGAGACCAGGTGCACGTTTCTTGGGGGCAAGGATGGAGAACGTGTTACCCCTGTGTCAGCCCCCTGTGCCAGCCTCCCTTTCCTCCCCAGTATGTCCTCCGGAGTAGCTGGGCCCAGTAATGGGGGTGGGGGGCAGCAGTATCACATGCCCCACCCACTCCAAGTAGCTGCAGAGACAAAGGTTTGCTTTCCCTTCCCTAGGGGTGGCATCTTAGCCGAGTGTTTAGAAATGGGGCCTGGGGATGGGGGGTGTAGTTTGTGTTTCTACAGAAGGGGGAGGGGGATCAGCTATAGGAGCTTGGGAGGGAGTGCAGTCGGTGCCGAAGTACCAGCTGCTCTTTAATAATTAATTCTTCCTACTCACATCCCTTTGAGGAGGGATGTCTGGAACACAGCATCAGGCTCAGCCAGCCTGCTAGAGGACGCACTCCTGTTGGGGGGGGAGAGACTGCGGGGGGGTGGGGGGCGGTTCTTGGCATTTTTGGAGCACTGTCGCTTGCTCATGAATGAAAACCTGATGCAGCCCATGAGGGGGCCTATTGTAGTCGACTTGGGCTAATTAAACTTTCTCTGCCTTTCTTCTCCCCTACCCCACCTCACCCCAGCCCTGGCCCCAGCCCTATTTTGAATGGGGGACCCTGTCTGGTAGTGCTGGGGAAGGGGTATGGGTCTGCCTGAGGTTTTAGGGCAAACAGACCCGGTCTTCTGCCCTCTGCCTCCACCTCCTCCCTCCCTCCCCTCTCATCCCCCCCCCCCTTTTTTTTTCTAGAAATAGCAGCCTCCTCCATCTGGCTTGTGCAGATGCCTAGAGCTGCGTCTGAGCAGACAAACAGAAATGGGCCGATTGCAAAAATGAATTTGTCAGCCTGGTGCCTTTTTTCCTTTCCTGTTATCTCCCCCTTCCCTTAGTTTGGGGCCTGGACATCCAAGTGCCTCCTGGTTCTGATAATCCTGGGCTTCTGGTGGCCCACCCTGGGGGAGGCACAAGGTGGTGGGAGCTCTTGGAGGCCTGCCTGGCAAAGTGATCTGCCATGGTCCAGTCAGGAGGGGTCGAGATGAGAGGTCTTTTGTGCCTTGGGATGGGATGTGTGGGTTTGCAGCTCTCTGATGAGGTCTTTGCAACAGATCTCTGATTCTAGGCAATCTCAGGTTCCCAGGGTTTGGTTCAGACCACTCCCCGGGCCATCTGTGACCTGGGGAGGGGACCCCAGGCTGCAGTGCTCAGGACTGGGGAGAAGGCTGCCTGGTGATGTTGGAGTCCAGGTTCCAGAGAGGCCCTCAAAGGGACACCTGACTCCCTAGGAATTCTGAGGGAGTTTTTGAGGGACAGATACCTGCAGGGCAGTACTGTGAACTTGTGGCCTTTGGGTCCTTACATTGCTCCATGTCTCCCTTACTTGTCTGCCCTTCTCCTCCCACTCTCTGCCAGAGTTTTTATTACTCACGAATGGGGTGGGGGGGGGTTGCCCTGCCTCCCCTGGTCTAGCCATGAGCTTGTGGGGGGAGGTACACCCGGTTTCCGTCATTCCATGCCATCCTGGCTGGAGGTCTGACCACAAGAGCTGATGGGATGGGGACTGGGCTCGGGGGGCGGGGGGGGGGGTCTGCCTACTTATGACGTCATGGAAGCCAGGCTGCTCACTGGTTTGGCATCTACATGTACTGTCATCCAGCAGCGACACTGCTCTTGGCCCCTGACTGCCCACCGAGGCCCTGCTATAACTGTAGGCAACAGTGGAATTCTTGCAACAGAGGAGGGACCAAATAACCAGGTTTTAACCATCCCCCTGTCCTTTTTCCCCTTCATGCCCCACCCCAGACAAGAATCTGTGCCTGTCCTGATCAGGCAGTGAACTCTGCTTTGTTTCCCGGAGAGGCCCCTGTTTACTCAGGAGGCTTGATAGATTGGCAGACACCCTCTGCAGGGGGACGGGGGCCCAGGGGTCCTGCTGCATCCTGCAGGGTGAGGAGGAATGTGGCCTGATTGAGTCCTGAGCCAAATGGAGTTCTGGGAGCCCCTCCCTTCCTCTTCTCTCCAAGGGGTGAAGATGATGGGGGCTCAGAGTTGATCTTAAGTTCCATTTTTGTACTATTGAGGCTCTGCCCCTTCTGAGTGCCCTGCTGTGGAGGCGCCTTTCACTAAGGAGATGGGCTGGGCCACTCAGGCTGCTGGGCATCGTGGGAATTTCTGAACCTGTATTCCCCAGCCCACGGGAAAGGGTGTGAGCAGGACTGGGCGCCAGCCCTGGGGTGGGCACGGGCTGAGCTGCCTGCCCACGCGCGCCCTGCCAGGGCACCAACAGCCCCACCTGCCACATTCCTGAGCCTGGCCTGAGCCCCGCACAGCCTCTTTTGTCCTTGCCCCACACCTGTGCCTGCCAGGAGCCGTTCAGCGCCTTCACTCTGCCTCCTTCTAACTCCCCGTCTGAGTGCACCTTTCTCCAGCTACAGAGGCCAAACCTTGTGTGTGAGGTCTTCCGTGTGTGTGTGTGTGTGTATCTTCAGGTTCCTGTGTGTGTGTGTGTGTGTGTGTGTATCTTCAGGTTCCTGTGTCCCAGCCATGCCTGACTCCCTGGCTACTGGCTCCAAATGGACCGCACTCCTGGGAATCCTTGATGAGAACACAAGGCTTACTGAGAATTAATCCTGCCAGGAGGTGGGGCTGTCCAGGGGGCAGAGCTGATTGCCCGTCCCTGGCTGGGGCAGCAGGGTCAGGGCTTACACATCTAGCTCCTTTCAGCCTCACTGGATCACTCCTGCCACCTCGCTTTCACTCGGTATTGGAGGGCCTGCCTTCATTTGGGAGAGAATGAATGAGGTCATGTCTGGGGTGGATCATGGGCCTTTTAGGGATGGGCCCAGGTGGGTGCCTGCGTAGCGTCTGAGGCTTGCAGACTAACCATGGGGCCGGAGGGAGGTGAGGAGGTGAAGGAGTGAGGACAGGTTGGCAAACTCACGGTCCTATAATACTGGGACATTCTCCATTACTGTATTGGTCTGGGCAAACCTACTGTCGGGGTCTTTGTACAAACTGGGAAAAGGTATCCTTTATTCTGGGTGGTCTCAGCCTGGATGACCCCTGGCTTGGCAGGCAGAGCCCAGGCTGGTTTTCAGACCAGCTTGCACAGGGCACAACCTGTCCAACAGACACAAAGCCCTGGGCTTGGGCCCTGGACCCCGGTCCGGGGAGTGCTGGATGTGGGGTGTGTCTCTGCCTTTCTAAATTCCTGGAAACAGCATGGGTTATGGGTAGAAGAGAGGCGGTTACCTTCTTCCCTGGACCCGTTGTTGAACGGGGGAGACCAAGAGAGAAGCATGTCATGGTTCCAGAGTTGGGTGGCCCAGGGCTTAGGGAGGAGAGAGAAAGTGACACTCGGCCTGAGAGTCCCTGCTCAGGCAGCTGGGGCCGGGATACCAGTTTCTCCCTTACCTTTTGCCAGGGACTCCAGCCCCGCATCTCCCCACTGCCACAGAGTTCAAATCTCTGTGCTTTTCTCTTTTCGTGGACACCCAGTCCCATGTCAGGCACCCATGTAGGTCTGTAAGGTCTCCCCACCTGGGAGTGGACACTGTCACCTGAAAAGGAGTTTGGGTGTGGCTCCTGTAGCCATTTCCCTTTCCTTGAGTGCTGGCAGCCTGAGCAGTTAGAGAAGAAGCCAGGGTCTGGCCAGCACTGCTGCTTTCCTCTGCACCCCCCCCCCCCGCCCCCGGAGCAGGTGTCCCTCCTTCTCTCCCCCAGGTGTAAACCAGCAAGCCCCGAGGTCTCCCTCAACTCTCTCAGATCCCTGAGCCGGGGGCCTCTAACCCTGCTCCGTCTCTCCCCAGGGATGCCGTTCTGAGTGCCTGACTGCCTCGCCCCGAAGGATGGCCTCTGATGGGCATTAGAGGCACAGCCGCCCCGGGCTCCTGTCCCGTCCGTCTGTCTGTTACCGTCTGTCTCTCTTGACATCACCGCAGCTCCACCCCCTCCCATCCCAGCCCCCAACGCCAGCTTCCTGTGGGCCCAGAGCCGGCATGAACTCTCCCACCGAGTCGGGTAAGAGCTGGGAGGCCAGAGAAGGGCACCCTGGGGTGGTTTTGGCTACAGTGGGCTGGGTGAGTTTCTAGGCCAGGCCAGCTGACCTTCGGGGTCTTGAGCTGTAAGGGAACGAGGGGGTCAGGAGTGGAGAAACATTTCGAGAAAAGGACCGAGGCAAACCTGAAGTTACTGACCGAGGGCTAGAGCTGGAAACTGATGGGCTCACGGTCCGGCCTGGCCCCGGGAGGACACGGGTCCGACTCTGTCCCCATGCCTGCCCTCTCAGTCTCAACTCGGGGGCCTGCAGTTCCAGTTCGGCCCGGCCCCGTTTGCCAAGACAGGCAGGCCTGAGAGGGGGGGTGTGTCCCTGAATGTGTCTGGGCCGGCCGGGGATGATGTTGAAGGGTTTCCTACAATAGCTGAATGCAGCTTCCTTTTTGTGGTGGTTGCTTCTCTTCCTGGTGGAGAGTTTCTCTCCATTCCATGCTTTTTTCTTAGGGGATATTTGAAGGGCCTTTGGCCTCAGCCTTTGTTGGGATGTGTGGTACTGGGATGGGAGGGTGTGCTGACACGTTGCTAGGGGAATCTCGGCTCTCCTTTGAGTCTGGGTAGACTACCCCTTCTCTTCTTGGGCCCTGGACATGGTGGATTCCTAATCTGGGGACTTTGACTCTGCGATGTCCTATTCCCCTCTGCTCCTAGGGGGCTGCCTGGTGCTGCCGGAAATAGTCTATGGGTGGGAGTCCAGGCAGCTTTATGTCTGGGTGGGTCTGGGTGTATGCCTTTGAGGATGTGTCCAAGTGGCCTGAGCCGGACCCTCCGGAGTTTCCCAGGAGGGTCATGGGTCAGTGTGGTCAGAGTAGTAACTGCCTTCTCCCCCTGGCTGGCTCCTTCTGCACAGTCTTGGAGGGTCTGAGTCCATCTTGTTCAGCTTTAACCCCCCACGGCCCAGCCTAACCCCCACGTCTTCTTCTGTAGGGGTAGAGGGATATTTTCACTTCTTTTAGGGATAGGGGAACTAGGATTTAGAGAACCCATTTGCAGGATGGCAGTGGCATCGGGGCGGGGGGGCGGGCCATCCAGCCTGCCTCCCATTTCATTGCTTGTCCACAGTTTGCTGGACCTGATGGTTTCTCGTGCGGGGACCCAATGCTGGCGCTCCGTGGCCGAGGTCCTGACTAGTGTCCTGGAGGTTCCAGGGAAGCTGGAAGCTGGTGGGATTGTTTGGCTTTGTGCTGTTTTGGTCAAGGTTGCGGCCCCTCCCCTTTGTCTCTCCAGCGTGGCGGACTCAGGGCGCGGGCTGCAGGCAGAGTGGAGTGCCAGCTACTGAGGGCTGGACCCTTCAGACCCTCCAGGTCAGCTTGGCCTGATGAGCCCCCTCCTGCAGGGTTTGCAGTCCCCCTTCAGAGCCTCCCGCCTCTGTCCTTGCCTTCGTTCAACCTGGAGGGGCTGCGGCAGGAGTTAGACGTGGAGGTGCTGGGGGGTGGGCTGTCAAGCTCTGACTTCCTGCTTCCTCTTCCGGGGCTGGGCTGGCCAAGGGAAGGGAGAGGTCTGGTGGGTGCTCCCCAGTCCCTGGCCCACCTCAGCCGGACACTGGCAGCGGTGCCAATGGCCCCTTTCCTCTGAGCTACTGTGCTGACCTGTCTAGGGGCCACCTGCAGTCACACCGAGCCTGGGTCAGACCGTGGGCCAAGGGACCAGAAACTGCCCAGAGGCACCTGATGATGGCTTGGGAAGGGCATTTCCCAGCTTTGGGATTTTATTCCCTTACAGTAAAATGCTACAGTAATCCGTCTTGGCTAGATGAGGTCACTAGGTTGCCTTTCCAGATGCTGGTGGTCCAAATTCCTCTTGCAGCCACTTCTGCCAGGGCTGGCGGGAGAGTGGTGGTAGATGGAGGTGTCCACCGGCCGCGCAGGAGCCAGGCAGCCTGGGAGGGGCTGCAGAGCCAGGCCAGGAGGGGCCTCAGGAGTGGGGCTTACAGAGCTGGCCTCACCTCCTGGCTGGCTTTCCCGCTCCCCCCAGCAGGGGGAGATGCTGTCTTCCCGTGTTTGGGAAGGAGGGAGAGGAGGAGGGGGCCAGATACCAGGAACGGCATTTGTGGAGAGGCCTGGGAGCTGGGATCCTTGCTTGGGGGCATCCCCTGGCGGCTCTTCCCTTCCAGTTTTCCTGGGGCTCCAGGGCTGCCTCTCCTTGTGGAGGAAGAGCTGCTCTGGGCCAGGGAGATGGCCAGCTTCCCCACAGCTCTTCTTTTTGAGGGCATCTGGGCATCTCAGAGTGGCATCTGGGCTGGGGCTGCTGGTGCCCAGCACCTGGCACAAGCCTGGAAACCACATGCCTTTGGACTCCATAGAAGTAAAATGAAACTGTAGTCAGGCAGGTGGGTGTTCACTTTGCCGTGGATACCCTGAAGGGAGCCCCAGGAAGAGTGTGGGGCCCCGGGGCCAGGGAGAGAGGTGGGAGTGATGAGGATGGGCAGTCCCCAGGACCTGGGTGCCCTGGCCCCTGAGCACCTCGCACCCTCTCCTGAATCCCCGAGACTCGCTCCTCTTTCCTCAGGGCGCGGAACAGCACTGTTCCCTGGCTCCCTCAAGTTCTCTCAGCGTGGGAGCTTTCCCATTTGGCAAGCCCTTGAGCATCCCCACCATGCCCAACCCTGAGCTCAGCCTGTGGGGAAACAGAAGAAAAATAGAAGATGGTCCATCCCTGCCCTCCTAGCATACGAGTTAGTGAGAGAGAAGGTCCTGGGTGAGGGGTGACAGGCGGGGAGAGCAGTTTACTTCTGGGGCTCACCCCTCCTCCCCGGGGAGTGGGAGCTGATTGACTTACCTCTGGGCTGGGCTGAACGCCAGCATTTGACCTGATTTGCCTCTTTTGCAGTCTTGGGAGTACAGGCAGAGGCCATTGATGGGGCTACCTCTGCTTCCCTGAGGAGGCCACCCCCTGGTGTCTGGCTTCTCTTCAGGCCAAAGGGGGCTCGAGGAGTGAGGCTTTCTTTCTTTTTCTGGAACTGGTCATTTCTGCTCCCCTCAGTGGGAGGGAGGGACTGACAGAAGCTGCCTGCCTCCTGTTTGGGCTCGGCCTGGCCAGGCTGGAGGAACTGGCCTGGGACCTGGGACCTAGGCCTGCTCTGATCTCTGCCCTATCCTCTGTGCCATTGCCCAGGAGGAGGGCAAGAGTGAGGCCCGCCGTGGGAGCCAGTTTGGACGGCGACAGGGCCCCAGGAGGAGGCGGCCAGGTTCCTTAGCCCCAGCGTGGGAGGGGAGACAAGCTTCATGACCACACCTGCCTGCCCAGCACCTCCCAGCACGCTCCACACTTTCTCTCCTTCCCTTTCCCAGGAAGGAGGGAGGGAAGGCAGCTGCCCCCTCTGGGTGACCAGAGAAACTGGGGCATGGGTGTGGGGTGGAGCCAGGAACCTCGGCGTCCTGCCTCCCAGCCTCGGGCTCATGCTCTGCCTCTAAGCCCCCGGGGAAGGCAGGCAGCCAGCCCCGAGGAGGAGAAAGTGGGTCAGTGCGGGCGTGGGGCGGGGGTCTGGGAAGTGGACTCCTGGCGTCCCTTCTCCACTTAGATGCCCTCTGGTGCACCTGTGCTCACTGTAGATTGGGATCTGCTCCGCCCTCCTCTTCCCCGCTTCATCAGTCGAAAGGGATCGAAGGCTCAGATGGGATAGTCGGAGGCAGGGTCCCCCCGAGGGATGTGAAAGAGGCCAAAGTAGGTGTTCACGTTTTTCCGGGACTTGGTTTCAGATGAGCGGGTTCAGGCAGCACCTCGCACAGAACCTGGCACATGGCGGCTCCCGGGCGGTGCTGATGGGCTCCAGCATGATGGGGCGCAAAGGGCAGGAGAAAACTGGAGGGCAGGCAGGCCTGATGTCTCTGGGGCCCCGGGGCAGCTGGCACCCCCTGCTCTACCCAGGGCGCTCCTGAGCCAGCCCTTGGATTTTTATTGCGCACAAAGGAGACTTGCTTTTTACTGTTAGGTCAGGGCCTTTTCCCAACCTTTTGTGCCCAGGAAATGGGAGCCTGGAAGAGCTCAAGGAGCCAGCTTTGGGCTCTTCCCCTCCTCCAGAGTTACAGGGTTAGGAGGCCTGAGGCCAGCCTCTGAGGAAGGGAACGAGGTCATTGTGGCCTGGAGGGGATGCTGCTTGCTCCCAGTGGAGTTCACGCACCCTCTGCTCGGTGGGTGCTCTGGAAGGTTTGTGGGATGACACATAGGAGAGATGGATGGCTTGGGACGGAGAAGACAAATGAACCACAAGGAGAGGGGCTATAAAGCAGGAAGGGTTGAGGGTTAGACGTTGGGAAGACCTTGTTGTATCACTTGAATCTCAGAGGGAAAGAAGGCACTTGTCCCCACCCCAGGCCTCGTCTTTAATTCCCCTGGAGGATTCTGGGAAGTGCATCGAGGATTGTCTGGCTGTCTGACACTTTGCTTCCCACTTCATGCTGTTCCTGGCAATCCTAACAGTGCTGGGAACTGCCCCGAGCCCCGGGCTCTGGCCACCTCTGGGTGCCCAATCTCCTGGGTGCTCCCTATCTTCCCTTAGCAAGGAGTTCTCTTTCCTTGGGTGTCTGGCTGCCACAGGTTCTGGGGGCCCTGCTTTTGAGTCATTGTAACTGACGACTTCCTCTCCTCCAGAACAGGGCTCCCCTACCACACTCTCCTGTGCCTGGGGCAGGCAGAGAGAGCCAGGACAGGGCTAGCCAGCCCTGCTGGTTGCTCCCAGCGTGGGTGGGTGGAGTCCTGAGCTGGGAGGGGCTGCTGCCCCTGGCTTTCTGGGGCTGCCTTGAGTCTGCTGCCCATCACCCCTCTGGGGGGACCTTGGTCTTCTCTTCCCTTCCTCTTCAGAGAGTCTGGTTGGCCAGGATGAGGTTGGAGCAGGAGGTGGTGAATGAGGTCCCGAGGCCCACCCTGGGGTGTCTCCCAACTCCAAACCCCTGTGGGGAGCACTGCTCCATCACCATTTTTCTAGAGTCTACCCTGGCAGAGAAGCTGACGCTCCAGATCTTTGTTCAGATCCTGTTTCCCATCCCCCACCCCACCGTACATCTTATTGTATAGGATCAGCTAAATCTAAGATCAGCCCACGTCTGCCACCCCCCAGTCCCTGTGCTCCCCGACCTGAGGGCAGGAGGCCCCTTTGCCGTCCTCCCTGCCTGGCCAAAGCCGGCTGGGAAGATGGGCCGCAGGAGCTATGGCTACCGTGTCCTTGGTTGGCCAGCTCCACCAGGGCTCCCGATAGGAGGGTGAGGTCATCCAGTCCAGGGAGAGGACAGGTGTCCCTGGCTCCATGCCTGGAGTTGGGGGCAAGGAGGGGCCAGGAGGGGGCTCCAAAATAGCAACCGTGACATCAGGAAGGGGGAGGGGGACCCAGACCCAGGAATAACCAGGCTATTAAAAGGCTCCAGTGAGGTCAGGGGGCCAAGTGGGATCTCTGTACCAGTGGGAGGCACAACCTGAGGAGGAGGGACGAGCCAGCAGTGGGCAGGGTAGGCGGGCGTCCCCGGTCCTCGTGGTGCACTAGCCCGAGGTCCCATCAGGGCCCCAGGAGCATGGGCTGCTGTGCCAGGCCTGGAGCTGGGAGGGAAGGGCTGGCTCCTGGCAGCTTTGTGAGTCTTTATTAGAGGGGCTCTAGCCTCGTGTCTGTGTCTCCCGGGGTGCTGGGGGTCATCTTACCTGTTCATGGAAACCCTGGGGTAGCTTCATGTGTTCCTTTGTGTAGGAGGCAGTGGGCTGTGGTGGTTAGCACTCAGACTGGAGCCTCAGACATCCCGGCCTTACCATTTAAGCAGCCGTATGACCTAGAGTGAGTGACTGCATCTCTCTGCCTCAGTTTCCCCACCTGCACCTATCTCCTGAGGTCATCGTGCAGAGTAAACGAGGTGACGTATGTGCTGCTGCTGGTGTCGCACCTGGCACGTTGCCAGGGAGGAGCTGCGTGTGCTCCCACAGTGGGCAGGTGCTCCCTGGTCCCCTTCCGTGGTTAGGGCCAAGGCCTGTCCGGGAAGACTCCCCCTGGTCCCTGGAAGGAAGCTGAGCAGCCCCTGGAGGCGACACCCCGAGTGGGTAGGAGGGAGCTGCCATTGAGCTGCTGCTCAGGGGTCTCCCTTCTGGTTGAGGGGGTGGGGAGGCACCTTCCAGCTCTGAGGGAGGACGGAAGTTAAATCAACTTCCATCTGGCTGTTAGGAGGACTCCAGGGAAGATGTGAGGTTAGGCCAGGTGGCCCTGTCTGGCACCCTCTCCCAGACCCTTCTGGTTTCTTTACCTGCTCTGATGGCGAGAGGGAACGTAAGAGATGGAATCTGGCTTTTGGGTCTCCAGCCCCTCGCCTGCCAAGAATAGCACCAGAGCTACTCCCAGACACAGGGGTGCTCTGGCCTGTGCCCTTCCCCGGCCCAGCCTCTGGCCACCCGGCTCTGTGGCCTTGGCCCTGAGTGCGGGCCCTCCCCTGTTCCCATCCCCCTGCCTGGCGCTTCCTCCCCGGGGTGGAACGCGCCTCCCCCCCCACCCCATGGGGCCTCCGCCAGGCCCGGGCTCCTGGCAGCCAGCCGGCGGCTCCCTGAGCATGCTCCACCTATTTATAGCCAGGGCCCTCCCCCAACTGCTATTTCAGTCTCCTGCCAGCTGCCGGCGGCTCACTCGGGAAGGAGGAGCAGGGAGCCAGGCCCAGAGCTGTCACCCAGGGCTGGGAGGGAACACAGAGAGCCCGCCTGCCTGCTGAGCTCCCCTTCCTGTCCCCTGAGCGCGCAGCCATATACCCCAGCTCCTGGGAGCTGGGGAAAGGCCAGCGGTCCGATGCCCCTCTAGAGGAGAGCTGGGCCTATAGCTCCGGGGCCTCCTGGCTCCTCCTGCTGCCAGGAGTGCCCAGGCCGGATGAGGCGCCTCCCCATAGCCCGGGTCCCAGCGGCAGTGGCCTAAGGGAGCCCCTGAGCAGTGAGGGCCCCGCCCGACCACCTTTCCTTTGGCTGACTCGCGCCTCCGGCGGCCCCCTCCCTGGCATGCTGCTGGTGCCCAAGGCTCAGGGGCTCGTGGAGATGCTGCAGACCATCTATGAGACGGAATCCTGTTTCTCAGCAGATGGGATGTCAGGCCGGGAACCATCCTTGGAAATCCTGCCTCGGACCCCTCTACACGGCATCCCTGTGGCAGGTAAGTGCCTCGGTGTCCCCGCTTGCCCTCTGCTATCGGGCATCCTTGTCCCCGGGGCTGAGCATCTGGCTCCAAGCATCGCCCAGGTGGGGTCCTGCCTAGATCTTTGTGGAGGGCTTTGTTGAGAATATGGGCGGTTAGGGCTGCCATGCTCACTGAGGTGGGCTTCCCTGCTCTCCTTGGCCCGAACCTGCCTTCCCGCCATGCCCTGCAGCTGCACTCTGCTGCAGTCTTGAGTCTCTTTGGCCTCTGGTAGGGTCAGCATAAGCTGCTGGGGGCTGTGGATTACTGGAGGATCCTGGCCTAGTTGGCACTGTGGTCGGAGGGGAGGAAGTGGGTCAGTGACCTGCCTCCCAGTGGCCTGCTCCCCAGGTCTGGGCAGGGGACTAAGCCGTAGCTGTGTGTCTGCAAGAATAAAGGCTACCTCAGCTCCTTTCGGCTGGGTCCTTGGGGGCACATGGCTTCTGCAAGTCCCCGCTCAGGAGTTCCTGGAGGATCAGATGCAATGAGGTTGTGGGTAGGGGTAGGTGGAGGCCGGCAGCTGGGATGCCGGGGGTCCTGGCTCCCGTAGCTCCCCCATCTCTCTTTCCCTGAAGCCTTGGTTTCATCCCATCTCATGATGCTGAAGGAATGTTACTCCGCTTCATTTGGGCTTGAGGACCCCCTAGCCCTGCCCCCTTCTCAGCAGGGACATTTTTGGCTCTTGGCTGGGCCCCGCCCTCCCTCCCTCCCAGGAACCTGTTGGCAGCATCAGGCCTTTCTGGCACAGGCTTCCCACCGGGCCGGCACCACAAGATGCTTCTTCGCGGGAGGGGCCTGCTGGAGCCATGCCCGCTTGGCCCCTCCTGGCAGTGGCTGGGTGCTTGGGTGTGGGTGTCTGTGTGCCTATGTATTGGGAGTCTTTGCCTCTGGATACGTGGGTGTGGGTCCCAAGCTTTGGATTGGAAGGGGGGAGCTGTGTGCCTACGCAGGTACCTGTGATTTGGCTCTAAGCTGTCCAGGGATAAGGTTGCAGTGGACTAAGATATGTCAGAGGATGAATGTTTTGGGACATTTTGGAAAGTCCTTGGAAGAAGGCCTGCCGTCTGCCTGGGCAATGATGCCAACAGAGTCTCCTAGGGTAGGGGCATAACCCTAGGAGCCAGCCCTGCAGGCCTGCCCACACAGGCCCCTGGGATGGGGGCCTAACCTTGGGGGCTGGCCGTGCAGGCGACTGACCCCGTCCCCCGGGAGGAAGTGTAAACCCAGAGGACCGCTCTAGCCCTGCTCTGGTGGAGCTGGTGGCTCTGTGAGGACCCTGCCTGCTGACCCTTGCCCCGAAGCCTCTGAGAGTCAGGCTGGTCCCCTGGAGGGCAAAGGGACTGACTGTGGAGCATTGCTTGCAGGCCGCTCTCCCCCATCAGGCAGATGCCACATCGGTCCACCCATCCTGCCCTTTCCCCCCTGCTGTCCCTTGCCTCCAGGCAGCGGCTGGCAGTTGGCCTGAAGTTGCCTCTTCAGCATGTTCTCTTACCTTCTTTCAAGTTAGACCCAAGAACCCTTGCAGGCTGGAACCCTGCTGTTCTCATCCCTTCCCTAAGGCTGCCTGTCCCTGCACAGGCCTCCCCCGTGCCAGCCCCTCTCTCCAGATCCCCGTGCCCCCCCCAGACCTCCCCTGTGCC
>NC_138383.1:16893420-17007065 GCF_054177405.1 Leptonychotes weddellii
GTTTCAAATAGAAACGCTTTAACCTTTGGGTTAAAAAAAAATCCACCCCGGATAAACACGGCCATGAGGGCCCAGGCAGCCTGGTGTTCCCCCCCCCACCCCCCCCCTCCCGCCTCCTCTCCCCATCTCTTGATCAGTTTCCAGACAGGATGCAGAAGCCTGTGGCTAAAAAAGCAGGTGTCCAGGGATGCTTCTTGGGCAGCAGCAGTGTGTGTCGCCAGGCCTCCCCAGCCCGAGGGGTTGGGGAACGGGGCTTTCTGGGATGGCTGTCTACCCTGCACTCTGCCTCTCCGCCAGCAAGTCTTTGGAACCCTATTTTAGGGCCATCCTTTGCTCCCTGGGCTGTCTGGTGCATGGCCATTCTGCAGCACAGTGCCTGGCGCATGGATGAATGAAGGTTGCTTTGAAGGGGCTGGTGTCCAGGGCTGAGGTCAGGATTCCTGGGTTCTATTCTGGGGCTTGGGCCTCTGGGTCAGCAGACAGATATGGTGAGTTGCCCCAGTGGGTGAGCCAGAGCCTTGGCAGGGAGAGCCCACGGGGGCTGCAGGGCAGTCTGTGCTGTCCCTGCTTGATGAGGGGAACCAGTCACCGCTTCTCATAGGGCCATAGGGGTCTTCCTTGACGGATGGGGTCTCTGCTTGGCTTCTCCACAACAGCCCAGCACAAAGTGGGCACCCGCCCATCCTTCAGGCCTTGTTGTAGCTTGGGGAGCCTCGGAGCCCGAGCTCCTGTGTGGGATTCCCGAGGACACAGCGCTGGGGGATCCCCTCTTTCCCTTCTGTGGGCCCTGGATTCCCCTGTGGCCCGGACTGGGCAGCGCTGATTCTTGGGCATTGTGCAGGATCTTATGAGCAGACATGGAGGAGGAGTCTCCTTCCCCCAGTGAGGGAGGGTGTGAATCCTGCTTGTGCCAGGAAGGGATGCTGTGGATGCTGGGAAGTGCCATGGGGTTTGGGTTTGGTATTGGGGTTTCCCCTGGATATTCTCATTCATGTTCTTCAGACCATTCCAAGCTTGGCCAGGCATTTGGGTGTGTAGGTGTAGGGGTAAGGTAGGAAGGGCGAGGCACTAAAAATGTCCTCAGTGACGAGGGTATCGGGCTTTCCTTACCTTGTCTCTTGTAGGAAGGTATTATTAGCCATGCTTTATAATTGAGAAGGATCAGAGAGGTTAAGGAACTTGCCCAAGGTCACAGGGTAGGTGACAGCTGTGATTCGGATTCAGGTCTGTGCGTTGGGCTACTGCTAACCCACACCAGCATTCCTTTGTGCACGTTTTTTAGAGGTGGCCCTTCTTCCGGGTGGATACATCTTCATGCCAGAGCACGTGGCTCAGCCCTTGGAGCGTGGGCTCAATTTTAGCCCCAACTTGCCCCTTTGGTTGGGTGCCCTTGTGTAGTATACAGTCTGCACGACTTGTCTTTGCACCTCCTGAGTGTGTGCTCCTCAAGAATAGAGACCAGTCTGGCTTTGGGGGGAGGAGGCTCCTGAGCTCTCCCGTTTTCTGTGAATAGCGGGGACCCCTTGGTCAGCTCTCTCCCTCCCTGCAGGGAAATCAGGGGAGAAGGGGGCTCAGGCAACGAAGTTGAACACTCCATCCCATTCAGACCGCCTCCCCTGCCCCCCATCCCCTCCTCCTCCATCCCCTCTTCTTGGTTTTGAGACCCTCAGCTGTCCCTTCCTTGCTGCACAGCTGCCAGACAGGAAATCAGATTAACTGTGTCCACACACACACAGCTGTAACAGCTGTCAGGCTGGCGACAGAAATGAGTGCAGCCAGCCCGGGGACGCAATGAGAAAGAAAGTTCTCAAACTTTTCGGTTGTATCAGAATTGTTTTTTTTTAAAGATTATTTATTTATTTATTTATTTATTTATTTATTTATTTATTTGACAGAGAGAGAGGAGAAGTAGGCAGAGCAGCGGGCAGAGGGAGAGGGAGAAACAGGCTTCCCGCTGAGCGGGGAGCCCGATGTGGGGTTTGATCCCAGGACCCTGGGATCATGACCTGAGCTGAAGGCAGACGCTTAACCGACTGAGCCACCCAGGCGCCCCTGTATCAGAATTGTTAAGGGAACATATATTAAAGTGCAGAGCGCCAAGCCTTGGCCCCCGTGAAGGGTTCGGATTCTATAGGGCAGCCCAGGAACCAGCATTTTTGACACGTGGCCGGTGACTCTGATGTGAGTAGACTCAGACTGTGCTTGGAATAAGGGCTGTGTGGACAAAAGTTGTGTGGACGGGGTCGGGGCCTCGCAGCCTGCCAGTGGACATCACCAGCAGCCCTGGAAGGCCGGGGCGGGCTCTGGGGCTCCTCGGAGCAGGGTGGGCTGTGGAGGGAGGAAGGCTGTCGCCCCAGTCAGAGGCAAACCCAGCCCCCAGCAGCCTGGCGGTCTGCAGAGGGAGGATGTCTTGAGACGCTGGGCAGCAGGTGTCTAAACCCCAGCTGGGGTGGGGGATTATGGCAAGCGGCCAGGTGGGCAGGTGGGCAGGGCGCCCTGCTGGATGCTCAGGGCTGGGTTGCACTGCCCTGGGGCCCCTGCTGTCCACCCCAGGTGTGGAGCGACCAGTCCCAGCAACAGCTGCAGCCTTTGAACGAGCAGTATGCCTTTTAGCTGCCTCTAACTTGGTGCCCCAGTGTTTCCTGGAAATGGCTGGGCTGGGAGAAATGAGTCTCTTTCTCCTCCAGATAGCAGCCTATCAGTGAGTAAATCTCTCTTCATCAGCGAGACTCTTCGTGCCTTCCACCAGGCCTCTGCACTCCTTAGGCTTAAGGTCCTTCAGAGGCATGGTCTTCTTCAAGGTTTCTGGGGGTTCTAACAACCCAGCCCCCTTCTCCCCTGTGCTTGTGGGCTCTGGTGTGCTGGGGGCCAACTGGATGCCCTGTCTTGATCCCTGCATCCTTAATGCAGAGTTTGGCTCCTCACTCCATCATGCAGGAGCAGCCTTCATGGTTTCTCCTCGTGTTTTTTTTTTTAGTGGGAGGCTGATAGAGTCAGAAGACCCTGAGTAAGGCCTAGCTCCTCTGCCTCCTTTCCAGATGATGTGGGGCAGGTGTCTTTCCTCTGTGGCATGATGAGCTTGGGACATTGAGTTGCTGATCTGCAGGCCCTTCCTGCACTGACATTCCAAGAGCCCCTGGCGTCAATTGCACGTTGCTTCTGCCTTTCAAGAAGAGGGGCCCGGGAAGATGTGGGATGGTACTGGGGAGAGAGCTGGCACAGTGAGGTTGGAGCCCAGAGAAGACTTTCTGACTGCTTGGGGCCCCGAGAGCAGGAGTGAAACTTGTGCGCATCTGTGCTAAGTAATGCTCCTGAGGGGCCGGAGGGTTGCCACGGCTGTGGGCTGTGCCGCAGGGGACAGAGCAGCTGTTCTGGGGGGTAGTGAGGCAGGAGAGACAGCCTGGATGTGCTGTGGTTGGGAGGAGGCTGTTTGCAGAGATTCCTTCCCGAGGGCCGGGCTCTAGCTGCCGGCCACTCCAGTGTGTGTTGCGTGGGGCCCACGGGCTGGGCTCTGATCAGGACAGGACCGCAGAGCGACCTTGGAGCAGTCTGAAACCAGAGAGCTAAGGCCTCCCTCTGGCAGAGGTCTGAGCTTGGAGTAGTTCTAAGTAATTTTTTTTTTTTTTTTTTAAGATTTTATTTATTTGAGAGAGAGAGAGCATACGTTTGGGGGGGAGGGGCAGAGGGAGAGGGAAAGGGTCAAGCAGACTCCCTGCTGAGCCGGGAGCCTGACGTGGGTGCTCCATCCCAGGACCCGGAGATCACGACCCGAGCCAAAGGCAGACGCCCAACCGACTAAGCCCCTCAGGCGCCCCGAGTTCTAAGTATTTTATTTCACGCTCTTTAGAAGCATTCTGAGAAGTGGTCCAGAGTCTTCATTAGACTGCCAGAGGGGTCCGGGACACACACAAATCTCAGGAGCCATTAGTAATAGCCCTGACTAGCCACTCCTGAGATCTTCCTGGGCCCAGGGCCGAGCTCCCCTGCGAGCCCTCTCCTGAGCCTCAAAGCTCCGGGAGGAAGTTACTAGTCTTACTCCCATTTCCCAGATGCCCGCGCGGAGCACACGCAGGTGCTTGGTGCCTTTGCGCTAGGAAGTGGTGCAGCCTGACTTGAACCCTGGCATCCTCTTACTCCAGAGCCATGGCTCTTAACCATTATGCGATGTGTGTTCGCTTGCATTACACGAGCCGTGAAAATTGCTAGGTGAGAGTCCTCCCCAGCTTGCACATGGGGAAATACTGTCTGAATTGTGGTAGAACCTGTTGAGCCTAAATCGGCCTCACTAGTCATGTAAGAGCCCAGAAATAGATCATGGGAAACCGTCCTCGGTGGGGAGGGGTCATCGGCGTCACAGGGAGGAGTGTGAAATGCTGTTCCCTGCCTCCTTCCAAAATCCCTCAAGGCCAAGAAAGGGACAAGCTCCTTTTCCCATTCTCCAGAGGGACAGAACGAGGTCATTAGACATTTAAGGAAGCTGCTGACCACTCAGTCTGCTGAGGGAGCTCCTTGGGGCTCGGGTGCTGGTGGAAGGCGCTGCCCTCTCGGGTGGGCTGCCAGCACGTTGTTCTCTGGAGGGGCCGGTTATCCAGGTTGGCCGGTGTGGAGGGCCTGAGGTACCCTGCGGTGGAGCCAGGCTACTTAGCTTAGTGTTCAGAGGGTGTGAGTCCCTGCTGATTAGCTGGTGGGATCTTCTGCATAGCGGCCTAAGAAGTTTGGTTTCCACGTCTGTGCAGAGAGCGGGCTGAGACAGGTGATCTCAAAGGCCTTTTTCAGCCTCTCCCCTCTTTCAATAAAGTAGTTCCTTCGACCCAGGGCTTATCTGCAGAGGCCTTATTTTTTTGTCCTGTGTAGATGTTCCAAACAGCTCAGTGCACCCGTATCTCAATCTCTGCCTACCCTGGATCCCTTCCTTCCCCCCTAGCCTTCTGTGGCTGGTGGCTCCTGGGAGTGGGGTCTTTGAAGAGCCGAGCCTTAAGTTTTTTAGGTCTGTTGGGCAGGTCTACATACTGTGCTGGCCCCTTCCATCTCGGGCTTCTCCGAGGGCAGGGGGAAGAAAGGTACTGTTTCCCTGCTGCCAGGGTTTGGGGCATGGGGATTCTGGAACCGGTGATTTCTCCACTCGGGGGCTCTGAGCTGGAGCATGGCTTACAGTATGTTCAGAGCAGGGGGAAGGCTTGGCCTTGCCCTCGGGCAGCCAGATTTGTTTTTTATTTTGAATCCTTGTTCCTAAAGGTGCTGCTAAAACCTGCTCCTCACGTCCCGGAACTCCTGCTTGGGGGCAGCAGCCCTTTGTCTGGACACTCCTTCTAGTCTGAGGCTGTGCTGGTGGCTGTCCCAGAGGTTGTCCCGTCAGCACCTGCCTTGTCTCCGCCTGAGGAGCTGGGCTATCTATCCCTGGTCATGCTGCCGGAAGAATCCGTGGTGGGAGCCCCCACTGGGCTGATGGGGTTCACGGAGAGGTGGGCGGCCCAAGCATTCTCACTAAGGTTTTGGCACTGCCCAGGTGGGCCCACGAGGCTGGGCAGGGCGGCCCCTCGTGAGCCAGAGCCTGGTGTGCGTGAGGCCACTCCAGAAATACACAGCCCTGCCCACTCAACTACCTCGGCTGGGGCTTCTCCACGGAGGCAGTGTGAGTCAGTCTTGCAGAAGGCCGGAGGACAGGATGATATTGCCGCTTTTTCCTAAGGCCACCACTCCTAGGAGGGGCAGAGTCCCGCAGGAGTAGAGTCTGGAGCAGAGTAGACCTGGACCCTTGCATCCTCCCTCTCTAGGTGATGACTGTGTTGGCCATCTGACTTCCTCTCTATTCTCTACAGCTCTCTGTCAGAGGGAGGCATGGGGGTGGGGGGAGGACGCAGGGCCTTGCCCTCCTCTTCTGGCCTTTCAGGGGGCTCTTTGCTAGCTGGAGTTCTCAGCCTTTCCTCTTAGGGAGCGGTGCCCCTTAGCCTACTCTCTTCCTTTTTCAGAGGTCCTCCCACTTTCTTGGTCCACCAGGAGGTGGTCAAGAGCCTCCTCCTGTCTTGACACACCCATTTCTCCTTCCAGGTGCTTGGTTCTAATGGTGGCCCCTGCCACCTGCCCTGCTCGCGCCAAGCTGGCAGAGGGCACAGATCCTCTGGGGGCTGCGAGGCTGCCAGGTTGTAGGTTTTGTGTCCAGCGGCCTTCATTCAGGAGGCTCTGTGCTTCCCCCACACCCTCTCCCTGACTCCAGCTGCTCAGCCGGCACCCCTTCCGTCTTAGAGGCAGGCAGCTTGTGACCTGGCAGCCCCCTGGGCTGCTGCATTCTGTCCAGGCCCCCACAGAGCCTGTGGGTTACTATTCTCTCGTCGGCTGTGCTTCCCGCTTGCATGGGAATGAGGCTGGGGTGGCGGAGCCCATGGGCCGTCCTGCCACCCGCGTAGCAATGGGGCTGTGGCTCCCGCTGCCGCCGGGGCCTAGCTTCTCTGCCGTGGCGGCGGCTGTGTGGGAGCCGCGGGGGGGTGGGGGACAGCCCCCGAGCCCGAGCCCGTGCCCTCTCTGCAGGGCTCCTGCAAGGGAAGCCAGCAGTGCCGGCGGCAGCGGCATCCCGAGCAGGGTTATCTGCTGGGAGCCAGGAGCGCTTGGACCCCTGCCCTTCCCTGGGCGGGCAGGCTGGCAGGCATCCGGCTTCTGCAGCCCCGGCACTGCCGGGAGCAGCAGGTTGAAGCCTGGCCTGCTCTTGGCTGAGCGCACTGAGTGCCACGGGCCAAGCCAGCCCTGCCGAGGAATAGATAACTCTCCAGCCAGCCTGGGACTTTGCTGAGCATTTCCAGGGCTGGGGAGACCTGAGGCTGGCTGCTGCCTCCTTGCTGTCACCCTGCTTTGCACCCTGGATGGGGTCAGCCATCTCCAGAAAAGCCCCTTTGCAGGCCCCTTCCGAAGGCCCTTCCTCCTGGTGCCGGGGGAGGACGTGGGCTGGGAGGGAAAATGAGTGATGTGTGTGTGTGTCTGTGTATGTAGCCCCACCCTCCTGGCCACATCTGGCCACTCCTGCAGATGTGGCTCTGGCCTCGTGGCCACAGAGTCGTCAGTGTGGCTGGCGGGCAAACCACAGGGGAATGTGCCTAGCAGTGCTGGGTGGAGAAGGGGCTGGTGGGGGGACCAAGCTATTCTGCTCAGGCTTTACCGCCCCCCCCTTCCCACCCCCAGTGGGTCCCAGAGGCTGTATTCTGGCAGGAGGGTCGTAGCTGGGCCTTAGCCTTCAGCAGGCCTGGCCCCTGCCTGGGTGACACTCATTCAGCGTGGGTCCCCTGGAGAGATCCAGGCCCACTGACTGCACAAGGTGTAGAAGTCTCTCTTAGCTCAGCCCTCCGTCCCCTCCCAGCTCCCTGTCCGCTCCCAGTGAGGGTCCATGACGGGGGCCTGGGCAGAGAGCTCTGCTCACCAGGGCAGGAGACACTGGTCGCCACCAGGATGTTGGGGTCCTTCCTTCTCCAGGCCCAGGCTTGAGTGGGCTGCCTTGCCACGGGAAGGTCTTCCCAGCTCCCTGTGGCCTCCCTGGGCTGGAGTGAGAAAGTGAGGGCTTTCTTTGGAGAAAGAAATGGAGAAGAAACAAGGTGGGTTGGCCCTGCCTCTCTCACTTCCTCCTTTCCAGGCCTTGGGTAGCTTGCCTTCCCCTTCCTGCTGGAGTAGGGAGGCTCTGTGGAGTGTGGGCTGGGCTTGGGGCTCCCTGCTGGTGTGCTGTTGGCCCAGTTGCCCTGGCAACCACGGGGCAGTGGTGGGGAGTGACATTCAGGGACCAGAGGACAGTGGACAGGGATCAAGAGGTCGAGACCCATGCTTCCCATGAGCCCCTGGGAACATTTGCCTTTCCCTGGGGCCCCTGAGCCCATTGTCCACATGGGGGCCTGGACCCAAGGTCTTGGGACCCAGCAGGCCCCTCCAACCCCTTTTCCCTTCCCAGCTGGTTCTCCCTGAGACTGGAGTTCTGAGATCTCTGCCTGAGCTCCAGCCTCCACCCCCCCCCCCATGCCGCTACCCTTCTTCCTGTCTGATTCCCTTTCCTTTCCTGTCCCCTCCTCCCACCTCCTCCCTGCGCCCGCCCGCCCATTCTCTCGTTCCCCCTCCCCCCAGGCACAGCTGCTGTTTGGCTCACTCTATATATAGCGGCATTTTCAGGGTAATTACAATAAAACTGTTGAAAGGAGATAATCCAGCAAAGGAAGCAGAGTCTGACTCCCAGCCCCCTCCTGTCCCTGGTTTGGTGCAGCCCTGCACCCCTTTCCCTGAGGCCTGCTGCTCCGACCCCGCCCCCCACCCCCATTCTCACAGCCTTGCCTTTGGGCCCCATCTGCCCCAGCTGGGTGTGGGGCAGAGAGAAGGGGAGAGGTGAGGGTAGGGGTGTCCAGAGGGTCCCCACAGGTCTCTCCTGGGGGTTTATTAAGGGCCCTGACTGCCAGCCCCCTCAGTTCTAGAACCAGCCTCTGCTTCAGTTTCTCTTCTAGGATAGGCTTCTGGGCAGGGAATGTGTGATGTTGAGAGGTGGGGAGGAGGCATGGGAAGGACAGTGGTTAGAAGCCTAGAGTTTGGATTCACATTCGGTTCCTTGATCCCCTGGCTGTATGTCTATGGCCATGTACTTGAACTTTTCTGAAGCTCAGTTTCCTTGTCAGGAAAGTAATTCCTGTAAAAGGCCCAGTGGCGTTAATGATCAATGACAGTATCGGGTGTTGAGCATTCACGGTCTTCCAGAGACTGTGCTTCATGCTTACGCATACTTTGGTTTTTTTCTTTTTGTTTCGTTTCAAAGAGTTATTTATTTATTTTAGAGAGAGGGAGAGAGAGCGCGCGCAAGTGTGCGCGCTTGAAGTGGGGGAGAGGGAGAGGGAGAGAGGGAGAAGCAGACTCCCCACTGAGTGCGGAGCCCGATGCGGGGCTCGATCTCACGACCCCGAGGTCATGACTTGAGCCAAACCAAGAGTCGGATGCTTAACCGACTGCGCCACCCGGGTGCCCCGGCTTATGCATATTTTCTTGCTGAAGTTCCTGGCTTTGACCGTGTAGGTTGAGACAGAACGTGGTTCTGCGGAGCCGAGGGAGTTGACTGCCCCCTCGCGCGCTGCTCTCGTGGGTCTGGTGGTCCTGCCTGGTAGCTTGCTGGGCCCCCAGCCGGGCTGCCAGGGCGCAGTGGCGTCAGCACTGGGCTCTCTGACGCCGGTCTCTTGCCCCTGCAGTGGAGGTGAAGCCGGTGCTGCCCGGAGCCATGCCCAGCGCCGCGGGGGGCGGGGGGGGAGGCAGCCCCAGCCCCGCGGAGCTGCGGGGGGCTCTGGCAGGCCCCGTGGACCCGGCGCTGAGGGAGCAGCAGCTGCAGCAGGAGCTCCTGGCCCTGAAGCAGCAGCAGCAGCTGCAGAAGCAGCTCCTGTTCGCCGAGTTCCAGAAACAGCACGACCACCTGACACGGCAGCATGAGGTCCAGCTGCAGAAGCACCTCAAGGTGAGCGAGGGGGGCGCGGGGGGGCCGCCCCGACCTCCGACCCCCGCCCGGGCCTGGCTCACCCTCCCCCCTCCCCCCTCCCCCCTCCCCCCACCCGCCGCGCCCCTGCAGCAGCAGCAGGAGATGCTGGCGGCCAAGAGGCAGCAGGAGCTGGAGCGGCAGCGGGAGCAGCAGCGGCAGGAAGAGCTGGAGAAGCAGAGGCTGGAGCAGCAGCTGCTCGTCCTGCGAAACAAGGAGAAGAGCAAAGAGAGTAAGGCCTGGGCCTCCTGCCCCCATCCCCCCAGCGGCAGGCTCCCGGCCCCCGGCACCCAGGTCAGCCGTGCCCTGTCCCGCAGGTGCCATCGCCAGCACTGAGGTGAAGCTGAGGCTCCAGGAATTCCTTCTGTCGAAGTCGAAGGAGCCCACGCCAGGCGGCCTCAACCATTCCCTCCCACAGCATCCCAAATGCTGGTAATGGCCTGTGGCGGGCATGGGTCACACGGGCGCCCTGCTCAGGGGCTTGCCTGGCTGCAGGACGGCAGGGGGCTCCTGGCCGGAACCTATGGACAGGCCCCGCAGTCTCTCTTAGGGGATGAAACTCCCACCCCTGGCTTCTCTCCTTGCTTCCCTCCCCAGGACCCATTTCCTGTCCCTTGATGCAGTGGCCATTTCCTCATTGTTGATTGCAAGGTGGCAGGTCCCGCTGGCTGGGTAATAACCTAGGTCTGTTTCCATCCCCACCCCACACCCCCAGGGGAGCCCACCATGCTTCTTTGGACCAGAGTTCCCCTCCCCAGAGTGGCCCCCCTGGGACGCCTCCCTCCTACAAACTGCCTTTGCTTGGGCCCTATGACAGCCGCGATGACTTCCCCCTCCGCAAAACAGGTGTGTAGTGCCCACCAGCCTGGCTTTCCAGAATATGGCTCCTTGGAGGTTAGGGGTGGGAATGTGGAGGGGCCAGGCTACGGGTGGGTGTGTGCCTGTTCGTGTGGATGCCTCTGAGCCCGGGCTACCTTCTCCCCAGCCTCCGAACCCAACTTGAAAGTGCGTTCGAGGCTAAAGCAGAAGGTGGCTGAGCGGAGAAGTAGTCCCCTCCTGCGTCGCAAGGATGGGACAGTCATTAGCACCTTTAAGAAGAGAGCTGTTGAGATCACCGGCGCTGGGCCTGGGGGTAAGGGCTCCTTCCTCTCTCGTTCCTGTTCTGAGGTCCTGGGAGTGGGGGGTGGCGCTGAGCATGCCCAGGTGACAGCCACTTCTCCCATAGTGTCGTCCGTGTGTAACAGCGCGCCAGGCTCCGGCCCCAGCTCTCCCAACAGCTCCCACAGCACCATTGCTGAGAATGGCTTTACTGGCTCAGTCCCCAACATCCCCACCGAGGTACAGGCCTGCTGAGGGCTGGGCGGGCGGGCCGCGCTGCTCCGTTTCCCTTGGAAGAAGGAAGGCAGCTCCTTCCTGTCTGTCTTGCTGAGAGTATCCAGCAGGGACCTCCCTGCCCATGTGGACAGGCTAGAGGGACCTGTTGCCTTTCAGTGGGCTTTGTCCCGTGGGCCTCTGAAGGACCGTGATCTCTCAGTCCCCCGCCCAGGTGGGGCTCGGTGTGGGGAGCGGGGAGCGAGGCACCATTCAGAGCCCTCGGCCCCAGGTGGCCCCCCTTTGCCTGCTCTCATGCCTGGTCTCTCCCAACTGCTCCCTAGATGCTCCCCCAGCACCGGGCCCTCCCTCTGGACAGCTCCCCCAACCAGTTCAGCCTCTACACGTCTCCCTCTCTGCCCAACATCTCCCTAGGGCTGCAGGCCACAGTCACTGTCACCAACTCACACCTCACCGTAAGTATGGGCCGCATGCCTCATCCTCCCTCTGGTGTGTTGAGGTCTGTGGTCCTGGATGCCTCGCAAAGCCCTGAGGGAGATCAGATGGCCTTCCTCGGAGCGGGGGTGTGGGGGTGTGGGGGGTGGGCAGAGGGTAGGTGAGGGATGCTGACCCAGAGTTGGCAGGACTGGGGACAGATTCAGCCCCTCCCTCACCTCCCTCTCCCTTCCCCACCCCAGGCCTCCCCGAAGCTGTCAACGCAGCAGGAGGCCGAGAGGCAGGCCCTCCAGTCCCTGCGGCAGGGTGGTGCGCTGACGGGCAAGTTCATGAGCACATCCTCCATCCCTGGCTGCTTGCTGGGCGTGGCGCTGGAGGGCGACACCGGCCCCCACGGGCATGCCTCCCTGCTGCAGCACGTGCTGCTGCTGGAGCAGGCTCGGCAGCAGAGCACCCTCATTGCTGGTGAGCGGGCGGGCAGCTGTGCAAGGGGGTGGGTGTCGGGCCCCTCTTCTGAGGCCGCCAGGCCACCGTCAGGGAGTAGCCAGGGACACTCTCCAGCTCTGTCACAGCTCCCCTCCAGGGCATCATTGACTTCTTCCTTGTCCTACAGATATGATTGAGTACCTACAGCCTACCAGATGCTGTTCTCCCGTTCCTGAGCAGTGCTGTCCAGTAGACCTACAACACTGAGCCGCATTTGTAACTCAAAAGTTTTCTAGAGCCACATTAAAAAATGTAAAATGGGGCACCTGGCTGGCTCAGCTGGTAGAGCATGTGACTCTTGATCTCGGGCGGGGTTGTGAGTTCGAGCCCCATATTGGGTGTAGAGATTACTTAAAAATAAAATCTTTAAAAAAAAAACATGAAAAGAATCTGGTGAAATTAACTTTAATAACATATTTAACTCAATAGATCTGGAATATTGTCATTTTTAAAAAGATTTTATTGTGAGAGCGAGAGCGAGAGAGAGAGAGAGAGAGCACGAGAGCGGGGAGAGTCAGAAGGAGAAGCAGACTGCCCACTGAGCAGGGAGCCTGATGCGGGACTCGATTGTAGGACTCCAGGATCATGACCTGAGCCAAAGGCAGTCGCTTAACCCACTGAGCCACCCAGGTGCCATGGAATATTGTCATTTCAACATATAATCAATATAGAGTTATCAGTGAGATATTTTGTGTTTCATACTGTCTTTGAAATCCAGTGTATATTTCACACTTAGAGCACCTCTCGATTTATTTATTATTTTTATTTTAAAGATTTTATTTACTTATTTATTTTTTAAGATTTTATTTATTCATTTGGGGGAGAGAGAGTGTGCACGAGCAGAGTAGGGGGCAGAGGGAGAAGCAGACTCCCCACTGAGCAGGGAGCCTGATACGGAGCTCGATCCCAGTGCCCTGGGATGATGACCTAAGCCAAAGGCAGACGCTTAGTTGACTGAGCCACGCAGGCACCCCTTATTTATTTATTTAATTTATTGATATTTTATTTTATTTATTTATTTTTAAAGATTTTATTTACTTGTCAGAGAGAGAGCACAAGCAGGGGGTGTGGCAGGCAGAGGGAGATCAGACTCCCGGCTGAGTAAGGAGCCTGATGGGGGACTCAGTCCCAGGACTCTGGGATCATGACCTGAGCCGAAGGCAGATGCCTAACTGACTGAGCCACCCAGGCATCCTTATTTATTTTAGAGAGAACGCAAGTGGGAGAAGGAGAGGGATAAGCAGACTCTGTGCTGAGCACGGAGCCCAACATGGGGCTTGGTCTCATGACCCCGAGATCCTGACCTGAACCAAAATCAAGAGTCGGACTGACGCTCAACCGACTGAGCCACCCAGGCGTCCCCATCTCAACTTAGACAGGCTGCATTTCAAGTGCTCAGTAGTTACATGTGGCTGGCATCTCTGGAACTGGCCAGCATAGCTTTGGACAGTCAGACCTTAAGCAGCTGGTGGCATCAGAAGAGGTTCTGCTTAAAAGATAACATGACCCTGGCCCCCAGCCTTCTCCACCTGATGGCATCCATGTCTATGATCAGGGAGGTCTTGTTGGAATTGGGGAAAACTAGTCATTGTTTACCTACACTGAGGGCCTAAGACTACATGTGCAATCATAAGGGAATCAAAGGGAGAGAGAGTGGTGAATCCAGGAAGGCTTGCTGGAGGCAGTGACTTTGAGCTACAGGACTATTCCATTGTGGGGAGGAGGAAGAATGGGGCTCAGGTTTGGGAGCCGGGTGCCCTGGGCTCCTCCAAGGTTTTTCCTGATTATGTAGGTGGTGGCGTTCTAGGAGGGGGAGAGTCCCGGGGTAGGATGGGGGTGCCTGGTGCCCTAACAGTGCCCCTCTTCCCACCACACAGTGCCACTCCACGGGCAGTCCCCGCTGGTGACAGGTGAACGTGTGGCCACCAGCATGCGGACAGTGGGCAAGCTCCCGCGGCACCGGCCGTTGAGCCGCACTCAGTCGTCCCCGCTGCCCCAGAGCCCCCAGGCCCTGCAGCAGCTCGTCATGCAGCAGCAGCACCAGCAGTTCCTGGAGAAACAGAAGCAACAGCAGCTGCAGCTGGGCAAGGTGAGCTGGGAGCAGCCAAGGGCCAGGGCGGTGCTGGGGGCCGGGCAGGGCAGAGCAGGGCACCGGGCTGGCAGCGGCGACGGAGCAGGGGCTGATGCCCTAGGCTACAGCCCAGGCTACATCTGCTCCGACATACCCTTGCCTCCTGGACAAGCTCTGTATGGGCTGGCCGGCTGCCAGGGGGAGGCCAGGGACGGCCAGACCCTCCTGGGCCACAGGCTGCATGGCTGCGCCGCCTCCCAGCCGATGGGCCCCCTTGCTCTGCTCTCAGATCCTCACTAAGACTGGGGAGCTGTCACGGCAGCCCACCACCCACCCTGAGGAGACGGAGGAGGAGCTGACCGAGCAGCAGGAGGCCTTGCTTGGGGAGGGGGCCCTGACCATCCCCCGAGAAGGCTCCACGGAGAGTGAGAGCACGCAGGAAGACCTGGAGGAGGAGGAGGAGGAAGAGGAGGAGGAAGAGGAGGAAGAGGAGGAGGAGGACTGCATCCAGGTCAAGGATGAGGAGGGCGAGAGTGGCCCTGAGGAGGGGCCCGACTTGGATGAGTCCAGTGCTGGTTACAAAAAGGTGCCCCTCCACCCCAGCCCTTGATCCCCGCCTCTCTGTCCCCTGCAGCCCTTTCTGTCTTTGCCTTTCCCTCTCCCCACTCTGCATGGCCCAGGCTTCGCCGAGAGCAAAAGCAGAGCAGGAAAGAAGCAAGGGGCAGTGGAAGGGGGCGCTGCTTGTGCTGGTCTCAGAGCCACCCGTGCCCCAGGCGGCCAGCCCCCTGCCTGCGGCTGCTGCTGTGACTACCCCCCCGCCCCGCCCTGCCCCTGCCGGGCTGCGCGTGCACGCATAAGCCCGAGGCCTGTGTGCCTGCGTTTCTGCCTGCGTAGGGCCGGTCGTGCGTCGGTCTGTGCGTGCATGCGCGCGTGTGTACACACACGCCCCCGCTGTTACTACAGTCGGCCCTGCACCTAGCGGCACTCCATTCATTGCGGACACCGCCGAGCCCTCCCGGCCTGACTCATCCTGCCCCCTCCCACGCCCCCATCCCTCCCAGCCTCTTACCTCAGTGCTACTCTGGCTGACTCATCACTCCCCACCCCCCAATCTCCTGGGAGGTGGAGATGGGAAGGCTGGAGTGCCTCCTGTCCCTGGTGGGAGGAGATGGGGAAAGGAGGAAGTTTGGAAGAGGAGGGCTGGAATAGGGGCCCCCTTGGAGGCCCCAGGACACTTGTCCTCACTTTCATCTCCCGCCCGCTCCCCTCCTGCGCAGGTGTTCTCCGATGCCCAGCAGCTGCAGCCACTTCAGGTGTACCAGGCACCCCTCAGCCTGGCCACTGTGCCCCACCAGGCCCTGGGCCGCACCCAGTCCTCACCCGCTGCCCCTGGGGGCATGAAAAGCCCCCCAGACCAGCCCGCCAAGCACCTCTTCACCACAGGTGAGCCCCACCACTGCCAGTGGTCCTTCCACCACATGCCAGGAGCCTAAGCATGGTATCTAGCCTCGTGCGACCCGCCGAGGGACCATGTGATTTTTGCGCCAATATCACATAAGCCCTGGGGCCCTGGGTGAAAAGAACCCACTGTCTCAGTTGGGCCCTGCCCTTCCAGCTTCCTGTCCTCCTCTCTCGTGAGGTCAAAAGTGAGGCCTCCTTCCATTCCCGAAAGCCTTTCCACATGAAGCTGCCCTATGCTGGCCTCTGAGGGGGCACAGACGCCTGGGGATGTTCCCACCTCACCAGTGGGGCGTAGGGGGTTGGAGCAGCACATAGGGGCTGTGACAGAAGGGGGAAAAGGAGGATGTGCCCCGAAGGGGGGCACAGTGTTGAGAGCATGGTGGGCAGGAATCAAAACCAATGGGTGTGTCAGGGGCAGCCTGGTTGAGGCTTGAGGAGCAGGGAGGCTTTTGGCCGGCAGTAACGGAAGAAGGGGGCCGACCGCAGGCGGAGAGAAGAGGGACAGGTGTGTGGGAAGGTGGCTGAGGGGGCCGTTGAGGAGGTACCTGGGCCAGGGCTGGCTGGGGAGAGCCCAGGAGCTCTGCTGAGGATGGCAGCGGCTGGCGAGGCTGACAGGTGTGTTTCCGGTCCAGGTGTGGTGTACGACACGTTCATGCTGAAGCACCAATGCATGTGTGGGAACACACACGTGCACCCTGAGCACGCCGGCCGGATCCAGAGCATCTGGTCCCGGCTGCAGGAGACGGGCCTGCTTAGCAAGTGTGAGGTAAGGGAGCCCCTCGTTCCGTCCCCCAGCTCAAACCCAGCAAAAACCTTTGTGTCTCCCCTTCCACGAAGCCTCTTTCTGCGTCGTCATCCTTCTTTCAACCCCTGACCGCAGGGTCAGTCCCCTCAGCCACCTCTCCGTTCCTTCCCTTGCAGCCCGTTTTGCTGAATGGGGGTGGTCCTGGACCGGGGTGCCTGGGGGCCAAGACATACTTTCACAAAAACCTCTGGATTCTCCTAAGGCCAGAAAGTGGCTCCATGCGTCCCAGGCTGTGGGGGCAGAGAGAGGGTGTGGGCCTCAGGGAGAGCTGGGCCTTCGGTGCATCCCCTCACTGGCCTCCTCTGCTCTCCCCACACAGCGGATCCGGGGTCGCAAAGCCACGCTGGACGAGATCCAGACGGTGCACTCCGAATACCACACCCTGCTCTATGGGACCAGCCCCCTCAACCGACAGAAGCTGGACAGCAAGAAGCTGCTCGGTGAGCCGGCAGGCGTGGGCCAGGCCATGTCGGCTGCCCTGCTAGGATAGGGAACTCTCAGGGTAGGCAGGTGGGCCCCCATGGGCACAGGTCATCCCCTTGCCGCACTGCCCGTCTCCAGGGGGCGCCGTTCACAGAGACTACCACAAGGGTGGGGTGCGTTGCAGGTGAGTGGAAGGTGGCAGGTCAGGCTTAGTGATGGGGGATGGCTCTGCTCTTCTCCCTAACTGATCGTCCCCCTTTCTTCCTGCCATCTGCCCCAGAAGTAAGGTGTCCCCGTCCCAGAATAGGGCACAGACCTTTTCCAACTGGTGTGGGCTGCAGAGGCCTATCCTGTGCTTGGGTCTGGCTGCCTTTTTCTGTGAGGAGCTCGCCACGCTCTGCAGGCCCCAACCTGTAGCCCTGCAGTTGAGGCAGCTTCCCGAGTAGCTCTGTCCCTCTTCCTTGCAGGCCCCATCAGCCAGAAGATGTACGCCGTGCTGCCTTGTGGGGGCATTGGGGTGAGTAGGGCACCTGCCAGTAGGGATGGGAGGGTGGCTCTCCCAGCTCTTGCCCCTCCTTTCCCTCCCGCCATGGCTACTGGCCCACTGTCCAGGTGCCCACCCCCATTCTTGCCCTCCCCCTGCAGGGGGCACGCTGAAGCCTGCTCTCCTGCCCCCGCAGGTGGACAGTGACACTGTGTGGAATGAGATGCACTCCTCCAGTGCCGTGCGCATGGCAGTGGGCTGCCTGGTGGAGCTGGCTTTCAAGGTGGCCTCAGGAGAGCTCAAGGTGAGGCTGTGCCCGAGGCCTCGGCACCACTTGGCTTAGTCCTGCATCCTCAGGGGTGGAGGACAGGGGCAGCCGTGGCTCTCCCTTGAGCAAGGCACTGCCCCTTGCAACCTTAACTCTCGGGTGCCAGAGTGGGGAGGAGGGGCTAGCTCCTGGGCCAGCTAGGGAGGTGAGGGGTCAAGAGGGACGGGGAAAGAGGCACTAGCATCTGATGCTGTCACGGGTATCTCAAGGTCAGAGATGGTGCCTGCTGGCCCACGTGGCCTGTGGCCCTGTTCCTAGTGTGTGCGATACATATTCTGATCTGTGCTCTCTTCCCTGCCTGGTTTGTGTTTCTCTCCTTCTGTGTTCACCCCCTTTGTGGCCACCTTGCCCGCCTGCCTGTGTGTCTGTCGTCTCTGACCCTCTCTGGCTGCACCTCTTCAGAACGGATTTGCCATTATCCGGCCCCCAGGACACCATGCGGAGGAGTCGACAGCCATGTGAGTGCCACCCCAGCCTTGCACCAGACCCACTGCCCTCCTCCCTTCCCTTCTGCCTCTCCGCGGAGCGGATGTGTCCCTTTTGCTCCTGGAGCAGACATCTGCTAAAGCTGACCTCCCCAACCCTTTTCTCCCCCCTCCCCCCCCCACCCACCAGGGGATTCTGCTTCTTCAACTCTGTAGCCATCACAACCAAACTCCTGCAGCAGAAGCTGAACGTGGGCAAGGTTCTCATCGTGGACTGGGTAGGCAGTGGGCTGGTGCCAGGGTCAGCCTTCAGGAAGGCCCCACCCCAACGCTGCGCCCTCTTCCTAAGGTGCCCGCACCACTGCTGGGCCTGATGACTTACCCCATCTCTTCCTACTGGAGCATTAGCCCAGCCCTCCCATTCCCGCGGGGCTCCCTCCTCACGGAGACTCGAAAGTGGTTTTGGCCCTGCTCCATCTTGGCCCCCACCTTGTAGCCTCAAGCAACTGAGATTTTCTACCTTAAATAGTACAGACTGTTACCAGCATTGCTAGAGGCACTCTCTTTTCTTTTTTTTTTTAAGATTTATTTATTTTAGAGAGTGAGAGCACTTGTGTGCGTGCGCGCACGGTGGGAAGGAAGGGCAGAGGGAGAGGGAGAGAGAAGCCCAAGCAGACTCTGTGCTGAGCACGGAGCTCAATGTGGGGCTCTCTCTCAGGACCCCGAGATCATGACCTGAGCCGAAACCAAGAGTTTGGACGCTTAACCGACTGCGCCACCCAGGTGCCCCTAGGGCCACTCTTGATGGGGGGCTGGCTATGCCCGGACACAGAGTACTGCTCGCGGCCACCTCGAGTAGTACAAGTTAGGATGTGCTTTTCTATAAATGGAGACACTGAGCTGTTGGGTGAAATAGCCAACCAAAGTCACATAGTTTGGGGTATGGCACTGGGCTTCAGATCAGGCCTTTTGGCCCTGACACTTGTGCTCTTGTTGCTGGGCACTGTTTAAAGGCACCCACCACTCCTCCCTGTGACTGGGAAGTACCCAGGAGCAGCCCTCAGCAAAGATGAAATCTCTTTGAAGCCCAACTCTGGCTTAGAAATTCATGGAAATGTTGGGTTCTTCAGAATGTATCCGCTTCCAGTGCCTCACTAGCTTTAACGTTTCCCTCCACACTGTTGGGTAGAATGGGCTCTGCGGGGAGATCCACCGTGTTTTCCCTGTGGCTTTGTATCTCCTCTGTGCAGTGCCACCTGATGGCCCACAGAGCCTGGGTAGAGAAGCGTGGGATGAGACTGTTGTGAACGGAACATGATGCCCTGTAGCTAGTGATGGGCTGCACCCCCAGAGTTCCCCATAGGTGGAGGTGGGGGGCAAGTGGAATTTTGACCTTTGGGCCAGAGCCTGGGATTTTTTTCTGATGCCTCCACCCCTCCCCACTAGGACATTCACCACGGCAATGGCACCCAGCAGGCGTTTTACAACGACCCCTCTGTGCTCTACATCTCCCTGCATCGCTATGACAATGGGAACTTCTTTCCAGGCTCGGGGGCTCCTGAAGAGGTACAGGTCCTAGGCTCAAACGTGGGGCCCCTTGGGGAGGTAGCAGAACGGGACCTGGCAGGGAGCCCTGGAGGCCTGTGGTGGGGCTGGTTCCCTGGGGAGTCTGGGCTCCTAGTGGGAGGACCACATAGGCCAACTGCCCCTCCATGCAGAGCAGTGGTGAATGGAGTAAGGGCTGGAATCAGGGCTGAGGGCGGGGGCAATGTCTGGGATCCCCAGGCAGTGAGAATAACCCCTCCCCCACCGCGCTGCCAGGTTGGCGGAGGGCCGGGCGTGGGGTACAATGTGAACGTGGCATGGACGGGAGGTGTGGACCCCCCCATCGGAGACGTGGAGTACCTAACGGCCTTCAGGTGGGGACTGAGAAGGGCCAAGGGGGGGTGGGAGCCCCCCGGGCCCTGCCATGGGAGGGGCAGAAGGCACTCAGTTTGGTACAGGTGGAGGGCGTTGTCTCTGGGGGGAACAGAGTGAGGTGAGCCCTGGCCTAGCCACCCGCCCGGGTCAGCTTGGGCCCTCCTTTTGCAGGACAGTGGTGATGCCCATTGCTCATGAGTTCTCACCTGACGTGGTCCTGGTCTCTGCCGGGTTCGATGCTGTTGAGGGACACCTGTCTCCGCTGGGTGGCTACTCTGTCACCGCCAGATGTGAGCTGCTGGGGGATTGAGGAAGGCTGCGGAGCAGTGAGGATGGGGTTGAGTGGGGACACGGAGCAGGAATAGACTGGTATTGCAGAGGCTGGGAGGACGGAAGCTGGGGGGGCAGGTCCAAAACTTGGAATCATCTTGGCAGGAGCCTCCCACTCTCCCTCTGCCAACCTTGGACTTGGGGGGCAAGCAGGTGGGTGTGGGGTAGCAGAGACTCTCCTCCCAGAGTCCTAGGGATGGAGCTTGTTGATCCCTTCTGTTTCAGTGGTGCTCCTTATGACATGTAATTGGAATTTTTTTTAGCCCATCTACTCTGTTTTATCTTTAATGGAGCATCTAGTCTGTTGATACTGAATTTTATTATGGATGTGTCTTTAGGCTTAAATCCCACCATTTTATTTTGTGCTCTTTGTTCCACCTCTTGTGTTTTATTTTCTCTCCTTCCTTACCTTCTCTTGATTTTTTTTTTTTCTTTATTTTTTCTTCCTCCCTTCACCCATCCCTAAAGGCTTTGGCCACTTGACCAGGCAGCTGATGACGCTGGCAGGGGGCCGGGTGGTGCTGGCCCTGGAGGGAGGCCATGACTTGACCGCCATCTGTGATGCCTCTGAGGCCTGTGTCTCAGCTCTGCTCAGCGTGGAGGTGAGGGGTGCAGGGAGGCACTGGGGGGGGGGGGCTCAGGGAGGGGCTAGTAAGGGATGGCCCCTTTCTTGATCAAGCAGCACTGATCAAAAAGGTGGGAAGGTTTTCCTGGGTCCTAAAGACAGCTGCTGGACAGGGAGGGCTTTCTGACTCAGGGTTCCTCCAGAAAGCTAGGTTCGCCCCCGTCATGGGAGGTGTCGGGCTGAACGTGGGGTGGTTAGAGGGCAGGCACCACCACCCACTCCCTACCGTAAGCCTTCTCTTCTTTCCCCTGCCAGCTGCAGCCCTTGGACGAGGCAGTCTTGCAACAAAAGCCCAACATCAACGCAGTGGCCACGCTAGAGAAAGTCATCGAGATCCAGAGTGCGTGGGCACAGGCAGAGAGGCTCAGACCTCCGCTTGCCAAGGGGCAGAGGGTTATGGGCCCACCAGGGCTGGGGATGTAGTGTAGTATGGGGCTTTCTGTCCTCCCTGACCCCTGCCTGCCCCTCATCCACAGGCAAACACTGGAGCTGCGTCCAGAGGTTCGCCGCTGGTCTAGGCCGTTCCCTGCGGGAGGCCCAGGCAGGTGAGACGGAGGAGGCAGAGACTGTGAGCGCCATGGCCTTGCTGTCGGTGGGGGCTGAGCAGGCCCAGGCTGCTGCAGCCCGGGAGCACAGCCCCAGGTAAGCTGCCTTCCTGACCTCTGCCCATGCCCAGGACGGTGCCCCCGCCTCAATGCACGCCCCCCCCCCTCCCCGTGCTTGTCCCCACAGGCCGGCAGAGGAACCCATGGAACAGGAGCCTGCCCTGTGACGCCCTGGCCCCCATCCCTCTGGGCTTCATCATTGTGATTTTGTTTATTTTTTCTATTAAAAACAAAAAGTCACACATTCAACAACGTGTGCTGTGTGGGTCTCTCAGCCTTGCCCTCCTTGCTCCACTAAGCTGCCTCAGGCCTTGCCCCCAACTTCCCTCAGTGTGGCCCACGTCTCCAATCTAGAAGTTTGCTCCCCCTGTAAGGTGTGGGGGGTGCCCTTTCCAGCTCCTCCTCCATGTTGTGTCCCATGCCCACTTTCTTGCATTCTGTCCTTTTCCCCCTGGGAGCCTGGGCCAGCTTAAGGTGGGCATGGGGGCCCAGATAGTACCGTCTGGTTTTGGAGTCTCCCTGAGCGAGGAAGAACAGTAAGTTTGGTGCCTTGGCTTCAACTGACTTGGGGGGAAATGCCTTAATTTCAGCCTCCTCCCCTCTCCAGCCTCAGGGGAAGATCCAGAAGGTTGCTCTACAGTGTAAGATACAGAGTGGAGGGGAGGTGGGTTTCCACCCTGCGATTCCCCACCCTTTTCACTCTTCGTCATCCTGGCCATCTCTGCACAGACCCCTTTTCCTCCTTTCTCCTGGCCTCAGCACTGAGGGGAAGGCTTGTGCCCTAGGAGGTGGGCCTGTGGTCTGTGGGCTGGGCAGTCTTCTTTCACACTCCTCTGGGCCTAATTCCCCTTCCCAGGGGCTGGAGAGGGTCAAAGTGTGTGGGGAGGGATGGGACTGGACTCCAGGGTTCTGAGGGACCAGGAAGAGCGGCAGAACCAGGCCTGCTCACTGCCTTACTCTGTTGGCTTCCCTGGCCCTATGCTGGCACAGCCTGGGGTGGGGGAGGTGGTCCCTGCAGGGGGACTCCAGGCTGGTGAGAACCCCCCTGCTGTTCAGGACCACATTTTCCCCAGCCATCCAGCGTGCCATGAGAAGGATCAGTGGCCCACCTCCCCCCTGGGGCCTTATACTGTGAAGCCTGGGGATGGTGAGAGTAGGGGTTCTAGAAGGGGCAGGACTAGAACCCAGGAACCCAGGATTCTGCCCTCAGCTGTAGCTTCCCTTCCTCATGGGCTTCCTTTGCTGGTCACTAGCCCAAGAGAGCTAAGACCAGGAGGGGCTGGACACCACCCTGTCTCTTTCCCAGGAGCCCAGCCTAGCCCTCTGTTTCTGGGGTTGGGGGCTCATAGGCTTCTAGGGAATACTGTCTAGCCTGTAGGAAACCAAAGATGGGAAGCGGCTCCCAGGGGGCTGAGTCTTCCTCCCTTCTCCTCCCAACACCACATATACTTTCTTTCTACCCCATCCTGAGGGCCTCACCAATCTGTTTACATATTTATTATCCTAATGGGGGCCTGAATAGGGTTGAGAGAGCCAGGAGAGGGGCAGGAGTCCCACCACCATTGGTTCATTGTGTGCTGTGTCTTGTGTATTGTTAGTATGTTCTAGATCCTCCTGGGGGATGCGGATGGGGCTAGGCCCAGTGTAGCAAGCCTCCCCTTGCTGAGCCCCAGCTCCGGGCCCTTAACCCTCCCTCTTCCAATGGCTGGTCGGGTTCTCATGTAAACCCACTCCTTGCTTTGTCTCCCTGGATATGGATTTCAGTTAAGTATTTTGTAATCTGTTACACTGTGTGTCCTTATGTAAATAAACTTGTTTCTGGCAGTGCCTTCTGGGGCTGATGTCTCTCTTCTCTGCGCTTCCAAATGGAGTAGAGGTTCTCATTCGCCATCCTGGCCCAAAAAACTGCTCTTCATTTCTCTAGTCCCTGCACTAGCCAATTTAGGAAACAAGGGGCTGGGCTGGGGTGGGAGGGAGTGGAGTGGAGTCTCTGTCCCTCGTAGGTTAGAGACAAGGTTTCACCGAACACAGCCATAGCATCTCATGGGACCTCTCTTGTGGCCTGGGTGGTGATGCTGGGGAGAGGGCCCAGGCGCAAGGTCTCTGTGGAGCTTGGGTGAGGGGGTGGGGGGAGCGCAGAACAGGTGGCCTGGCAAGGGTCTCACTTGCACACACACAGGCAAGCTCAGTGGCAATGTGCGCATAGGCAAGAAAAGAATCCAGAAGTGTTCAAGGGCTTTATTGGGGCCGCTCTGAGCCCCTCACAGTGTTACAGGAGCCCACTAGTCTTGATGTTGCCTTAGCTCCCTGGGGACTCGGCGGGGGAGGGGGGCAGGACGACCAGCCTTTCTGGGAAGAGAGAAGGCCCTTCTCTGGGGCTAAGACCAGATGGTGGAGCAGTGGGAGACTGAGGATGAGCAGGGCCTGTTGGGAGCTGGACGGGATGGGGCTGCCTTCCGGAGTGTGGAGGTCATGGAGTGTTGGCTTTGATGGGGGAAGGGGGGCGCAAGCGGCAACAGGAGGCACTTGAAGTCAGGAAGAGCGGACGGGTGGTGTTTCCTGGGCACTGAACGTGTACACCACCCAGGGCACAAGGGCCAGGACGAGGCATGGCCACAGGGTATACTTGAGGAAATTGAAGATGTAGAAAAGGCTGATCTGAGGGGGATGGCCCAGCCAGTCCAGGGGGCCCAGCAGCCCCATGGCTAGCACAAGGCAGGCTATCTTCTGGCCGTGTCCCAGGTATGCCCGCCGTACCTGGGCATAGCAGGGAGAGTGCACGGCGATGCCCAGACCCAGGGCGGCCCCTGAGTCGCGGCTCAGGGAGGCAAAGGGCCGGCTATCCACGTGTACCCACTCAGGCCGCTCACACCACTTGGAGGCCAGGTTGATGGACCTATGGGGAGGAGGGGTCTTTGCCAGGAAAGACATTCCCCTCGAAGCAAGAGGGCCAATGGCTCTTAGCTCCTTTGGGGTCTACCCCCATGTTCTGCTGTGACCCCAGGAGAGTCTGTGTTTGTGAGCAGGTAACGTGTCCCTTTTTAGCTACAGCAAAACCAGGGACCCATCAAGCTAGGTACAGGCGAAGCAGAACAGGCCTCAGCCTGCCCAAGCTTCAAAGCAGGACTTACCAAGAAAGATCCAGGCCCAGTGTAAAGAGGGTCCAATAGATGAGGCTGGCACCCAGCAAGAGGGCCAGTGAGGTCAATCCGTAGAAGCTTAGCTCCCGCTCCATGGGCACCCGGGGGGTCATCAGCCAGCCCAGGACAGCACCTAGGGAAGTGGGGTAACAGCAGCTTCAAGGAGTTTGGGGATATGAGCCCCGGAGCTGTAGGGCAGCTTGGCAGAACAGACTGAGCTATTAGGGGGCCTTGGGGTCTGCTGTTCGATGGGAAGATCCTACAGTGGTCCTCCCACTGCCAGTGGCAACCCCTAGGCCCACCCTGTGGCCCCAGTTGCTCACCGGTTATTAGGCCAGCCAACACCTGGTGAGGGAAATGTGCTAAGAGGAAGATCCGGGACAGGCCGACCGCCAATAGGAAGGTACAGTAAGCCAGGCTAGGTATCACCCTCACCCAGTGGCTACAAAGAAAAGCAAATGGTTCAGGGGGTGTCCATACACAGCTCAGCACCCAAGCACTTCATGGTTTGACCAAATGCCCCAGAGCCCCCCAGAATTCCGGCTCCAGGCTACCCTGCTGCTGGGTCTTTTGGATCCAGGGTACCATCCCCCCTGCCCTCATTGGTAGGCAATGCCGAGGCGTACCTGTGGGTCCGAGTGGCCAGCTGGGAAGAGATGGCCGTCATGATGGGCCAGAGGGCTGCTCCTGTGATCATGCAGTGTCCAGAAGGGCTGCCTGCCGGGGGGTCCAGAAGCTTGAGGTGAGAGGATGAGAGTGGAACTCAGGAGCCCCTGGCCCCACCCCCGAGGCCCCACACTGGTGCATGGTTCTCTCTGCCCTGCAGCCTACTTCAGCCCTGCCCGAGGCCACTGCTCTCAGGCTCCTGCTTTGCCCTGTGTCTCTTGGATCTACTCTAAACAACGTGGGCAGCTGGCACTCTGGCCTGGGCGCTCTACTCCCAGAATTCAACTCCGTCTTCCCCGGGCTCTCTTTGTTCTCTGAGTCAGTAACGGAGAGGCTGGGCCTCTGGTTAGGCCACCCCAGCTGAAAAGTACTCTGAAACACTCACCAAACCCTAACCACACCAGGACAGGGAGGTTTGGGGCTTCCCACCTGGACCAGTTTCACAAGAAGAGGGGAACTGGTGAACCTGGGCTGGGGCCTGGCTGTAGTACCCAGACTCATGGACCCACCAAAAGGGCCTGTCTCCAAACAGAAACCTAGAAGAGAACAGATGCAAGATGACATTACACAAACATGCAGCCAGGGGAAAAGGAGGGGAGCAGAAGGACGCCTCCGGAGGGCCTGCACGGTGGAGTCAGAAAGGGAGTCCAATTCTGTGCATTACCTTGATGCAATGATTTTTTTTTACCTTGCAACAGAATGCACGCTATTTTTTAAGAAGTGATAAGGAGACAAGAGACCGTGTGTGTGTGTATGTGTGTGTGTGCAAGTGCACACTCTGAAATGCTCATTAGTCCCGCTCTTACGCCTCCCACTGCAGGGCTAGCCCTACTCTTCTCATTCCTAGAGAGCCCAGGACCTGACTCTTCCTTTTTCTCCCAGACCCCCACTCATGCTCCTGCTTCTCCGTCTCTCCATTCCCCAAATTCCAGCCACAATTACCTACACGTGAACTCCTTAGGCGAATCTCTGGTGTTTGAAACCGGGAGTGGGAAATGGACAGAGGAAACTGAGAAAGAACAAGAAGGACCAAAAGTTCAAAGTCCCCTGGGCTAGCAGGTGCTTCGCTGGACCCTGGGAAACTGCACACCAAAGAGGCTAGGCTGCTGGGGCCAGAAAGAGAAAAGGTGGGAGAACAGAAAAGCTGCTGCTGGGGAGGGACACAAAAGGGAGCCGCCTCTCCTCACCACCAGGTTCACACACCAGGTGCTCCAGACGCTTAGGAAATGAATAGGGACTTTGTCACGTGGGGGAGGGGCATTGAGAGGGTCTACCCAAGGGGGTGGCTGTCTTGGAGGAAGCAGTAGAGGGGGAGGCTCACACAGCTCACACAGACTCTGAGCAGAGAGAGAGCATAAAGCAAAGGGCAATTAGGCAAAAAGGAAATGATGAGACCGTTGCTTTTCCGTTTTCAGGAGGGATGAAACCCTTGCAGAGAAGAGAGGAGAGGAAGGTAACTCCTATTTTGTTTTTCCGCAAGTCATTCTAGCCCATTCAAGTGTCTGCTCGGAACTCCCTTCCCTCCCCCAGGCAGGGTATCAGGCAATGGAGGCTGAGGGGAGGGGAGGAGCAGCTCATGCCCAGCGGGAGGCATAGCTCCCCTCTTCACCCAAGAGAGAACAGGTGGCACCAAGAGATAAGCCCTTAGGGCCCCACCCACTTGCCTGGGATTCCCGGCTTCTAAGTCTGTGTCAAGAGCCTACCAGCGAATGGAGGAGAAAAGGAAGAAGAAAGTGTTCCCTGGAAGGCAGTGCTTTTCAAGCCTTACTAGGCACTCCAATCACCTGAGGTCTTTGTTGAAATGCAGATTCTGATTCAGGAGCTCGGGCCTGGGGCCTGAGATCTTGCATTTCTAGCAAGTTTTCAAGGGCTTCCTACGCTGCTGGTCACGGTCCGGGAAATGCACCTTAATTTTCGAGCCTTCTCTGTCCTTATTAGCAGCTAGTGTGAAGCCTGGCACAGAGCATGCTTCTTAACAACTATGTCAAATAAATGAATGAGTAGATGAATGAAAGAGTGAGCTGAGAAGCAGGACTTTTTGCTACTTAAGCCGCCCTAGATGCTTCTTAAAATACAGATTCCCAACCCCTCCCCTGAAATTTCTAAGTCAGTATGTCTGAGGTGGGATGGGGTACCTGCATTTTAAAGGTGCCCCTTAGGTGAATGATCAGGCCTGTCTGAGAAATACTGGTCTAATGAGTAAGATGGGGACTCTGAGGCCTGACACCAAGATGCACAATGATGCTCAAAGGAAAAAAGTCAGGGGCCATGGGGTAGGGGTGAGGAGGTCTTAAGGCTATGCGTTCAGTGGGGCGGGGTGGTGGGGGAGGTCCGAGCCCTTAAGTCACCTGCTGAGAGAGATCAGGGCTTGCCCAGGACTCAGGGCCCTTGGGGGTGGGGGACCAGGACGCCGAGGGCTTCGCTGTCTCACCACTTGAAGACGAGGTTGAGCCACTCGGTGATGAGGCTGATCCAGAGCACTGCGATGCCCACGCGGCGGGAGGCGTAGTAGGCCGCGGGGAAGTAGAACAGAAAGAGGCTCTTGGGATCGCCCAGAAAGGTGACCCAGAGCCACACACTCTCCAACCAAGGCAGTTGGTTTTGCAGCGCCTCGGCCATCGCGATGCCCGCGCCCAGCGTGGACTCCATGGCGACCCAGGGGCCGGCCGGGCGGGGATATGCTCTAAGGCGGAAGCCGAGGAGTCGCGGAGACAAGGAAGCGGCTCCCCACTGAGGTCCAAAGCCCACCTTTCTGAGCTCCAGGCCCCGCCCCCTGCCAGCGGCCAGCGCCGGCCCCGCCCCCGGCCCCGCCCCTCGGCTGTCCCAGACTCGCGCGAGCCCGGCCTCTAGCCGGTACCGTTTCCTCCAGCTCTCTTCCCGGGCCTTCCTTTCTACTGGGCAGCGCAGGGGACAAATCTTTGCGAAGGCGTTTCCGCAGAGCCCCACGTGGCCGCTGTTGCGGCACGTGGGCATTGGGCGCAGAGGCGGCTCCCGCTGCTGTTCCGGGTCAAAGGAAGGACTAACTTGCGGGTCGGCGACGGGACCGGGGTTCTTGCTTTGCTGCTGCGAAGATGGATGTGTAATCTCCAACGTCAGGATTCTTCGAGACCGGACCTCTTTTCTCCTGTACCGCTACCCTCCAAAGATATTCTGAGATTTCTTGGAGAAAGGTTTACGTGCAGTCCCTCATCGGAGGAGCCAGGCATCACCGGTCGGCGCTGAAGCGGGACCCTAAATTTGCATACACCGCTGATCAAACCTTGCCTTTCTCCCCCAGCTCAAGAAACTCCCGCCCGAATTCATCCGTTATTGATTTGGAAGCTGACAGATAAGCCTCTTAATTTTGAAGAGTCTTCCCTGAACACTTGCGAATTCTTACACGTAGCAGTCTAAGTCACACTTCCTCCCACTTCTAAGCTTGCTTTATCTCCCTCCTTCCATTTTCTTGCCTTCCCAAACCTCGCTGGGCAGGTAAACCGTGAGGTAGTAGCTGGGTTGGTATGGGAAGAGGAGGGGCACACACCCACGACAAAATTTGGAATAATCCTCTCGAGGAACACACACAAAATAGAAACCTCAGCTGTTCTAGGCGAGGTCCTGCCTAGAGGCAGAGTTGGGGTGGGAGGATGCTGTTGAGTGGCTCCCCCGTTCCTTCCTACCTCAAGCAACTTTGTTCTTGGAGAGTTTTCTGATGGGTGGATGAAAATGAGAATGTAAATATGGTTCTTCTTGGAAAGAGATTAATTTCACTAATTAAAAAGGTGTGGGGAACGGAAGCTGGATATAAATGTCATTTCACTCCCTTGCTAAATGTTTTCCAATTGCCCCAAGGAGAAAGCCTACATTTTCTAGGTCTTTCAAAGTTTGCTCAGGCTCTAGCAAGACAACCTTTACCAGCCTACCCCCACAACTCCATTTCATAATATTTCTGAACTACTTTATGTTCCTTGAAATCACCAAGCTCTCTCCCTTTTTAGAGATTTTGCTTGTCCTTTAGGTCTCAGATTTTTTCACTTCCTCCAAGAAGCTTTTCCTAACAGTACCTGGCAGTCATATATATGAAAACCTATAATCACAATGCCATATAAAAAGTGGAGCGGCAGTTACATATGACTTGTTATGAGGGTCAGACTTGAAAGTTATCCGAAAAAACACAACTAAGAGGGAGCAGTGTATTTATTCCTATTACAATGACTGTACATATATACGCCTAACATTAGGAAGTTGATGTCTCTTGCAGGGCGAGGAAACACTTTTGAACTGTGTTCAGGTTAAGTAGCAGCAGCACTAGCCCTTTGCCTCCCTCTGGACTAGAGAAAGGTCAGCCTATTGTTACTATGTGAGGCTCCGGAATTTCTATGGGGGGAGGGGCAGGTAGGTGGATTAGGGATGGAAATTGGTGATGATAGGGCTTGAAAATGCATCTTGCATGTTAAAACTTTAGTATATCTGATGGACACTAATGGGGGAGGGCCAAAACTGCCCCAAGGCCACCTTTGTCACTACCTCTGCTTCTCATTCCTGCCCTTTGCCTGGCTTTCTAGAGAGAGCAGGATGGGAGATGGGGAGGCATCTCGAGTTCCAAGGGTGATGGGTGATCATGGAGGAACTACCATTTATTAAAGACCTACTACATGCCATTCATCTGTACACATCATCTCACTTAACCACCTAACTCCTCTGGAAGGCATTATTTAATACAGCAGAGCAGTAAATAGCACCGTCTTTGGAAACAGGTAGAACGAATTCTTTCTGGTTGTGCGACCCCAGCCAAGTTTAGTCTAAGACTTTAGTTTCTTCATCTGTAAAATGAAGGTGTTGATTCCTACACCAAAGGATTGTTGGGAGTTCAGTAAGTAATAATACAGAAGAAATAAAGATGCAGGATCAGGTTTAGTAATTTGCTCAAGGTCATACAACTTAGTAAGTGACAGACCTGGGATTCCGATCCCAGTTTGGCTAATCCTATAGGCAGTGTTCTTTCCACTACCACTTTGTAACTGGGTATAATAATTTTGGGCAAGTTTCTGTAAGTCCTCTGGTCCTCAGATTCCTCATATATAAAATACAGAGTTCATTCATTAAACTCTTGTGTCAAGGTGTGCTCATATGGAGACTGCAGCTCCCTCCTCCTTCCCCTTTTCATTCCACGTAGGTCATTTATCTTTAACTTCTGAAAAGGAGTCTGCAAGCACCTTACCATGCGGGCCCAGTTGCACAAACATACTTACTCAGATACCCTTTTATTTCCTCTTCTTTCCTTTTCCACCTAGGCTCCCGCCCCACCCAGGGCCAGGCCACGCCCTGGCGTGTGACGTCAGCACGCCTCGTGCGTCGCGTCGCGGCGCTCACTGGGGGCCCGGCTTTCGCCCGCTGCTGCCGCCGCCGCCGCCGGCCGCGGCTGCTCTCCCAAGATGGCGGCTCCTCCGGGCGAGTACTTCAGCGTTGGGAGCCAGGTGTCGTGCCGGACGTGCCAGGAGCAGCGGCTGCAGGGCGAGGTGGTAGCCTTCGACTACCAGTCCAAAATGCTGGCTTTAAGTATCCTTCGCTGCGCGGAGCCCGAGGCCGGGCCGGCGTGTATGTGCGGTGGTGGTGGGGGGGGGTGGGGGACGACGGCGGCGGCTGGGGCCCTCTCCGGGCCTAGGGGCGACCGGCTACCGCGGCGCCCGGAGCGCATGCGCACGGGCCTGAGCTCCCCTCCCCCTCTTCGCGTGTCCCTTGGTCCGCTTTGGGGACCCTGTCTCCCACCCCTTGTGGGAGCTGGGCCCCGAGCGAGGGTCATTGGGTGTAGGGGGGCTTGACACGCGGATGCCTTTTCGGGGAAACGCTAGGAGAGGGTACACAGTGATCCGGAGAGAGGGTGGTCGTGGGAGGGGGCTGGTGGAATGGAGCCCGGATGGAAGGGGGGCGAGTAGAATCATGTGGGGAGGGGGTGTGCAGAGTAAGGAACTGCTAGTAGCGCAAGGGTATGGAGTTTAAGAGGGGGTGTTTTCTGGTGGGATTCGGTCCAAGGAAGGGCGGTGGGGTGGTGACCAAATGGGCCTTGCTTGCTTTGGGGGAGAGTAACTGCAGGACAGTTTGTATCTGAAATGGGGATAGGGGCTTGTTTTGCTGGTGAGTGTGTTTGCGTGGTGCTACTGGGGGCGGGGAGTATTGAATTAGCTTTCTCAGTCATTTGAAAATTGCTGTTTTGAGAATGTTTGCATTGGAAACCTGGTCCAGATAGAAGACTACGTTTTTTTCAGGGGCTCGTGTAGGGTTGTGTGGGTTACAGGTGAAAGAGTAAGTTATCTTCTCCTCAGCCCAGCACATGGAGTCCTGACTTTTCCATAGTAGTTGCCTCCCCTTTTGGAAGTGTCGGTATTAAACAGAATGGAAAAGAAGACCTGCTTCTTTGGGGTGGAAATGATTTCTGAATTACTCCAGGAAACTCAGTCTTGGAAACAAAATACTTTATGATTGCAATAAATATGCCACCCCTTCCCCTTTCTGAGCCACAGGTGGGTTTATTTTTTTATTTTTTTGAGTAATCCTTTATGGCATCTTTCAAAAGGAAGTTTCCTACTGAGTGCTGCATTTGAGTGGCAAGTACACCACTAGTTGTAGATTTCTAGCTTAGGAAGATGTCCTCTGAAACTACAGCAAGAACCATTGCCTTTTTTTTGTAAAATATAAAAACTCAGATCTGGACCAAATAGACCTTTTACATTAGTGGTTTAATTGGAAGGGTTTTGGCATGAGGAATTACTTTACTTTTAATTGGCATATATTATGCTCTTGATAAATAGTTGGAGGACGGGTGAGTGAAAGAAAGAAAGAATGAATGAATGAATATATAAATATATAAATATATAAATAAATGGGTTATCTAGCTGGGTTCACCTGAAGTGAGCCTCCTTTCCAGTGCTATAGTTTCCTCCTCTGCAGAATGGGAAATCTGAAATCTAAAAAAGTGAAAAGAGCAGTATATAGATGAAAGGAGTATTATACCAAGAACAGAAAGTACTTCCTCTCCTCTGTGGTTCCTTAGGTCCAAGACAAACTATATATACGGCATTAACACTGCATTATGCCTCCCCATACAACCAGTAGAGAGGTGACAGAAACCCTTTCTGAGGCTTCCAATTTTGGATGGTATTTGGCTTTGAAAAGCTTGAGATCTTTTGGTTCTGGGGTTTTGAGCGGGCGGAAGATGATAGGCAGAGATTTCCTGAGGAGAGCTGTGATTCTTGTGAGGCTCCCCCCTCTTGCTCGTGGCACACCTGTTACACCAGCCTTGTGTGAATTGTGTTTTCCATGCCCCTTTTGGGATGTGTCAGTGCTCTGTTTGCCCCTATTTTCCTTAACTTTATTTTTTCACCAGAATGTCCCTCTTCCAGTGGAAAGCCCAACCATGCAGACATCTTGCTCATAAACTTACAGTATGTTTCAGAAGTGGAAATAATTAATGACCGAACAGAAACCCCTCCTCCCCTAGCTTCACTCAATGTTAGTAAGGTAAGGACTTGAGGGCAGTTCTGGCTCTCCAAAATGGGGGGGAAAATTGAGACTCATTGACGCTTGGTGATACATACATTGTCCATTGTTTTTCATTTTTTCATTGACTTAAAATTGTTTGTTCTGACACCTTTTTGAAAAACCTATCAGTTTAGGTTTTCTCTTTATTCCTGGATATCTGCAGAAGACTTAAGAAACCTTTTAATGCCCAAATAGAGAAATAAAGTTGCGAGCTTGCTTTTGTCCTTTGTGAAAGAGGACTTTTTTTTTTTTTTTTAAACCTGGAGTCCATGCGTGAACTTCCGGTATTGGTGGGGTTGGGTAGGGGTGTTGCCTGTGAATCTCCTGAAATTGTGTGTGCGCACACATGAATAGATGTGGTTTTGGTGAACATATGGAGTATTTTGCAGATCTCTGATTCATGACCTACAAAAATTTGGAAAACTACTGCCTTAGAGCTACATTTGTGTCTTTGTTTGTATTTTTGAGGTCTGACAGAATTAGAGGCTTAGGATATTTTAATCTTGGACGTACATGTTGATGATCTGGGAACCCCCAAATCACTTTGACTCTTTAGTTCTATGAGCGAAAGTTCATGTATAATGATAACAATAATAATACCATCCCATGCCCTGTAGTCTTTGCTGTCCTGTACTTTGAACACTCTTTCTTCCAGAATGTCTGGAGCCGCATCCTTCAGGACTTAGTTAATGGCACCTCTTCCAAGAAGTCTTCTCTGATCACCCAGGCTAAAGTAATTTGCTCCCATTATTCTCTCTTACAGTACTTTATCCTTTAGAGTTAAAGTGACATAGCATTTATAGTCCAACTTGGGACATTTTTGAGAGTAAAGCAGAGTGCTTTTGTTTTACACTGGGACAAGTATAGATCAGTGTGTCCTGGGCACATTGGAACTTAAGGTTACCCTATTCATAGCCTTCTTATAAGCATAATTGTGTATCATTTGTTTGCTTTTCTCTCTTAACCAAACTTGTGAGGATGGGAGCCATACTTGTTTTGTTCATGGCTGAATATACAGAGCCTTGCACAGAATAAGTGCTTAATATTTTTTGAATGAATATTAGACCTTCGATTTTAGTAGCAGCTGCCTTTCCTTAAGTCTCGTGAATTAGTGTGGTGGAGGTTTTTCCCTCTGGAGGAGTCTTGTAATAACGTATATTCTCTTGTTTCTCTCGGGAATGTGGTATGTTGGCTACAACTCAGCAAAGCAAGGAAACACTCAGGCAGCTGAAACAATAGAGGGTAACTGAGGCTGGCAGAATATAGTTACCTCCGATCTGCAGGTCCCTTCTTTTCAGATTCCAGGGAAATGCCACTTGTTTTTTAGTGATGGCTGAAGACAGATTCGGAATGGTGTTGGGTTTCATATTAAAGGCTGTTGCATATAGAATGTCCCATTCTTAGAAATCTATAGGTTTTTGAAACCCTGGCTTCGGTACCTCCTACTAGAATGTAGGAGGTCTTTGAGTGGTTGTCTTTTTTTTTTTTTTTTTGGCTGAAGAGATTTTAAAAGATTCAAGTGAAATAGTTTATTTCTGGTATGTTGAAGAGAAAATAGTTACTTTTAGTGTTTATAGGGTATGAAGGTTTGTTACTAAATAACTGGATCTTTAGTGAGTAGTAGAGGAAAGATTGTCTGAAAGAGGGATGGTTTTCTGAAATGTAAAGGACTAAGTTTCTGTTCTTGGGACCAATATGTGCCACCATTTAGTTGGGAGGAATTGGATTATTAGGGGTGAGACAGTTAAGTGGGAGCTGTTAAGAGGTAATTTACTTATGTTTGACCTCAAATATACATAGTTCTTGGTTATTGAGTTTGCAGCGTATTTTTGTCCTTTAGGGTTTTGCTTTCTGCTGGTCAGTTTTAGATTATTAGTATTGTTGTAAACTAGTTGTTTACCCACTCTTTCAAGAAAGCAGCAGGTATCAATAGGTTAGGGAAGACTGGAAATTTTTACTTTTTTTTGTGGCCTGCTTGCCAAGTCTTGAAAAAGGTTTGCTGGGAAGAGGAGTCAGAAACTTAAAAACTAAAATTAGGTTGGAGGGCTATCTCTGGACTTCATTTATTCACTCTTTCATTTGCAGACATGTTTAGGAGTAAGCTATGTTGGCTTTCCCATCGTTTGAGGATGCTTGGTGATTGCTCCCTGGAATCGATTAGACTTAGAAGAGCGTGCTGCACTGTTATTGAAAACTTAATCTGGGCGGGTGTTTACATATTGCTTGAATGACCTGAAAAGTCCATCCCATTGAAGAGCATGGACTTGGGGTGTTTTTAAGATGGAGGATTGTTTAATCATGTTAGAAGGGAACTAAAATGCTCAGAGATCCCTGGAAGAAAACTTGCTGCTCACAGTCTTGGGGAGTGGAGCACACCACCTGTGTGCTCCACTTCCAGTAGGAAGATACCGTCACATGTTGGCTCATGTTGCTGATATAGTAAGTGCTTTGTTTAATTAATCCTGTTGATATAAATTGGATATTTGTTTACTCTGACCCAGCAGGAAATGGAAGAGAAGGACTTTTAAAGAAAATACTTAATTCCAGCCCAACTAGAGAAGGTACGAACTAGCAGTTCTTAGAGATGAGCCTATTTTGCTTTCCGTTTACAGTTCACTGCAGGCTAAGAAGTCCTGTGTCTGTCCACAGCTGTGGGATGTGAGAGGCAGCTTGGAAGAGGACAGTGGGGTTGCTGAAGGTGGAAGTTATGAGTATCATTTGATCTTCTCCACAGTACCATTGTACCCTGTTGAAGTGTTCTGAATTTCCTGACTCTAAGACAGAAGCATTTCAATAAAAGTACAAAAGCACATCAAAGCCAGTCATAAGTGAGGTTCAGGTTACTCACCCTGTGGCTTATTAGTTTATTCTGTCATGAGGAAGGTTTAAATATTGCTTTAGGACAAGAAGAACCCTAGGGTCCACGTGGCAGAATGAAGTATGGTGTTTCTTCTTAACAAGTTCCTTTGAACTGACTCTGCATCTGGTTCTCTGGGGATGAAGATTACCCATGGGTTGGTAGTGTTCTCAGGAGATGATTTGGGACATGTCAACATTAACAAGGTTCTCTCTTGTGTAGCATTATAAAACATTTTCTGAAATCTATTTTGTGCAAGGTGTTGTGGTAAGCTCTGCTGGGGACCACATTTTACATTTGTCTCGTGCTTTACAATTTACAAAGAGCTTTGACACCTCTCATTCCATTCTCACAATCACACCATGTGATCTTTAGAGTGTATTCTTTTCCTTTTCATTTAACAGATGAGAAGACAGGCTTACTCGTTTAAGTGACTTGTTCTAGGTTATGTGGCTGGTAGTGTGGGAACTAATGTTTTTATGTGCCACTCTGAACTAGCAACTGGTAGACGTCTCATTTAATTCTAACAGTTCTTATGGTGTGGGTACCATCAGCATCTCATAGGAGGGTAAACTGAGGCTCAGAGAGAATGAGTCATTAGCTCTAGATCATGCAACTACTAAGTAATAGAGCTGGGATTTGAACTCACGTCTGATATTTTGACTGCAAAGTCCCATGTTAATAATATTTTTATGTAGAGAAACCTCTGTATTATGTGGTCAGGAGCATTGTGGTCTAGTAGAAAAAGCAGGAATCAAGCAGGTAAGTCTTTAAAGTCACTTCTCTGCCTCTTAACCTTACTAAGCATCAGTTTCCTCACTGTAAAAGTGGGATAACGTTAGTACCTGTCTCATAGAGTTGTTATGGGGATTAGGTCAATTGACTAGAATTGGCAGATGTTAGTTCTGTTCTTCTGCATTAGCTATGTGTAGCCAACTGATGTTCCTTGAATAGGCATAGGGGCAGGATGGGGGGAAGGGGGGCATTATGACTGAGGGAAGGCAGCCAAGAATATGAATGCTATTACTATGTCAGTCTCTCCTGGCTTCGGATTGACATTCGTTCAGTGTCCAAACTTGCCAACCCCAGATTGCGGAAAATCAAAATTGTATTGAATACCATTAATATGTAATTGAGTTAAATGTTTTTAAGAGATCTCTTCTTGGTGACCAGAATTAACTTGAACATTGAGAGCAGTGTTACCAGGTGGCATAGTTAAGTGAACACTTGGCTGAGTACTGGAGTTTAGAGTGAGCGGTCACAGAACCTAGGAGGCTGTGCTTTCAAATTCTGAGATCCTTAGGAAAGAACTCAGGGACACAGCCGAGGCAAGTGTATGTATTTGTTCAGATAAATGCATCCAGTGTATTGACTGAGATGTAAGTCGTCTTCTCACTTTGCTGAGTCGGAGAAGACTTTCTTGGAGAGATATTTGTGTGTTGTGGGGGGAGGTGGGAAAAGTGACAAAGCATAGGAAATTGAAATCCACACACATATAAGGCATCCACCTCCTTTGCCAAACCACTGACTAATTTGTCAGCCTCTTTTATCCATTATTACCCATTTAGATCTTACTAACAAGCAGTGAATTATCAAATGCAACCAGGAAGAAGAGATTCAAAAGGCTTATCATTAGCCCCTGCTAATGAAGAAGGAGTTGGCTGCCTTTGGATAAAAAGGGTATATGGAGATTGGGCGGGTGGTAGGGGGTGGTTCTCGTAAGGCTGAGAAAATGGAAGAGTCACAGAGTTCAGTTTAAAAAAAAAAATTGTTCACCTTTAGATATGATGTCACATTGAGGGAAGAGCTGACTGACTTTTTGTTTTGAGTTCTCCCAATTTCAAAGCTAAGGTTTTAGCATAACCTTAGACTTTCCAGTGATTTGAGTGTTAATTCTCCAGTATGAGTAGACTCCTGGAGTAGTTAATAGCTGCTGCATTGTGGCCTTTGTTCATGGATCTATCTTGTTAGATGGGCTCTTGACCATATCGTGACCCTAATGTGTTGAGGTGTGGAGTTATCACCAAGTAGAATCAGATGGCCTGGCCACACTGTTTAGGTTATGTGTATATTGGTAGGAGTTCATATTATGTGTAAATGTGGGAAGGGAAACCACTACTTTTCTAGAGAAAGCAAGACTTTTTTGTCAGATAAAATTTTTCTAGCTTCTAGAAGCTGTATATAACCTATTGGTTCACTTGATTAGAGTATATTGTAAAGGCTCCAGTACCGGGTTAGAGTCCACCAGTGTTTTGCACCTGGCTGTGAGCAGACACAGCTGTTTCCTTATGACAGTGCCATGAAGGTATAGGTTGGGGTTGAAAAGGAAGAGCCCATTATTGGGACGCCTGGGTGGCTCAGTCGGTTAAGCGTCTGCCTTCGGCTCAGGTCATGATCCCAGGGTCCTGGGATCGAGTCCCGCATCGGGCTCCCTGCTCAGCGGGAAGCCTGCTTCTCCCTCTCCCACTCTGCCTGCTTGTATTCCCTCTCTCACTGTCTCTCTCTCTGTCTGTCAAATAAATAAATAAAATCTTTAAAAAAAAAAAAGGAAGAGCCCATTACTACCGTGTGACGGGACATGTTAAGTAGTGAGGGGTATCAGATGAAGTTAGCAAGGTAGAATGATTGGCTGCCATTTTACTTATTTTGTTAAAAAGATTTATTTATTTATTTTAGAGGGAGAGCACATGGTGGGGAGGAGCAGAAGGAGAGGGAGAATCTCAAGCAGACTTCCGCTGAGACCCAGGACCCTGAGATCATGACCTGAACTGAAATCAAGAGTCGGTCGCTTAACTGAGCCACTCAGGGGCCCCAATTGACTGCCATTTAATTTAATTTAATTTAATTATTTTTTTAAAGATTTTATTTATTTGACAGAGAGAGACAGCGAGAGAGGGAACACAAGCAGGGGGAGTGGGAGAGGGAGAAGCAGGCTTCCCGCTGAGGAGGGAGCCTGATGAGGGGCTCGATCGCAGGACCCTGGGATCAGGACCTGAGCCGAAGGCAGATGCTTAACAACTGAACCACCCAGGCGCTCCTTGACTGCCGTTTTAAAAATCACTAGCCTTTTGGGGGCACCTGGGTGGCTTATTGGTTAAGTGTCTGAATCTTGATCTCTGCTTAGGTGTTTTTTTTTTTTTTTTTAAGATTTTATTTATTTGACAGACACAGTGAGAGAGGGAACACAAGCAGGGGGAGCGGGAGAGGGAGAAGCACACTCCCTGCGGAGCATGGAGGCTGATGTGGGACCAATCCCAGGGCCCTGGGATCATGACCCAAGCCGAAGGCAGACACTTAACCAGCTGAGCCACCCAGGCGCCCCTTGGCTTAGGTCTTGATCTCAGTGTCGTGAATTCAAACCCTGCATTGGGCTCCTCACTCAACGGGGAGTCTACTTAAAAAAAAATCACTAGCCTTTTGGGGCGCCTGGGTGGCTCAGTCGTTAAGCATCTGCCTTCGGTTCAGGTCATGATCCCAGGGTCCTGGGATCGAGCCCCGCATCGGGCTCCCTGCTCAGCGGGAAGCCTGCTTCTCCCTCTCCCACTCCCCCTGCTTGTGTTCCCTCTCTTGCTCTGTCTCCCTCTGTCAAATAAATAAATAAAATCTTAAAAAAAAAAAAAATCACTAGCCTTTTGAAGGATGTCCCATTCAGTGGCATCAAACTTTAGGGTAAAACTGACAGAGCCATAGTGGGGGATGCAGTGTCCAGGCTAGGGCTCCTGACTCAGTTCAGGCTATAGTGCATGGCAGCCAGCCGATCCTGTGAGCCTTCATTAGGTTAAAGGTTTGATTCCGAAGGGGACTTTCTTGACATCACGGCGTGTGGAGACAATTGCTGTGCCTGAGTTACTGGCAGAGGTGGGCCATCTGTGTGTTATTGAAGCCACCTCTGCGCTCTGACATGGAGGTGATTTAAAATGAGGACTTTACTGGTGGGTCGGTGGTGGTATCGCTTCTGCTGTTAAGGGGCATTCTAACTGTTTAGTCTTCCTGCTACAGAACAGGCTTGTGGGGAAAAGGGTGACGCAGTCAAGTTCCAGCATTGGAATTTTGAGACTAGCTTAGGTAAATACCAGAAACTACCCTGGAGAGTCCAGCAAATTGTACCTGAAGTGGAAAATGAAAGGATCTGCACACTATGTCAGAAGCTAACAGTGTGTGTGGTAGAATGTGGGGAGTTTGAAGAACTGGGTTCTTTTAACAGCTGGGCTGTTAATGAATTGTGTGACTGTGTGTTAGTCACTTACTGGAGCTGAGAACTGTTCTGTGAAATTCTAGTGGTCGAGGTTTCTTTTCCTTTTGTCCTCCTTTCCTCTCACTACCCCTTCCTTCCAGGTGCTGGGAATGTTAGATTAAGACCGCTTTTGCCCTCAAGGATCTCATGTTTGTTGGCAGTGGTGAAGGAGAGCAGCATTTTTAACTAGTGCTGACAGTATGGCAGGATCAGTGTTAATGGAGGTGTGAGCAAGGTGCTATGGGAGCGTAGAGCAGGGGCCAGCAAACTTTCTCTGTGAAGGGCCAGATAGTAAATAATTTAGGTTTGTGGGATATCCATCCTTTGTCACAACTACTCCACTTTGCCTTTGCAGCAAAAGCAGCCATAGATGACATATAAACAAATGGGTGTGGTCTTTCCAATATAGCAGGACGAAAACAGGTGGTTGGTTGGTTGAATTTGGCCCACTGGCTGTAGTTTGCCAACCCTTGGCATAGAGTAGTAAACATTTTAGGGAAGGCTTTTCTGATGTAATAGTGGAATAGGGTCTTGAAGAATAAATAATTAGATAAAAGGAAGGAAGTTAAATGGCATCAAGCTAATTTGGAAGGTGTTCGGTTTGTCCATCTGCAATTTAGAAGCTTTTGCTCTTCTGTCAGTAAGCTAACCTGGAGGTTCTTAGTTCTCGGAGGGAGGACATGGACTAGTTACGTGCCGATATTGGTATTAGGTGCTGTACATGCTTACTGAATTCCAACAATAACCCTTCAGGATGGGCCCCAGATGAATGATTTGAAGCTCTGGAGAGGTTATGCATTGTGCTCGGGTTCATGCAGCTAGTGTGTGGTAGGCAAGAGTTTGAGCCAGAATCTCTTTTTGAGGCAGTAGGGGGGTGTGGCTCTTCTCTGTTACTTTGTTTTCTCTCTTTTCAGAGCCCAGGAAACAGGGCATGGCTCTTTCACTATCACTGAATAAAATGAACTTTTTTTTTTTTTTTTAGAGAATGAGAAGTGCACATGCTCCCTAGCAGGGGAGGGAAGGTGGGAATGGGGGGGGAGGGGCAGAGGGAGGGAGAGAGAATCTTAAGCAGGCTCCACGCCCATCGAGGAGCTTGACACAGGCTCAGTCTCTCCATCCTGAGATCCTGACCTGAGCCAAAATCAAGAGTTGGACGCTTAATCGACTGAGCCACCCAGGCGCCCCCAAATCATCTCTTTATTCCATAGGTAGTGCACCCATTTGGGCACATAAAGTTAAAGACATTCCCACTTACTATTCTAGTTATATTTTGGAAGATGTTCTTTTCTTTTTTTTTCTTAATCAGAACATATATATATTTTTTTATTTGGAAGATGTTCTGTTTAGGACTTATAAGTTCTCTAGTAGCTCTTACAGAAACCAGAAGGGGGAGAGCACCGAGCTCATTGGCTAAAGGAAGGTTGGAGTGTATGAATTTTTCTGAAATGACCCACAAGCCACCTTTGTGCTAACAGTAATGGTACTATAATAACAGTGTTAACAGCTAATATTTGTACAGTGCTTTATAGCTCCCTTAGTGTTTTCACCTGGGCTGTCTCCCTTAATCCTCTCAGCTACATGTGAGCCGGCTAATTTCTGAGATAGGTTGTTGGGGTCAGATTTTAGCTTGTCTCAGCCAGTTTTCTCTCTGGAAGGGCCATATGGAGGTTCCAGTAGTACTGGCTTCAGGGTCTCTGGAGTAGGAAATCACTCATTTAGTGTCCTGGAAGTTTAGTTTCCTGTTGTAGTTATGAATTGTGTGACATAATTACAAAGAGCTAACAAACCACTGACTTACAGCTAGTTTTTGTTTTAAACCAGGTGAGAGAAAAACCTTTGTTTTTGTGGACTGGCTGTGACTTGAGGTTGGTCTGTATTGTACAGTAGCAGTATGATGGTTTAACAAGTATCGTGTCACTGTGGCCCCCTGGATTTGCAGGGTGTTGTTCATCTTAGCTCAAAGCACTCGATGTATCCAGGGAGGGGCAGAGGGAGAGAATCCTCAAGCCCACTCCCCGCTGAGTGCAGAGCCCTGTCCTACAACTCATGAGATCACAACCTGGGCTGAAACCAAGAGTCGGAGGCTCAAAGGACTGAGCCACCCAGGCTCCCCAGCACTCAACTGTATCTTAACATTCAAGTGCAGGAGGCTTGCTTGACTTAGCTTCCCTAGTCTTGGCCCAATCAGAAAATGATGGGTCCACGGGGCGCCTGGCTGGCTTAGTTGGTAGAGCATGGGACTCTTGATTTTGGAGTTGTGAGTTTGAGCCCTCTACATTGCGTATAGAGATTACTTAAATAGATAAATATTTTTTAAAAAATAGAAAATGATGGGTCCAGGGAATGCTTACCATTATTGGCCTGAAATGCTTTCTCACACAAGATCTGTTTTCTGAAAAGCATTTCTGTGATTTACCTTCAACAAAAGAAATAAAGGATGTCCTTGAGGTTCAGCGTGAGACAGGGGCCCTTTTCCGAAAAGAGAGGTCCTTCACTAGAAGGCAGACAGCTATGTTCTGCACTGGGGACATTGGTGGAAATGCCAGGATGCACTGACAAAGAGAAGGTGGCAGCTGAGTTTTAAAGTGTTTTTCCTTGGGGCGCCTGGGTGGCTCAGTCGTTAAACGTCTGCCTTCGGCTCAGGTCGTGATCCTGGGGTCCTGGGATCGAGCCCCGCATCAGGCTCCCTGCTCGGCGGGAAGCCTGCTTCTCCCTCTCCCACTCCCCCTGCTTGTGTTCCCTCTCTCGCTGTGTCTCTCTCTGTCAAATAAATAAAATCTTAAAAAAAAAAAAAAAATTAAATGTTTTTCCTTTCTGGAAAAAAATTTTTCTTTTCTGAAAATATTTTCTTTTGCATTCAAATTTATATTTTCAACAATAATTTAGACTTCTCTTATGTGGAGCTGTTTGTAGCACAGGGTTAAGAATGTAAGCTCTGGAGTCAGACTGGGTTCAAATCCAGACTCCCACCTGTGGCTTGGTAAATTTGGGCAAGTTTCTTAACAGCTGTGACTTAGTTTCTCCATTTATTAAGTAGGAGGAATTTTAGTCCCTGTTCCATAGGCTTGTACTTTTTTTTAAAGATTTTATTTATTTGAGAGAGAGTGAGTGAGCATAAGTGGGGCGGGGGGAGCGGACTCTCCACAGAGAGCCCGACGTAGGGCTCAACCCCAGGACCCCGAGATCATGACCTGAGTCGAAGGCAGATGCTTAACTGACTAAGCCACCTGGGCACCCTGTTGTACAGATTAAACGTTTTAATACATGTAAAGTGTGTAGCTTGGTGTCTAGGATGGAGTAGGCTCTCACTCAACAGGTTGGCTCTTAGAATTTTAATATTCACTAGCAGGCCTCTTAAGCTCTACGGTTCCTGTTTGATTCAATGTTTTGATTCATTATTATGTATTCTAAGACACAACGACGAGTGGGGTACTCTATTTTTGGAGTTCCCAACTATCCAGAGTTGTAAAGAACAGTATTTTATTGAAACTGTCAGACAGGAGCTTTCAGCTAGGGAACAGGAAGACTTGGGGATACTGATTTGATAGCTGGAAGAAATCTTTTTGAGAGCCCGCTTTTTGCTATCTAGGAAGGAGGGCTTTCCGAGGGCGCAGCCCAGGATGGAAACAGCAGAAACCAGTGCGGGCCCTCAGGATGCCAGTGGTTCTTGGCCGCCGTGGTCCGCCGTCCCTCCGCCTCCAGCAGAGTCCTCTCAGCCAGTGGCGGCAGGCCCCAGGAGGCAGCTGCGGGGCTTCCTCACCGTTCTGTGAGGGCAGCTGCTTGGACAGCCCCCATGCACACAGAAGACAAACTCAGAGTGGCTCAGTGGAGTCAGTAGGTCACATCTAGCGTGTTTCTCTTTGGACTCAGCTTCCCTTGTTGTCTCAGCTGTCACAGCCTGTTACATACTTGAGGTAGGAATCCCTCTGGATTCCCCACAGCACCTGTGCCTCCCTGGTCTGGGTGTGTGGGACTACGATGGCCCAGCTGGTGACTCAATAACAAGATGAAGTGCATATCGATTGGGTTTTGTCGTTGTGGCTGCTTCCTTTTCTCCATGTCACTGAGTGTAGGAGGAGAGGTGTGTGCATTCATTCACTCATTCAAGGGTTACCCCACGGCAGGCATGACTAGATGCCTTTTAATATTGATGTGCTTTGGTATCAAGTTCATGTACTCTTCTCCGTTGCCCACATCAAGTTGCTATATATAAAATGGCCACAGGAGGAAGCACTGGTTAGTAGACAGGAATAGCTGTTTTCACTGCGTTTCGTACAAAGTAAAAGGAGAGGCAGGTAAGCACAGGTTGTCTTGTTCAGTCATTTCAATTAAGCCACATGCACATTAGTAACAAATATTTGTAGGTTTGTGCTTCTCAGTTTGCCTGAACTCAGTGTGTTTGTAAAGTGGTGCCTTGAATATTCTTTGAGATTCTAACCAGTTAGTGCTTCAGTTTTGATTGGAAGAGAGGCCAGCAACTAGCATGTTTGCATTGAAAATAGATGCAGTATGGTGGTAGTCATTGAATTAAAAAAATTGCAATCCTGGTAATCCTCCCAAGCTTAAAAGGCACACCCAACACCTCTACTGAGGGCGGCTTTTATTGGTTCCCTCTAGTGGTTTGACAATAACTCTAAACTTACTCTCTTGGAATTACTGGACCATTTACACATATGCATGAGTTTACAAAAAACGTGATGTGGGGGATTTCAATCTGTATAACTGCTAAGTTGAGGGTAGAGTGATAGTCATTTGCTTTACAAAAGGAGGCTTATTTACTTTTTTATGAGTTTTCAGGAACATGCCTAAAAAGAGCAAGGTAATCTCGCCCCCAGTTTTGAGAGAAGACTTCTAGATTCCTTTTGTGAGGGTAACCTTCCTTGTGCTTACTTGATAGACTCCTCTGTGGGAGAAATTTACCCCTTACCCCTTTTGTACAAGTTCCTGGTGAAAGCAGATCTAGTTGGCTGAATATCAGAGTTAAACATCTTTCAGATTGCCATGAAAATACAATTCATAAACTGACGGCTGGAGGTTTCAGGGTTTGTGCTGCGTCCAGATTCCCCAAAGCCCAATTGCAGGCACAGGTATAGTAATTGAGGATATTGGGGCGAATTGAAACACAGTCAGTTTACTCTGATTTCTGTTGACTTTTCTAAGGCTCTTTTTTTTTTTTCCCCTTTGGTAAAGATTTTATTTATTTATTTGAGAGAGAGAGAGGGTGATGAAGGGCAGGGAGAGGGACAAGTGGACTTTGCACTGAGCGTGGAGCCTGCCGCAGGGCTCGATCTCACGATGACCCTGAGATCACAACCTGAGCCAAAACCAAAAGTTGAAACCAAGAGTCGGACGCTTAACCAACTGAGCCACACAGGTGCCCTTCTAAGGCACTTCATCATTTAGCATTTGGGACCTGTGTGCACTATGAGTTGAAATGGAGAATCATCTAGTCTATTCTCCTTTGCTTTCAGAGCCTTTAGGGGGGATTGTACAACTGGTATTTTGGGGGGCTAGAAGTGTACTTTGAACTCCTTGTTCTCTAACTGTTGTGTTGCTGTTACTCAGGCTGTCCAAAGGAATCACTTCTGGCTGAGATTTATATGCATTTTATTCTGCCTCTGGCAAAAATTCAAAAGTGATTCCTCTCCCAGCCTTTTTTCCTCTTCTTCTAGCTTAAATTTGTCAGTTCCGTCTTTTTTTTTTTTAAAGATTTTATTTATTTATTTGACACACAGAGAGAAAGCACAAGTAGGCAGAGAGGCAGGCAGAGAGAGAGGCAGAAGCAGGCTCTCCAATGAGCAGGGAGCCCGATGCGGGACTCGATCCTGGGACTCCAGGATCATGACCTGAGCCGAAGGCAGTCGCTTAACCAACTGAGCCACCCAGGCGCCCTGTCAGTTCCGTCTTAAACATTCTGCATAGGTGCCTGGTTTCCCTGAGCCATTCCTCTCTTACTGAATGGGTGATGTTAACGTTTTTAATCTACTATGTAGGTGACCGGGATATTTTGCTGTGGGTATCCCATATTATCTAGTCAACACAAGCTTTATAGAAGCAGCTTTGTCTGACTCAACACCAGGAGATGTTTTTGGTTTTCAGGGATGATAAACATTTTATTTTTTTAAGATTTTTCTTTATTTGAGAGAGAGCAGAGCGAGTGATAGAGAACTCTCTCTCTCTATCAGAGGGAGAGAGAGAAGCAGGCTCCCCGCTGAGGCAGGGAGCCTGATGTAGGGCTCCATCCCAGGACCCTGGGATCATGACCTGAGCCAAGGCAGCCACTTAACCCACTGAGCCACCCAGGTGCCCAGGGATAAACGTTTTTAAAAAGGCCTCCAAGTGAGACCCTTATGCCTGTTCATGGGGTACGGTAAACCTCTGCCTGGTCACTTGTGCTCCGAAGGAGCCCTGCAAGAGCGTGGTTAATCCAGGGGAGCTCTGTTGCCCCCTGGTTTTTCCTTCTTTCCTTGGAGACTTCATATTTTCTACAGGGTTGTTTGGCAAGTGAGACTCAAGGAAACTCCTTGTTATCAGGGTTTTCTTGGTGACAAAGTTTTGCTTTTTGCTGCTTAAAATATACCACCAGCGGTTCTCTTTCCATAGAAACTGAGTGCTTTCTTGCTGCAGTTGGGATTGCCGAGGCTCAGGGGAATACTGTCAGCCGTGTGCGTTTATTTCTCTCTGGAATTCTAGCCTGGTGGGGCCAGAACGGCAGGACCAGGCTTGAAAGATTATTTAGTGCTGCTGTATTTGTCTCTCTCCATGTACTGGGGACCATGTGAAAAAGGAGCTCCGGCTTCAAATCACTGCAGAGTTCTGGCCTTTCTTTCCTCTTTCCCCTAGGGACACTGAAATGACAGCGTGCACGACCTCTCTCTTCTGTGTTCACACCCCTCGCCCCTCAAATGATCTTTGAAACTCAGAGGCAGGGCTCCCCATAACCCAACTGAAGGTCTCCTTTTCTCTTCTTCATAGTCAAACGCATGCCTTGATAAAGTGCTTCGTTTTGCTAACAGACACTTTGCCTCTAAAACTTTATTTGGTCTATGGTTTGAAGGGTCACTGTTAAAGTGGAATAGAAATGTTTAAGAATTCCAAATATCTAGGTACTTTGGGGATGTGTGTGAGGTATGATCTCCCTGTTTTAAGGAGCTGTTGTTTGGGGACAAATTATGTATTCTCACTTGTGTGTCTGTGCATATGTCTTTAGTGTACTAGCTGCAGCATCAGTATACTAAGCTGTTCATGTTCGTGGGCCTGAACAATCTCCAGATCATTTGTTTGACTTTCAGACGCATTTTCTGCCTTTTCATTTTAACCATCTTGTCCAGCATATTTGTTTTGCTTTACACTTAGACAAATTTGTACTTCTGGAGTCTCTAGCAACTAATACTGAAAGTGTATTAGAGGGGCAGTAGGGGTTGACAGGCAACCCACCCCTGTTGGGAGGGATTTACTAGATTTTAGTAGACTACAGCAGTCTCCCCTTATCTGCAGGATGTGCAGTCCAAGACCCTGGAGGATGCCTGAAACCATGAATAGTACTGAGCCCCATGTATACTAGGTTTTTTTTTTTTTTCCCTGTACATACATAGCTATGATAAAGTTTAACTTATAATTAGTCACGATAAAGATTAACAACAATAACTATTAATAACATAGAATAATTATAACAATATGTTGTAATAACAGTACGTGAATATGGTCTCTCTCTCAAAATACCTCATTGTATTGTTTTTACTCACCTTTCTTGTGCTGATGTGAGGTTGATAAGATGCCTACGTGATGAGATGAAGTGAGGTGAATGATGTAGGTGATGTGATGTAGCGTTAGGTTACTGTTGACCTGACCTGATGATATGTCAGGAGGAGGATCATCTGTTTCCAGACCAAGGTTGACCCTGGATAAGGGGCGGTGGGGAACTACTGTACTAGATTTTATTAGAATTTCTTTTGATCAGTTTGTGAGCATTCCACTAGAGGGGAGATAAGGAACTAACGTAAAGTAGAACGCAGACCGTTCCATTTTCTAAAGAGCAGGATAGTGGTAGCTCAAGTTGAAGGTGGACTGTATCCATGGGTTAGGTTTACTTGAGTTTTGGCTCCCCGTGTGAGCACAGATAGTGGTACCAGAAAGGTAGTCTTTAGAACCTCAAATTCTGATTTCTGAAGATGTCGTAGACATGAATTTCTAAACCCGAGACTCTAGCAGTGGCTGATAAAAATTCTTAATTTTCTCCTTTCATAGACGTGTGTGTTATCTTTTTTTTTGGCCGTCACTTCCCCGTCCCACTGTGTAACATTGCCCTGCGTTATTTTCTTCCCAGGTCCTTAGTACCGTCTGAAGTTACTCTATGTTTTTGTTTGTGGTCTCTGTCCAGTCCCCACTTCAGTGCTGTATCTCTAGCTTAGCACAGTGCATGTCTGGTACCTGGTGGGCACTCAGTAAGTCCTGGACGGAAGGAATGTTTGCTGCCATAGCAGTAACTACTCAGGCATCTTGGGTGTGTGTTTGTTTCACTTTTGGACTCTGAGAAAACTGAATCTACCAAACCAGTCTTTTCCAGCCTCCTTTCCTCAACAGGTCCTGACTGTTGGGAAGAATGAAGGTGAATGCTTTTCTGAGTCTCTTTCCTCTCCCCCACCCTAGCTTGCCAGCAAAGCACGGACAGAGAAGGAGGAGAAGCTGAGCCAGGCCTATGCAATCAGCGCTGGTGTTTCCCTAGAGGGCCAGCAGCTCTTCCAGACCATACACAAGACGTGAGTCGGGGGAGCATAGGGGTCCCTTGTCCCGGGGGCGACGCTGCCTGGCTGTGCTGTGTGGTCGCCAGCTTTCGGGTAGTCGTGTTCCTGAAAGTCAGCAGAGATGCTGGTTAGTGTGTTGGCAGCACCTCGGTGTCCAGGGATGTGGGTGTCTGTTGCCTTTCTCGTACAGGAGAATGGTGTGATCGTGGACAAGTTGTCTTCTCTGGCCTTCAGTTTCTTCATGTGTAAATTTGGTTTGGGATTAGATAATCCTAAAGATCCCTTTCAGAACTGGTATTCAAGAATTTAGAATTCGTGGCTTCTTTCTTTTTCGTTATTTTGATCTTGTTGTACCTTTCTCCAGAAGCTGATGCAGTTTTACTAAGGGGAAGTTAGTGTCTGTCTCTTTCTAATTAATTGTACATTGAGGTGTACGTAGGGAGTTAGGGAGAGCAGAAGGCCACCTTATTACCACCTCCGAAAAGACATTTTGTCACAGCAGAAGTCATTTGACCCTCCACTAGCTTCCCTAGCTGCTGAAAAACGGAAACATTTGGCACCCCCTCCCCCCTGCTGCCTTCTGTTGCCCTGCGTAGCCGCCTGGGTCTGGTGCACAGATGGCAGCTGGCATCAGAGCTGCTGGAGGCCGTGGTGTGAGTGTCTGAGCAGTTACAGGTATGTGAAGGGGCTCTGTGGAATATCAGCTGCCCTGCGTTTCCCCAGGTGTGACCTAGAATGGGTTTTCCCAGTCTGGCAAGTGCCCAGCTGTCTGATAATTGAGAGGGACCAGTTTGAGGAGCAGTTTCCATTTCGGGAGGTGGGGGGCAGAGTGCAGATCACAGGAAGATGGAGTTTCTTTTCCTGTCTTTTTAAAGGTGCTATTCCCCCTAGGTCAAAGGTTGGCAAACTCCAGCCAGATCAGCTCACTTATGTATCATCTGGGGCTGCTTTTGTAGTAGGTACAGCAGCAGAGTTCAGTAGTTGTGACAGAAATTGTATGGCCCTCACAGCCTCAAATACTTACTGTCTGACTCTTTATAGAAAAAGTTTGCCAACCCCTGCCCTAGGCTGCTACTTCAGTTGATGAGCCTAGCTGTTTATTTGAATTCAATTTGGATTGGACTTCTGAGGCTGCCACGAAGTTTTCTATGGTTTTCCAGGTCTCTAATGCTTCAGAGTAAGTCTTCTGGGCTCTCCTTGGAATGAATGTGCATCATGTCATTGCTTTTCCTGGCCAGTGGTGCCCAGGAAATGTTTCTTGGCTACTGCACCCTATGGGCTGCTGGCATCTAGTTACTGGCTGAGCTGTGAGCTGAGAAGTTGGGGTCAGTTTTCTGGAGTTATTTATTCATCAGGCAGGAGGTGTGGGATGCCTGCAAGAGGCAACTTTCACCTGCTCTCTTCTCCTTCCAGCATTAAAGACTGTAAATGGCAAGAAAAAAACATCGTAGTCATGGAAGAAGTTGTTATTACACCCCCATATCAAGTGGAAAACTGTAAAGGCAAAGAGGGGAGTGCACTGAGCCATGTACGCAAAATAGTAAGTAAAGGAGCCGTGAACCTTGAGAGAGAGGATGATTCCTTGGCCTTCAGCCCTCCAGCCTCAGGCCAGGACCTTGTGCTGCAATCCCTGCCTGCTCTGACCTGCCAGCCCGAGAGCAGCCCTGCCTAGCCCCCCAGCCCCTGCGCGCAGTGCTCTGTGGCTCTGGCTTGGCCACTTCTGTGGGGCTGGAACCCACTGGGCAGTGTGCAATAAAGTGAGTGGGCAGCCCCATGTCCTCGGCAGTGTGGCTTTTTGGAATTAGCCAGACCATTCCATGGTATTGCGCCTGAGCAGTTCCTCTCATCCCAGGCTGGGTTCTTCTCAGGAAGGGCTGGTTGGTATAAATGAGTTGCTGTTGGCGTCTCTGACCCTGCATATGTCATGTGACTGTCTCGATTGAGTTGCCGCATTTGTAAAAAGATTCTGAGCATTGAGAGACCAACACTGGATATAAAAAGTCTAAAATACTGTTAATTCCCTGTCAGCTTTTCATTCTGCACTTACGTGAAGAGGGGAGTGGGAGTTGGGGTCAAAATAATCTCCTTTCACACTGTGTTTTAGCTTATTGGTTCACTTTCTTTTAGACAGTCTTAGCTGAAGGTGTAGCACATGCGGTTGAAACAAGAGGCCGCTGCCTACCTTCGGCCAGGAAGGCCCGCAGATAGCAGGGGCCTTCTAGTGCCTGAGTGGTCCCTGAGCTGGACAGCCAGGACCGGCTGTGGAGGCCTGGCATGAACTGTTTGGGAGGCCTTGGTGCCCATCTCCTGTTCTGACCTAGGCTGAACTGGTCTCTTTCAGGTTGAAAAACATTTTAGAGACGTGGAAAGCCAAAAGATACTGCAGCGTTCACAAGCCCAGCAACCACAGAAGGAGGCTGCCCTGTCATCCTGAGTCCACACACACGGAGGACTCTTCCAGCATCCAGCCAACGAGGCGGTGGTGGTGGCTTCGGCGGAGGCAGGCCGGGGGAGGGAAGGGATCCTATATTTCCTGTTGGCTCTTGTTAACAAAGGGTCAGCATTTCCAAATCTTAGACTTGAACAAACAAAACACCCAACAAAAAAGAACAAGAGAATAATTTAAAAGTTGAATCATTACTTGACTAACAGACTTTGGTCCACCATGTCCTTTTCACAGCCCCCTTCTGGAACAGTCACCTTGTTAATTTTATTTTTGAAAATTCCTTTCCTGCTCTGCCCTTTCACCTCTGACTTTCCTAGTCTGTCCCTGCCATTCTGTTTTTATAAGTGGCTACACTTGCCTTCTGAGTGATCGAAAGAAACTTTTACATCTTCTCTTCCAAAATAAAAGTAACAAGCTGACTGTGATACTTAAGTTGAGACTAGAGCAGCAGACAGAGGTCTCACTTTAAATTCGTCTTTTTTTTTCTTTCTTTTTTTTTTTTCTTTTTTTGCACAGGGCATGGCTTGAATTAGTTTTATTTTTCTTAACTTTAAATATATATATGAAAATATATATTAAAATGTTCTCTAAATATTTTCTGCTTCTTGCAGGTCTCTTTTTACTAGATCATGGCCGCTCTTCCCACCTCATCCCTTCGAAAATAAAAACGTATTACCCTCCCCACCACCTATAGCCAGGCAACTAACTTGACTTGGTTCGCAGCAAGAATCTTCTGCAGCACTTCTAGAGCCAGTGTTTGCAGGTGGGATTCGGCTGTGAGGGTTCCTGATGGCTTTTTAGTCTTTAACTGTGTGTGTGTACCAGTCTCACATTGGGCCAGAACCTCAGGATTCTCCCTCTGCCTTTTGTCTTACTTCATGGTACTAGAAGAACTTCCTCACCACTCTCCCATCTCCTAGATGGGAGAGTCCGCTGCCCTGTCTCCTGTGCCCTCTGCAGGAAGAACTCTTTTGCATGGCACGTCTCAGCTTCTCTTCGAAGGATGATTTTCTTCCATAAGAAACCTGGAACCCACCTCTCCCGGTCTCTCTTGAAGTCTGTATCCAGAGCCACTAGCCCAGGAGAAAGCTTGGGTGACCTATAGTTTCTCTTCTCCCACCAACCTCCTGCTTTTAATGCCCTTCCCCACCCCCCTTAAATTTTACAAGCTTACGATAGTTTGTATGTGCTCAGCCGATGGGCAGAAAACCTGGAGAGAACTTCTGGACTTTAGCCCACCAGTTTGTCTGGTTTGACTAACCTGCTGAGCCCGAAAACTGGCACGCGGTGCCCCTGTGCCTTCAGGGCAGTCCAGTGGGGCAGAGTGTGCCACCAGCTGAATATCAGGCACCTAGTGGGAAGTGGGTGATGCTCATGTGACTGGCTAGAGCTTTGGGGGTGGGGTGGGGGTTAACTACTATCTTTTTGGCCATGATCTCTTTCCCCTTCCTTTTTTTTTTTTTTAATTAAATAAATGGATCAAAATTAAATAATTCAAGCCCTGCCTTCAAAATGAAATTTTTTTTTTTTAGTATTGTTTAGCAAAAACAATAAAACCCAAATTTTTTTAACCATCACTCATGTCTCAGGTTTGTACGTGCTTTAGAGACCCCAGAGGGAGGGGGTGTAAGGGGGGGTGTTTGGTAATCTTTCCCTTTAGATTCTCTGCTTCCTACTCTTTACCCTCTCTCCTTCCACCCCCTGGAGCTCACCCAGAGATAGAGTGCAAAGTGTATAATTTAAGAAGGGGATCCAGGGTTGGGAGGTGTGTGTGAGTGGGGTAGGGGCACAGAGAGGTGGGCACATACATGAGGCCATTTGTTACGGGCTGTTTGGAAGAAAAAAAGACCGAGAAGTGTACTTTCATCTGCCATTGGCCACAGCTAGATTTAAAGTACCAGGCCTTCAATTTAGTTTGCACGGAAGTGTAAGCTGGAAAAGGTGAAAGAGGGAGACAGAAGAGAGACCTTGTAAGCTCTAGAAATCCTAAGAGATGCCATTAAAGGTGTGAACGTGATTAATGGAAAATAGAAGCCTGGGAGGAAGCTTTGTGTCATGTATCCACACCATCACTTCCTCCCCATTTAGGTCTGTGAGTGGAAGACCATAGGTACCAACTATTTCTGGTAGGGAGTAATTTTGACTCTTTATGAAATGACATGGGGGAACTTGAAGCACTTCAAGAGGTGGAGTTAAGACTGTGTGAAAGGCAGTGAGGTAAAGAAGAAAGAACAAGGGCTTCGGAGGCATAAATAGTTGGGCTCAAATCCCCAAACCTCCCTTGCCTCACTTTGAGATTGTGGGTAAAGTCATTTCACCAGTCTGAGCCTTAGCTTCCGCACTGTCAACATGGAGCTCATACCCGTCTGCTGCAGTTGGTGTGGAAGGCTAAAGATCTTTAAAATGCTTGCTACCTAGAAGGTGCTCTGTAAATGTTAGCTTGGTGCTGGGATGGTTGAGTCTGGGGATGAGCCTGGGTTAGATGATTATCAGAGGCTCCGGCTTTGTTTTAGAAGTCTGTCTTTAGCTGGCGTTTTAAATGAGGCTGATCACGTAAAACAGTTGGGCAAAGGGGGGGGGTGTCTTGTTCCTGCCTTCTGTCTCTCAGATCTCACCTCTACCTCTGCCCTGCAGTCGTGGGGAATTCCTTTGATTATAATATGAAAACTACTCCTTTTATAGAAGGGGAGAGGGTTCCACAGGGCTGTGTGACTTGTCCTGAGAACCACTGCTACCCGTGGTGGCAGAGCTGGAACAAAACCCCAGGCTTAAATCCACCCGTGGGCTGCTAATGCCACTCTCTGACTTCCAACTGATGGCATGTACGCTGCTCACTTGTTTGCCAGGTGTAGGATGGGACACAGACCAGGGGAGAGTGGCAGAAATGGCCTGCTAGATTGGAAGAACACGAACTATTGAAGAGTGTGGTGCGGAGGGCTCGCATGTCTGATGACACGTGTACAAGTAGCTTTGCAGTGTCTCTCTCCCCCAGGACACCCAGACCTCTCCACCCCCCGGCACCCAATGACCTCCCTCCTCGTGGCCACATGCCTTTGGGTTTGCTGCTGTCAGTAGGGTATAAGTAACATTCCCACAGTGAGCGGATACTGAGTCTGTGCTGTGAAGAGCTTCTTGCTGCTTTGAAAATTGCTCAGACACTGCAGTATTCGGTCAGGGGCTTCAGCTTGGAACCAGTGATTCAGGGTAAAGGCTCCTTGATATTTTTGAAGTTAAGAATATGTGTGTCGCAATCTCTTCTTCCACAAGACCTACTAGTTAGTAGAGGAAGATTTAGAGATCTTTCAGTCCTATACAGGGATAGAACCTCCTGTCTTGTTGACATGGGGGACACGGTGGTGAGAACGTATGAGGCTAGGACCTGCAATGTGCAGGGTGAGTAGAGATGGGAAGAGTGGCAGGGTCAGGTCTGGGAACTGGGATTGGTCATCTGGGTTGGAGGATGATCATTGTTTACATGGTGGGTTTGCTTTCTCATCACTGCTGGAGGCTGCTCACGCCACAGAATTCTCCTTTGAGAAACTTAAAATCCTCAGTGTGTACTCCCTAAACTTAAGGGGTTCGACATAATAGCACCAGGTACCTTACAGGGGAGAAAAGGATGGCATCCATTGGTCATAGACTGCTGCTGGGTAATAGAGTTTTTTGTTTTTAATTTTAATTTTTTTTTTTATTTTTAAAGATTTTATTTCTTTATTTGACAGAGACACAGCGAGAGAGGGAACATAAGCAGGGGGAGCGGGAAAGGGAGAAACAGGCTTCCCGCTGAGCAGGGAGCCCGATGCGGGGCTCGATCCCAGAACCCTGGGAACATGACCTGAGCTGAAGGCAGACACTCAACGACTGAGCCACCCAGGCGCCCCGTAATAAAGTTTCAAAATGAGTTTGTTCTTTTTTATTATAAAAGCCTTACATGGCTCATTAGAGAAAGCTAGAAAATAAGGCAAACGTATCCTGCTTCCACCCCCGATTGCTAACATCTTTCATATCCTCTAGATTCTAAAACATTTCTTTCTCCCCACCCCTTGCACTTCTGACAATGCCATGTACTTCACAATGTCAGAAGAAACTTGCCAACTGGTTGCCTCATCCCCAGCTCACGAAGTGCACTCTAATCTTAGCATCTTAGAATCGTTACATAGAAGTGGTATGGGGCTAGGCGATCTCTCAGATTACTCCCAGCCTATCTTATTTTATCTTGTCTGTCTTATCCTACAATGCCTTGCTTCAAAGCCACCTGTGAAGCCATCCTCGACAAAGTGGAAAGCGATTCCTAGAATTTTTTGTATCACTCATGTCATGCAGCATGTATGACTTGCATTATAGTTATTGTTTAGGTTTTCCTTGAGTGATCTGATGGGGGATTTTGAGGCTGCAAGGCAAGGATAATGACTTACTCATTTTTGTATTATTCCCTAGCACCCAGCTGTTGAGTATGACTGAAGGTAGAAGTTTAATAACTAGATAAGTTGCCTGAGTCAAGATGAAAAGCAATCCAGGATGGAGTGGGATTTGAGCTTAATCTCAAGGTTAAGCTTAGAAAGAGGACAAGGGATCAGGAAAGCACATGGGAGATGAAGAGCAAGGTGGGAGCAACGGAGCTCTCCCTCAGGTTTCTTGAGAGCATACTTTGGCAGCTGGGACCAACCCTGGTTGGGTTGTGGCCTCCCTGTTCCATTTTCCTGTCATTTTCAACTTTGTTGAAAGGTCTAAAGGGGAACTAAATCTCTTCCTGTACTGGTAAAGTAAGGTGAGGGTGACGCATATTTCTAGTGACTTCTCAACTAACCTCTCCATTAACCCCTTATGCTGACTCCCACAGTTCGTTTTAGTGGAGGGACTAACGAGGCTTCTTTTCGAATCTGGCCCCCTTTATTCTGGTCTCTGTCCTAGTTTCAAGGAGCTGCTCATGCTCACTGTGGGGAGGTACATGTACTGCTCTGCAGAGAATATTCTCGGATGGTCCCTTGAAGTGTCGTGTAAGCTGAAATCTGAACAAGGTGTCAGCCAAGAGTGCTTGGATAGGGGGAACAGCAGGTGCTAAGTTGAGAGTGCTAAGAGCTTGAGGTTTTTAGGAACTACTAGAAGATAGGTGGCTGAAGCCTCATGAGCCGGAGCCGGATCATGCAGGGCCTTGTTGCCATTGTAGGGACTGGAATCTGTTCTTGGCACAGTGGGGAGCAGTTCGAGGGTTGGAAGCTGTCGAGGGCTTTAGTCTGTCAGGGGGCAAAGGTGGAAACAGACCGCTGCATTCCGAGGCTGTTGCGGTCATCTAGGCAGGACATGGTGGTGACATGAGTGACTTCACAACTGACAGGGCTTGCTGATGGAGAAGGTTTGAGGCCGAGGTGGTGAGGGGGAGAGGAACCAAGAGCAGCTTCCGTGTGGATGGCGAACAATGAGAGAGGAAGAGGTCTGTGGAAAAATCGAGATTCTTATTTTGCCATGTTTGTCTTACCTGTGAAGCCCTGAAGAGCAGATGGCAGGTGGGCAGGTGGATGACAAGCCTGGCGTTCAGCAGGGAGGACTGGGCTGGAGCTGGATGTTTAGGAGTTATTACCTCATCGTGAACTCCAGAAGATGGGAGACGAGATCCATGGCCACAGATGTTTTGGCTTCTGATGGGAGGGGGAGCCTTTCTTCCACTATAAAGAGGAAGGAAAGAGAAGACCGCACAGTTGCTGGTGAGTTCGTAGATTTGACAGGGAGGTGAGGGTGAAGGAGTATGTGTCCAGTGGTTCAGTAAACGGGAGAAATGGCATGGTTGCTGAGGTCTGAACTTGTGCATTGAGGGTGTAACAAGATGCCCATTTTGTGACTTTGTGGTAGTCCCATCAAGTGGCTGAGGTGCAGACGCAGAAGTTGGAGAGCTGGGTGCAACCAAGGGTGTTCATCAGGTTGTGCGCTATGGAGGGAGAAAGGAATTCGGCTGTGGATATCTGCAAGGGAATGATTATAGCAATGGACCCTTCACCCCTACAGATGGAGGCTGGCCTCAGATACACTTTGGTTTTTGTTCAGATTGGCCTTTCTGAAAGTGTCCTGCTGTCATCCTTGTGTCCTGGCTATGGGAAGGATAAGCCAGAAGTCAGTATGTGAACAGTGTGCAAATGGAGGATGCTTCCAGGGCCAGGGATGGCCCAGGTGGTATCAGAAGCTCAGCACAGATATCCTGACTTAGAAATACCAGGAATGTTGCAGCTCATAGGGAATAGTCCAGCGTTCCAGTTTATAATTTTCTTTTTAAAGATTTTATTTATGGGCACCTGGGTGGCTCAGATGGTTAAGCGTCTGCCTTTGACTCAGGTCATGATCCCAGGGTTCTGGGATTGAGCCCCACATCGGGCTCCTGGCTCAGCGGGGAGCCTGCTTCTCCCTCTCCCTCTGCCTCTCTCCCTGCTCATGCTCTCTCTCTCTCTATCTCAAATGAATAAATAAAATCTTTTTAAAAAAATAAGGATTTTATTTATTTATTTGACAGAGAGAGACACAGTGAGAGAGGGAACACAAGTGGGGTGGGGGGGGCGGTGGGAGAGGGAGAAGCAGGCTCCCTGCTGAGCAGAGAGCCCAACATGGGACTTGATCCCAGGACCCTGGGATCAAATGACCTGAGCCAAAGGCAGATACTTAACATTAACTAAGCCACCTAGCACTCCTATAATTTTTTTTTTTTTTTTTTAGATTTTATCTATCTGAGGAGCTCTTGGGTGGCTCAGTTGGTGAAGCGTCTGCCTTTGGCTCAGGTCATGATCCCAGGGTCCTGGGATCAAGTCCCACTTTGGACTCTGCCCAGGGGGGAGCCTGCTTCTCCCTCTGCCTGCTACTCTGCCTGCTTGTGCTCTCTCTCTCTGTCAAATAAATAAATAAAAGTTTAAAAAAAAAAAAGATTTTATCTATTTGAGAGAGAGAAAGTGAGTGAGAGAGAGAGAGCACGGGTGGGGGGAGGGGCAGAGGGAAGCAGGAAGCCCAACCCGGGGCTCTAATCCCAGGACCCCGGAATCATTACGCTTAACCAGCTGAGCCACCTAGGTGCCCCTGTCTTCCAGTTTAAACATCCTCTCTACAGCATCCTCGACAGACTGTCTCTACTTGAACACTTTCATTGATGGGGAGCTCACTGCTTTGAGAAACATGTGGTACTGTGTCCTTCTGTCCTCTAAGCTGCAGCTCATTTCTAGAGCTGTGGCTAGAGCTGAAGTCTCCAGGACGCTAGTCCTTGCTCTTCAGGATGTTTCCTTTCCTCGCAGCCCCCGGGTGAGGGGCACACAGATGTGCCTGGGAGCTGTCTTGTTTTCTCCAGTGAAATGGCCTTTTTCAGCCAACTATTCCAGCCTATTAAGAGCTTTTAAAAAATCTTGATTCTATAATATAATAGTTATCCATCCCAATGTTGTATTAATTCCAATTTATATAAACTGTCTTCTGTGTTTTCATTATCCCAAGGAATGTGATGAGAGACTTTAATATCCAGATGTTTATCTATGATAGTCATCTAGTTACCCTATCACAAAGGGAATTGAAGTTGAGTATAACTTATTTTTGGTGCGCTCATGGGGCACCTGGTGGTCACTGTGTTCTAGGTAACTGCTCATACAACATGTTCAATGAACCTTTCTGAATTTTGTTAACTGTTGTTACACTTGTCTGACTTTTGAAAATTGGAACTTTTCATGAACTCAAGTCTCTGGTAACCTTCAGTTTATAATATTTTCTCAAAGATTATTCTTAATTTAAAAATTTTTTTTAAAAAGATTTATTGGAGAGAGAAAGGGTGAGAGAGAGAGAGAGAGAGATCATGAGCAGGAGGCAGAGAGAGAGGGAGAAGCAGACTCCCCACTGAGCAGGGAGCCCGATGTGGGACTCAATCCCAGGACACTGGGATTGTGACCTGAGCTGAAGGCAGACGTTTAACCGACTGAGCCACCCAGGCATCCATTAAAGATTATTATAATTTTTTAAAAAATATTTTATTTTTTTAAGTAATCTCGACACCCAGTGTGGGGTTGAACTCACAACCCCAAGATCATGAGTCACACGCTCCAGCGACTGAGCTAGCCAGGCACCCCTCAAAGATTATTGACAATGATTTTTCAAATTTTTCACTATAATTTTCTTCAACCAGATCACTTGAACTAATTCAAAGGGGCTCACGTCTGATTGATGATGGCTCAGCTGTTCTTCCCATTCTGGAGATAATCTGTGTGATTCACCCGTAGACCTTAACTTCTTTGAGAGGTGTTTGGCTGGCATGTGGGACCGTCTTTGGACACTGTGGTTAAGAGCATGGCTGGATTTAGGCAGGTCTAGGTAATGTCAGATTTCATCTCTGCCACTGATGAGCAGTATGACTTGGCAGCCTCTGTGTCCTTGCCAAGCATTAGTTTCCTCTGTAAAATGAGTGTCTCAGTTGAGGATTAAATGAAGCCTTTAATGAGATGCCTGGCCCTTGGTAACCTTCTCTTCAATATGGCCATTGTGATTCTCTTAAGAGTTTGTTGGGTGGGGCTAGTGAGCACACTAGGGAACCTAGAAAGAAACTTGTTTGGTTGGCCTCCTAGGGCAAGGCAGAAGTGCTGGGTACAGACACCCTGTCCCCAGACCCCTCTGTTTAGAAAGCAATGCTGGACACTCTTCAAAAGCCAGAATGGAGTATTTTGACCTTTGGCCTAGTGAGAACGAGAGAGTATTTCCCTCCTTTGTGTCCAGAGAAGACCTAGGTGAATTCTAGATGATGGCAGATTTCTTAGACAGGCAGTATAGAATGAAAGAGAAGATACCTGGCTCCTTTTTGACTTGTGGATGTGAGGTGTGGTGAGTTGAGGCCTTCGAGGGGCCTCAGGCTGCCATCTTGACAAGTGATAGACCAGGATGTGGGGCTCAAAGGGAGAGGGCCATGGTGTGAGGAGTGAGGAGTGGTGTTCTTAGAAAGGCAGGGCAGGATCCTGCTCCCCTGGTTATAATTATGGCCACAAGGCCTTGGAGATGTCCTCAACCTGTCCCACCCACCCTCCCCCCCATCCCTACCCTCAGCACTATGGCTTCCCTAAGAGCTGATCTCTTGGGGCAGGAGGCCAGGAGGGCAGGTAACTAGAGCTGAGATTCTTTTCACTGCTATTTCTGGGTTGGGGCTATACTTGTTGGCAGGTGGTGCCAGGAATACAGGTGAGTGTGTTGAACTTCTGACCTCAGTGGCCAGATTAGGCCAGGATCTAGTCAAGGTTGTGTCCTCTTGCAGAACAGGGACTCTGCAAATGTTGGCTGGTTGAGTGACCCAGGGAGTGTTTAGGGGCAGGAGAAGGCAGAGTTGCTCCTGGGCTGTGTGGGAAATAAGTGGGGATGGGTACGGAGTGAGAGGAAAGAGGGGGTGCTGGGGTTTAAAAGACCATCTTCCCTGATTGCTTTTCTTTTTTCTTTTTTTTTTTTAAGATTTTATTTATTTATTTGACAGAGAGAGACACCGTGAGAGAGGGAACACAAGCAGGGGGAGCGGGAGAGGGAGAAGCAGGCTTCCCGCGGAGCAGGGAGCCCGATGTGGGGCTCGATCCCAGGACCCCGGGATCATGACCTGAGCCGAAGGCAGACGCTTAACAACTGAGCCACCCAGGCGCCCCTTCCCTGATTGCTTTTCATCCTAATAGGCGTAAGGGAATGAGAGGTGGCTGGGGTGAGGGATCAAAATGCTGGGGTCTTGGGCTGTGACGGCTCTTGCCAGAGCCTTGGTAGCAGGTTAAATTATGGGAGATGGAGGGAGGCGTCCATAAGACCATGTTGGGGGACATGGCAAATGGTGAGACCCCTGAATGGTATCTATTTTTCCTCTCCCTAGCACGCCCACACTTCCCCAGAGGCCTGGGTGGAGGAGTGAGGCACGAAGGTCTGTGTATCTGACTGCCTGATGTAGGCCTGAGGCCATTGTCATCCCAGCCCCTCATGGCGCAAGGATGGGGCAGGTGTGGCCACTCCTTCCTCACAGTGGCCACGGCCTTACTCGGGAATCTGGCGGCAGCGCTCCCAGCACTGTGCACCTACCTGTCCAGCCGCAGGAAGCGTGGTGGACTGGGGGGGCCTCCACCCACTCAGCCTGCCACATGGCTCCTTCCAGGGCCTGTGGGGACTGTGGGTGCTGTTGCTTTCTCACAGTGCCCTGTGGGATCTGGCTGGAGGAGCCCTAGGGGGCCTGGGTTTCCTGGAGCGGTTGCACCTCAGCCACCACCACCTGGTCTGCTGCCCCTGGACTTCTTCACCACCCTGGGCTCTGTGCTCCTCCTGGATCTTTCTCACAAGCTGCTTATCACTCTGGACCCCTGCAGCCTATGGGGCCTGGGGAACCTGGAGCAGTTCGACCTGAGTCCCAACTGGCTGACCGAGCTGGGCACAGCCAGGCTTGGGGGCCTCTTCTGTCTACACTGGCTCTTGCTGGCTAGAAACTGCTACGTGTGGCCTGGCCACCATGCCAGACCTGGAGGTCCTCTCTGGCTGGGAATGACATCAGTGAGCTGGAGGCTGAGGTTTCGGCGGCCTTGTTGGCGCTGGGCATCCTCTCTCTTGTAGACAACTGGTTGCCACACTTCAGTTTCAAGGTGACTGCAGACATCTGGATGGAGGGCACGTGGCTGCTGCTGGCCAATAACATAACACCTGCGTGCAAGACTGTGACGCGATCTGCAGTGGGCCTTTGGGAAGCCTGGACCACCTGTGGCACTTGTGGGTGCCAACCTGGGCAACCTGACTTGTCCTGCCCTCAGCTGTTGGGGGGGTGGTGGGTGCTGAGCAGTGTGGAGGCCCGGCTCTGCCTGTCTGAGACAGCTACTGTGCGGGGTATCCTGGGCACCATGCTGGTCACTGTAGCTCTGGTCGTGGCAGAGTGCAAGCACAGGCGGGGCTCCAGAGGAGCTGGGGAGGGAGAGCAGATAGAGATGTGGATGGCAGGTAGAGATGTAGACGACAAAAAGGGCTGTTCTTCAGAAGTCTTTCCAGCTGAGTTGTCACCCTGGGCAGGAGTGGGAAGAGTGGGGGTGGGGTGGGGTGGGGGACAAATGGCTGTGTTCCTCTGGCAGGGCCTCTGACCCTCCCACTCACCTATTCTCTGACCTAGCACAATGCCAGCATCTTTCCCAACCCTCGAAAGGGATTTGGCCCTTAGTATTTCTCAACAACCTTCTGGGGACTAGGGCAGTAGAAGGCAGAGACTGAAGACCAGAGGGAATTACGGTGGGATGGGTACCAAGGGAAGCTTCATGAATCCCAGTCTCCTGTCCCTCCCCACACATGTCCCTGGCCGCTGCTGTTGCTAAAGTTATGAGGATGGTGGGATGGGGTAGGGGTATTGCTCCTGTGGGCACAATCCAGCCAGGCTCCTGCAACTATTTTATGGGCGTACACCGTCCCAGTTCCGGTCCTCCTCAACACCTTAGCTCCTTCCTGAGGACTGTGCATTCTTGTCACATTTGAATTGAGAATTGGTTGAAGAGATGGCAAAATAAAGCCAATTGAAAATTTGATTCTGTACTATGTGCCTGTGGAAAACTTACCTTATGTGGTTGTGACTGGTGTGTGGGGGAGGTAGACAGAATGGCCTTTAATCCAGTTTTTTTCTCATTCCCCTCGTCTGGACATTCCTTTCCTGCACCCTCACCCCAGCATATATGTACACGATCCCATTTCCTAGATTTTGTATGGATATATCTTTCTCTCTCTCATGTTTCTGTTATGCCCAGGCTTTATCCCAGTGACTATGAAAAATAAGATGTGAGAGGTGTTTTGTGTAGCTTTTACTGGCTGAGTGGGAATTTTTAATTCACTTGAGGCTTCTCTCCCCACCCCAGGGAACGGGAAGCAAACAGATCTGAATTAAATAGCCTGGTGGGAATGCTTGTAGAGTCTTAACTTCAATATTGGAAGATGAATTTGTGTGTTGCCGGGTGGTAGGGGGCTGCAGGAAGATAGTGGCAATCCTGGAGTGCCCAGAACTTTTACCCACTTATTGAACAAATAATTACAGAATACCTACTCTGAAAGAGACCTAGTAGCAACATCTTTTGTTCATTTCTCTATTTATTTTTTAAAGATTTTATTTATTTGACACAGAGAGAGAGAGAGACAGCAAGTGAGGGAACACAAGCAGGGGGAGTGGGAGAGGGAGAAGCAGGCTTCCCACTGAGCAGGGAGCCCGATGCGGGGCTCGATCCCAGGACCCTAGGGTCATGACCTGAGCCAAAGGCAGACACTTAATGACTGAGCTACCCAGGCGCCCCTCATTTCTCTATTTAGCATGTATTTCCTGAATGCAACCGGTACACTATGCTGCGAGGATATAATAGTAAACAAATCAGACACTGTCCTTGCCCTCATGAAGCTCCCAGTCTCGGGTTAATCTGGTTGTTAACAAAGAATCTAAAATATATAATTACCATTGTGCTGAGGGATTCAAAGGAAGGGTACCTGATGTTAGGGAAACATAAAATAGGGAAGCTAAGAATTAACAAGGAGGCCAAAGCAGAAGCTGGGGAGGGAGGCCAGTTTGAAGCCTGCTGTAGTTAAACCAACAAAAGATGGTAGTTAGCCGGAGCATTGGAGCTGGAGAGGATAGACTGATTTGAGATGTCCCGTGTGTCCACATAAGATCTTGCTCTTCTCTCAAGGGACAGACAGAAGACAGACCCAGACCAAACTTCTCTACAAGTGACTTAGCCAAGAGAACACCTTACTCTGAAATTAAACAGTAGAGAGATTGTGTGTGTGTGTGTTTACACTATTTATCTATCCCCTACTATGAGCTGGTACCAACACTGCCACATTTAAACCTCTTAACAACGCTGTGAGGTACATGTCCTCTCCGTTTTACAGATGGGTCTTAGAAAGTGCAGGCCCAAAGTCCGTTAGGGTTGAAGTTAGAATTGGAGCCCAGGTTTAGTAGCAAAGACTAGTTCGCCCACGGTTCTGATAACCCGAACCCACTGTTTCTTCCTCTAGTCTAGTTTTCAATTTTGGAGCCACGAGGAGGGATCCTTAAGTCCCTGAGCAGAGGGAAAGGCTGAACTCCGCAGCTGGAACACATCCTTCAGTCCAGAACTTGAGAGCGAGAGCACTGTTTCTCGTCGGAAGGGAAAAATGATACCCCCCGCCCACCACCCCCCACCCCCGCCGCTTCGCGACACCCGGAAGTTGCGTGTCGCATCCCGGCGCCGGCCTCCCTGTCGGGGGTGACGCCGCAGCGGACTGCCCTTCCCCAAGATGGCGTCGAAGATGGGTTCGCGACGGTGGATGCTGCAGCTGATCATGCAGCTGGGTTCGGTGTTGCTCACACGCTGCCCCTTCTGGGGCTGCTTCAGCCAGCTCATGCTGTACGCTGAGAGGGCCGAGGCGCGCCGGTGAGCGGGCCCACGCGGCCGCCGAGCGCGGTGGGGGGGCGGTACGGCCCGTCCCAAGAACGGGGGTGCGGTGAGGTGGGGAAGAAGTTGGGACCCTTGGGCTGGGGAAAAGTTAGGACCTCGGGCTTGTTAGGGGCTCCGGTCTGGGGCAAGGTGGGCATCGAGCGTAGTGCAGGGGTCCTGGCCGTGAGAAGGGCCTCCGGTTCAGGGGAGCAGTGGAGCTTGTGGGAACTCAAGGGTTCGCGAGGGCCTTCTCCCGCTTCATTCTGTCCTCGTTGCTTCTTCCCCTATCCGGCTCGCAGGAAGCCCGACATCCCAGTGCCCTACTTGTACTTCGACTTGGGGGCGGCCGTGCTGTGCGCCAGCTTCATGTCTTTTGGAGTGAAGCGGCGCTGGTTCGCGTTGGGGGCCGCCCTTCAGCTGGCCATTAGCACCTACGCCGCCTACATCGGGGGCTACGTCCACTACGGGGACTGGCTGAAGGTGAGCACCTCGGCCCAAGGCGGGACTTCGCTAGGGGGATGGGGAGCCCGAGGCCAGTGCCCTGTGCCCCGCGGCAGTTGGGAAATGCATGGTGCTAGCCAGGTGCATAGTGTGAAGCCTGGGAAGGCAGAAGCCCCAGGCTTGTGGAGATTATTACAGACTGCAAGGATGAAAGGACCTTAGAGACCACACAAGACCACCTTTCAGAGTGTGAAAACTGAGGTCCGAAGATGAGAAACAGACTTTCCCAAGGTCACACCACAGTTAGCATTGCAGGTGAGACCAGAACCCTTTAAACCATTAGTTGAGTAATGTCAGACTATAGGGCTAAAGGGACCTTGGAGAGTACTGGTTCCAACCATCTGATCTTATGAAATTTAATTAATTTAGTGCAGTATGTAAACCTGAAAGTGTCAGAACCCGTGTCAGGTGCTGCAAGCTTGTAGATAATCCTGGACAAAGGCAGGGACTGTCAGTCCAGTCGGGGAGGCAGATGTGTGAACAGCTACCGGACAGTGGGATCAATGGTTTTTTCATGGGACAGACTATACTATATAGCAGAAAGAACATTGGGATTTGAGTCTGTACTCCTGGAGGTGCAGAGGGGGCAACTCTTGGTGTCTGGGTTCTGCCACTTTCTGTAGGACCTTGGACATTTTTAGTAACCCCTCTGGGCCTCAGTTTCCACTTCTGATAAAAAGAGTTATCTATCTCTGCTGCACCTGCCCACCACACTTGGAAATGGTAAGAGTGTTCATCAGATGGAATGGGATGTATAGCGATGGGCACTTCTGTGCTCTGGACAGCCAGGAGAAACGTGGTGGCTGCAGTTCCTGACTGGGGTCCCCTCACCCCGGTCCAGGTCCGTATGTACTCACGCACAGTTGCTATCATCGGCGGCTTTCTGGTGCTGGCCAGCGGTGCTGGGGAGCTCTACCGCCGGAAACCCCGCAGCCGCTCCCTCCAGTCCACCGGCCAGGTGTTCCTGGGCATCTACCTCATCTGCGTGGTAGGTTGGGGGGCTGTTGGCTGGAAGTGCTTGCCTGGGAGTGAAGTAGAACCCAGGGAGGTGGGCAGAATAAGGCCTTGCATGTAGTTCCTGATGGTCTGCCTCCTGGGAACTGCCCCAGCCAGCTTTTGGGCCTCAGAGGCCCTTCAAGTGCCTGAGACCTGGCTGAGAGTCCCTTCTTCCAGCATTATGGCCACCAGGGAGAGAAGAGGTTGCATGGACCATTCAGTCCCAAGCCTGAGAGTCAGGAGAACAAGGTGAACTGGTCCTCTCATGGCTCCAGCCCCCAGAGGACTGAGAGAGGGGGCAAAGGAGAGGTTTGGTGGGGTTCAGACCCCAGATGGGGCTCTATCACTTAGAGTCGGTGGGGGTTGCCTAGGGTAGCAAGTTACGGTACTCCCTACTGGAGGACCTAGGCTGAGCCAGTGTGGATGGGGACCTGGACAGGCTCCAGGTCACTTGGCTTCATCTTAGTTACTGGGCACCATATCCCATGTGCAGAGCTCTGTATTCAGAGGTGAGAGCCCCAGTCTGGCAGTGGAGACACACTTCCACTCTCCTGAGCCCCGAAGGTGAGGAGAGCCAGGCCCTAACCGCATGAGCTCCCTAGTCTGGGTGGGGGGGAAGATGCAGGCCCTCCTCTCCGAGAGCCCCAACTCTGAGCCGGGAGTCAGAAGCCCACCTTGCAGAGGCGGACTTGCAGGTGCCATCTCAGGGGCAGCTGTCCCCAGACAGGCTCCTCAGCCCGCCAGAGAGACTTAGAGGATGGTGTGTCTTTAGGCCTACTCACTGCAGCACAGCAAGGAGGACCGGCTGGCCTATCTGAACCATCTCCCGGGAGGGGAGCTCATGATCCAGCTGTTCTTCGTGCTGTATGGCGTCCTGGCCCTGGCCTTCCTGTCAGGCTACTACGTGACCCTGGCTGCCCAGATCCTGGCCATACTGCTGCCCCCAGTCATGCTGCTCATTGATGGCAATGTTGCCTACTGGCACAACACACGGCGCGTTGAGTTCTGGAACCAGATGAAGCTCCTTGGAGAGAGTGTGGGCATCTTCGGGGCTGCCGTCATCCTGGCCACTGATGGCTGAGTGGCACGGCAAGAGGCCGAGATGGGCACAGGGAGCCACCGAGGGCCACCCTGCCTTCCTCCTTGCTGGCCCAGTTGTTTCTTTATGCTTTCTGCTCTGTTGGTTTGGTTCTTTGCTGTGTGTGTATATGTGTTGGTAAGAGGCAGGTCTCTTCCCCGGTGCCTGGGCTCGGCCCTTGCGGGGTGGGAGCCCTGATGATGATGCCTTACAGGGGTTTTTCCTGTTCGTTAGTAGGAGACCTGAGGCCAACTGCTCCCTGGGTCTCCTGTCTCAGAGAAGGGAGTAAGGCAGGGCTCGGGTGGGGGTACTGAGAGTGGGAGACAGAGAAAGGAAGACCAGGAACCGGAAGTGAGCAAATGTGAAAGATTCCTTTTTGAGCCTGGCAAGTGCAGCTAGGCTCTATAGTGTTTTTTGGAGACTGAGAGTGAGTATGTGTGTTGATGCCGGGATTGGGCCAGGAGGAGCCGAGAGGCCGGGCACCGCAGAAGTCACGTGAGTTCTCAGGGTATCCCGGGGGCAGAAGCAGCACTAGCTGTCGCCCCACCTTGAAAGCAGAGCAGGCCCCAGTCTGGGGTGTGCAGGGGTAGGGTAGGCAGTGGCCAGCGTCCCGTCTCCTGCCTTCTGTTTCCGGCTCTATGTTGGCCTGGTTGGGGTGAGTGCCCTCCCAAACACCAGACCACACAGTCCTCCAAAAATAAACATTTTATATAGACCTTTGGCTTTGCTTCTATGTTCTCCCCACAGGGCATGTTGCCATTGGCTGGGATTGATCTTGGGTTTCTTGAAAGACCACATCTGGTTAAGCCCCACTTTGGTCCTCCCGTGATCTCTGCCCTGTTCTGAGAGTTCCCACAGGCCTTTGGCTGTCTAGTCAGGATCCTCCCTGTAGTCTGCCTTTGATCCATCCCCTTAGTCCCTGTGTCATAGCTTGTCTTTTCCTCCCCTTTTATCCTCCTGGTTTCTTTTGAAGAAACCTTTGGTGAGGGCAGCTAGAGGGTGGGGGGGACTAACATTAAGTGTCCATTATGAGGATTCTACATCTTACAGATGAGGAAATGGAAGCTCAGAGAAGGCGAGCAGCTTACCTCAAGGCACAGAGCAAATGTAGCCACAGCTGGATTCCAGGTTGGGCCTGTCTAATGCCCACACACAGCGGTGCACTCTGTCACCCCTCTCCTGAGGGAAGTCAGAGGCTGCTCCTGGGGTTTGGTTCTGTCGTGGCCCCGCTGTGCCATGATGGTCCTCTCTGTACTTGTCCATGCGCCTCCTGATTGAAAGTAGCTCAGCGACCAGTATGGGGGCCTGGCACATTGTGGGGGGTCAAAAATGCAGAATGAAACCTCTGGCTTTGGACTCCCGCCGGCTGAGGTGTTCTGTTCCCACAAATGGAGACAGCCTCCAGCGGGACCGAGGGGAAAACATCCAAGCCTGGGCCTTGCTTGGAAAGAGAGCTGGAGCTGCTGTTGGTCTGGTCTGTGGGATGGAGGGGAGCCCCTCTGGGGGGCTGCTGACACCCAGGTGAGGGAGGCAGTGACAGCATTCATCTTGGGGGCACTCCATCTCATTTAGCTCTTCTCTTCCCTCTGGGAGCCCCCTGGTTCTCCAACCCTCAAGATCTTGCTCCCAGAAGGTCACTGCTCATTCCTTTCAAGTGTGAGCTGACTCTCAGACAAGTATTTGTGTTTTAATGAAGGCCTCCTGAAAAGTTGTAAGACCCAAAGGGATTAAAATAAGTGGTGGAATATCAAGCAAATGGGGGTGATATTTTGGGCAAGGGAGCCTCAAAACAGAGGCCGCAGAAATTGGCCCACCTTTAAGGTTATCCCTGAGTAGAGCCCTGGAAGGCAAGCCCCCCACCCTCACCTCCCATATCTCTAGACTGAAAATTGAAGGCCCCGGGTTATAGCTTTGGAGCCAGGGGTGAGGGTGGGGGAGGGGTGTCTTGGTCACACCCTTCTTCCCGTGCTTGTCCCCACTTGGGCGCCCCCCTCTGGGCAGAGTAGAGTAGGAGCTGCTTCCTCCTCTGCAGATCACTTAGCCATCAAGCCTGGTCCAGCCTGTGGCTGCCTGGGATCACCTCCAGCAGGCATGGCTTTTGGTTCACCCTGGTTGTCCCAGGGCCTGCAGGGTGGGTGGTGAGGGTCACCTGCCTGGGTCAGAAGCTGGTTTGCAGAAGGAGTCTGGCAGCCCCTTGGCATGGTTGACCAGCTCATAAGAGTCCCGGATATCGGCCAGGCCAAACCAGAAGAAGATCCACTGCTTGTTGGAGAAGCTGCCATCACAGTGTTTGAAGTACCTGGTGGGGGGAAGGGGAAGGCTTTTAGGGCAAGGCCGGTGCTCACTACTCACTGGTTATTTTGAGGACCTACTACATGCTAGACACCCTGATATTACTGGTTTCATCCTTACAGCAGCAGCAGCCAGGATTCTGGTGGTGGCTTGCTCTTTTCCCAGAGAAGCAGCTAAGGCTCAGAGAAGTTAGTTGACCTGCCAGAGTCCCAAAGCTAGGAAGGTTAGACTGAGGATGTCCTTTGCTCTCTGTGCCTCCAGGGGAGGGGTTCTTGTTCACCTCTTGGTCCCCACAGAGCTGGGTGAGGGGATAGTTGCAGAAGGAAAGAGAAAGGAGAGAATGTTTCGCTGGAGATGCAGTGGGCCTGGGGTCAGCGCTTGGCAACTGGGCCTGGAATAGAGCCTGGAGGGTCAGGATTTCTGAGGACTCTGGGAGAGTTGGGGAGCGTCTTCAAGGAATCCACTGCCATGGGGCAGAGCGTCTTTAAGTGTGCTCTGCTTCTGGGGAAATCTCAGACTCCGTGGGTGGTCTGCTCCCTGGGGAATGTGGGGCCACACTGAGCGGAGCCCTTTCCTTGGGGGAAGCCGGTCCTTCCGGGGGCGTGGCTTTGGAGAGCCGGGGCTGGGGTGGGGGCGGGACCTACCAGGGATTGATGGGGTTGGTGACCCGGGAGCGCCAGAAAAGCGTCTGCAGGTCCCGCCGCAGGCACTCCCACAGCATCTGGCCCGAGCCTTGGCCCTGGCGGCTGGAGCTCACCACAAACTTGTCTAGATAAGGGGTGCCCCCCAGTACGGGCTCCGTGGTCAGAATTGCGGCCGCGTTGTACCTGGCGCAGCAGGGGAGAGGCAGGCTGGGACCTCTCCTTGGCCCCAACCTGCCCAGCTCTGTCCCTCGGTCCCTGCCCTCTGGGCCCCGCAGGCTCACCCCTCAGAGACGTAGACAGAGTGCAGCCGCGGGCGCAGCGAGGCCAAGTAGTCGTCCCGCAGCTTCTTGCCGAAGCTGGCGTTGACCAGGTTCACCAGGCGGCCCTGGTCCAGGCTGTCCAGGCTGCGCACCCGCAGCATCCGATCGGCGTTCTTGAACAGGGTCCCGGACCCTGGGGGTGGCATGGAGGAGGAGGGGTTAGTTTGGCCCAAGAGCCAGGTCCCATCCGCTCCTGCATTTGCCCTGCCTGGTGGGGGGTCCAGATACGACAGGGCGGGGGGGGGGAGAGGAGGCAGTGACCCTCTTTGGGAGATCTCCACAATGAAGTGATTTCTGTGGTCGGCATAGATATGTACATGATTTTCACACAGGGAGATGCTTTCCCCTGGCAGTTTGTCCCTCAGCTTCCGTCCATCGTCCGGAGACCCACCTACTTCCCCTAGACCCGCCTCCCTCCCCCGAAACCCGGTCTCGCCTGGTCTCCGCCCCCGCCCCCAGGCGCGGCCCTCACCCTTGTTGCTGAAGAGCTCGGTGAGCAGCGTGCTGGCGGCGGTGATGGCGGCCGAGGAGTGGTGCGGCAGGCGGCTGAGCACGTCCACGATGAGCCGCACCTGCTGCCGCGCCTTGGCGCTCACCCACTCGGCGTTGGTCACCAGGTCCAGATCGGCGGGCAGGTTCACGTTACTCAGGACCTGCGTCCAGGCGCAGGGGGTGAGCCTCTGGCCTGCAGCCGGCCACGAACCGCGCCCCTGCCCCACGGACCCTTCCTCACCGACCCCTTTACCCTCACTTCCTCCCGGAGCCCTCGGCCAGGGAGAGTTCGGATCTGGGCAGCACGCCGCTTCCGACCCACCCGGCTTGAGAATGACTCTGGGGCCCGTCTGGGAGGCGAGCCGGGAGCACGAGAGGGGCTCATCCAGGCCCAGAGTCGCGGGAGTGGAGCCCGTAAGGAGGGGACACACCTTTTGACTGCTGTCGTGCAGGCCTCCTCTGTTATTGAGGAAGATGATTTTGGTGGGCTGTAGCGCCTTGGCTAGAGCCGCGGTCACCTCCAGCGAGTCGAGGAGCACGGAGCGGCGCGCGGTCGTCTCCCCGATGGGGCACAGGATGGGGATGCTGCCGGACTCCAGGCACCACTGCAGCAGGTCGGTCTCCACCGAGACGATCCCGCCGTAGCTGTGGGCCAGACGTGGTGCTCAAGAGGGCCCCCTCCAGGCCTGCCGGGCTCGGGCAGGGCGCGCGGCGGAGCGGAGTCCAAGCACGCCGGGCCAGGCGGGGCCCGCACTAACCTGGCATGAGGGGCTGGCTCCGCGGCGCCCAGCACCGATCCGCCGCCAAAAAAGGGCACGGCAGTGGCGGCGTTGTGCCGCAGCTCATCCACCAGCACCTTGCAGTTCTGGGCAAGCTGTGCCTTGGCCTCCCAGAAGGAAAGGCAGCCAGAGGGCGCGGCGGGCGCGGGCAGCCCGAGGACTACCAGCGGCTTCATGTCCATGCGCTGCAGGAATGCCAAGGCGAAGGCCAGGCTGGATACGGCCCGACTGCACTTGAGTACTTCCTCGTCCACCTGCGGGAGAGGGCACGTTCAGGAGGGCCAACGCTGGCTCTGACTCCTGCAGCCTGGTCCCAGGGGCCCTGTCGGTGCCCCTACCGTGCCCAGGAGCAGTCAGGCGCCATTTCTGGCTACCGGCGCCCACCTGCTCCGCCCTTTGCCCCGTTGGGTCTTGCCATCCCCTTATCTCACATTAGTGTTCCTCCCTCTGTGCCTCCCTGCGACCTTGGACTCTCTGACTTCTTGGGGGGAGGGGTGACCCAGGCGGCTCCTGTCCAGGTTCCCCACTTGCCATCTGAACCCCTGACTGCGCCCATGGTGGGGGGGGGTACTTCTCCAGCGCATCACACTTAGTGGATTAGGGTCCCCAGTCTCCTCGCCTGGGCTGGGCGTGAGACTATTGGAACAGCGCGCAGCTTCATCCAGTCCCGGGCACTCGGCAGGGCACCGTCGAACCCCTTCCCACTTCCGCTGTGCAGAGTCCGCAGCTGGTCCCGCCATGCCTGGCGACCCGTCGCCGTACAACCCCCATCCATCCCCTCGCTGTGACATGGCCGGCGCCGCGCTCCGCTCACCTCGATGACGGCGAAGGGCTTGTCGGCGGAGTGGTAGCAGGTCTGGAACTGCGTGAGCCAGTGGCGCGCCTCCCCGGGGCTGGCTCCGCACTGGTTCAGAAAGGCCTGGATGTCCCGCTGCACCAGCGAGCGGCCAGCCGGGGGCCCGGGGGGGTCGGGAGGGGCCGGGGGCGCGGGGGGCGGCGTCCATTCCGGCTCCTCCGCGGCAGGCGAGTGGGTGTCCTCCTCGGCGCCCTCGGTCCCTTCTCGTGCGGCCTGGGCCGGCGCCCAGGCGGTGCTGAGCCGGCGCCCCGGGCTGGCGCCCCCGGCCGCCCGCCGTCGCGCGCTGCCGCTCAGTCTCCGGGCGCCCCCAGTGCCTCGGGGACCGCGCAGCCTTCCTCCCGCAGAGGTGGCCCGTAGGGCCCAGGCCAACCGCGCCGTCGCCATGACAACCAGACCGGTTGCCCCCCCCCCCCACGAGTGCGCTTCTGTCCGCAGCTCCCGGCTCTGGGGGGCTCTTAACCTGCTGCAAGACGGGGCTGGGATAGCAGCGGCGGGGCGCGGACTGGGGGCGCAGAGTCGTCTCTGGGTGCATTTGAGGAGGGTCAGGCCATGGGTCGGAGGGCGGGGCCACCAGGATCCCCCGCCCCTGGAGGGGGGGACGGAACCCACTAGCGCGGGTCACGAGGCAGAGATAAAGGGTGGCGGGGTGTCTTTCATCTGCTGCCAAGACCGGTTCCAGGAAGGGCTCAGGGGACCCAGGGTGGCTTTGGCGGTCTGCGGGGTTCTGGATGATTAAACGGGAGTGTGAGGAGGGCAAGAGGGGAGAGTAAGTGGCCGTTACCGTGGGACTGAGGGAGGAGACTGCTAGGAGAGGTGGGGAGGAGTGGAAGGAGGGTGGAGGTGTGCCAACTCTGCTGGAGGGCGGGGAATGCCTCTATCCTCTGATCTGAGCTCCAAGAAAATTGGAATCATGAGGTTACCAGGGTTGGTCAAGCTCCAGACACTGGGTACCACTTTGAAGAATTTTGTCATAGTCTCAAATCACCCCTTATTATTTATTTTATTTTATTTTACTTTTATTTTATTACCTTGTTTGAAACTAGGCCGTAAGTTGGGCGCCTGGGTGGCTCAGTTGGTTAGGCGACTGCCTTCGGCTCAGGTCATGATCCTGGAGTCCCGGGATCGAGTCCCGCATCGGGCTCCCTGCTCAGCAGGGAGTCTGCTTCTCCCTCTCCCGCTCCCCCCTCTTGTGCTCTTTCTCTCTCTCACTCTCTCTCTCAAATAAATAAATAAAATCTTTAAAAAAAAAAAAAAGAAACTAGGCCGTAAGCTATATGCCAGACTATAAGCACTGTGAGGCCAGCTTCGGTGTTCCTTTTCCTCCTTTTCCCAATCGTATGCCCCGTTCCACCAAGACCAGCGTTCAGATCCAATGGGAAAGGGAACCGGAGGGTAAATCACCCCTTATTAGTATTAAGGTTCTTAAATTTAAAATTTATCCCTATCAAGATTATAACTAGAAAACCAGTATCACTTGCTATCAACAGAAGAAAGCCTTAAGAATGAAGCCAAGGGGCGCCTGCGTGGCTCAGTTGGTTAAGCGACTGCCTTCGGCTCAGGTCATGATCCTGGAGTCCCGGGATCGAGTCCCGCATCGGGCTCCCTGCTCGGCAGGGAGTCTGCTTCTCCCTCTGACCCTCCTCCCTCTCATGCTCTCTGTCTCTCATTCTCTCTCTCTCAAATAAATAAATAAAATCTTAAAAAAAAAAAGAAAAAAGAATGAAGCCAAAACAAAATATTATTAAGTTCCAGCTGGCTAGTGTTGCCTGCTCTCTTGGTAACATAGAAGGCTACCAAGTATGCAGTGTCAAAAGCACCCTGGCAGCCTGGGAGGCTTTCTCCTGACCTGTGGAATGCCAGGCCCTGTGCAAAGCACTTCACATGTAGTAACTCATTTCATCCTCACAATGATGCCAGGATGGGTATTATTATTCTGCCCACTTTATAGATGAGGAAATCAAGGCACAGAACTATGTGAGGGCCAAGGTCATTCGGCTCATTAACAGTGGGGCTGTTCTTTGAAGCAAAGCAGTTCTGCTTCAGATGCATGCTCTTAAACAAGATTTGAAAAGGACCTGAAAACTTTCCCAGGATGTGATTCACTGTGACTTGATACTGTATCCACCCGCTGCCAGAAAGCACCCTGTACACTATCCGTTGTACACATCCTGCGCTCCCGTACACCCACCGTGCTGGAGCCCCATCCTCTGTCGTTGTAGAGGAGAGAAGCAAGTGTGGAGGAGCAGTGACTTGGCCAAGGTCACACAGCTGGTAGTGTCACGGCCAGATGCTAGGCATCATAAGTTCTCACCACTGCTCTTTTCTTTCTTCTCTGCAGTTCTGTGCTCCCTGTGCTGGGAGTCAAGACTGTTGGGGCTCTGCCTGAGCTGCTTCTCCCCTGAGCATCCCAGAGGATGCTGGGTGAGCACACCAACCCCTTCCCGGGATCCCCTGCCAACACACTCATGCATGCACCAACACGTGTGCACACACAGCACACGCATGCACTCTCCCAGGCAGGAGACTCCTGGCAGGGGGAGGGGTTGCTGACCTTTGTGACCTCGTCCACTGACTTTTCCATTTTCCTACTTAGAAATTCTGGGTTCCATTAGAGAGGGAAGCATGGAAGGTCTGTACCCCCTACTCTCTGGGGTCATCTCTAAGGCCTTCTTTCTCTTCCCAGTTTGCTGCGGCCCACCCCCTACTTCCCTACACTTCCCAGAATCCACCAGAGGAGGTGGTCCTAGCTCCTGGGGGATTAATCATTTTCCAAGCCGCTCAGCGCTCCCACCCTCCCTGGCCCCTCTCCACTCAGGATTCCTCCTTCTCCGTCTCTCTGCCCCAGCTCTGGCCTCTCTTCACTCCTTCTCTCCCAAATGTATGCCTCTTCCAGGCCCTTTCCCCCTCCTGCCAACTCAGGGCCTCTGTGAGGGCAAGGCTGACTTCTCCCTTCAGACTGGGGCTCCCTGAGGGCAGGGCTGTTGTCTCCCTCCTCAGACCAGGGGCCCACCCATTTCAGTAGCCAACAGCATCAGCCCCATTTCCCCTGGGCTGGTGGGGCAGACACCAGCTGGGGAGCTGCTTCCCACTGCTTTGGGCTTTAGCCCAGAGGGCCGTGTCCCCAGGCAGCCAATGGGCCCAGGGATATCCTGAGTAGATGATTAACTCCAGGCCCAGTGACCCTGGGGCCACTGTGTCCTCACTGCCTCTCCCTGGGGGAAGGCCAGCCTCTGGTTGGAGAACTGGCCCTGCTTTGTGGAGGAGATGAGTTTGGGTATATGAGGTCAACACCCCTACCTGACCCCACCCCTCTGAATTGAAGGCCTACAGGATCCCTGTGGGTCTGTGGTTCCAGCTTGAATTTTCTTTGTTCCCCTCTGAAGCAGGCCGTCGTTTTGTTTTTCAGAGTAAAGCTTGTTGTCAATGTGCCCAGAATCAGGATCCTGTCTTCTCACCAGGCCCTGGGTCATGGAGATGCTGGGACCAGACACAACCTTCCAACCCCTCCAGACACTTCCCCTCGGCACAGGCCACAGCCTTGAGCACAGGAGCTGGTTTGAAGGGCCAAGGCTGTCCCTCCTACTAGAGCCCTCCTTAGCTGCCACTCAGGACAGGTGGGCGTGGAAGTGACAGGAAGCCGGGCAGGTGAGGGGCCAGGGGTGACAGCTGACAGTTCCAATCACAGCACCTGAGGGGAGATACACACACACACACACACACACACACACGAGTACACAAATGTAGCATCCCACACCAGCCACTGAGATGCACGCAGAAACACAGATGTGTAGACACACAGGTGTACGGAGATACACAGAACACATGGAGACCCACACCATCCATTCTCACACAGATGTGCACATAGAGAGATACACATATATAGACACAACAGGTGTACAGAGAGATACCGGTCCACCCAGACACACATTTGCAAGCAGAATTGTGCATGCTTACGTGCGCAGCGACCGTGTCATACATAGGAACACGGACACACACACATGGATAGGTGCTGAGAACACGCAAATACACACCCAGCTGTCATCAGGGACAACTACAGGGGCACTTAGATCTGGAGACAGGAGTGTACACACACATACACACACTATATACAGAGTTACAAGCAGACACCCCACCTGAGGTCATACTCATCCACCCACATAGAGGCACAGAGCCATACTCATTCACATGCCGTAATGGCATCTGCCATGGGCGAAGTGGCCAGTAAACACTGAAAGAACAGATGAATGAAGAGAAGACAGAAGGAAAGATGTAGGGCCCTGTGGAAAGGGAAGCCTGGCTCTGTGGACTCTCGTGGGATTGGCCCTAGGACTTCCCAGCAGCCCCAAGGGGGCCCTCTCCATCTGTGAGGAGGAAGAGCCCAGTGGGAGAGTACACAGGCCTCGGTCAACCGCGGTGTTGTGAGCACATACTATGTGTCAGGTCATGAACGGGGCGCTCTGAGGACGCAGTCCCATTTTCCCTGGCTGGAGGTCAGGAGGCCTGGCTCTGCCACTTCCTTGGCTGTAAAGGTTTGGGCAAGGCATTTAACTTCTCTGGCCTCCTGCTTTCTCACTTGTAAAAAGGGGGGGAAAAGAATAAAACTTAATCTCACTGCATAGTAGTGAAGGTGAAAAGCTCTCCATGGGCACTCCGTCCGCCAAATCCACACTGTGGGAAACTATAGGGCAAGCAATCTGGTTTCTTCAACAAATGAATTACCAAGAAAAGAGTAGGAGAGAGGAGGGCGGAATTAAATGAAAAGATGTATTTTTTAAAATAGTTTATTTTAAGTAATCTCTACGCAACCCTGAGATCAAGAGTCACATGCTCTACTGAAGCCAGCCAGGTGCATCAAAAAGACAGACAGATAGATAGATTTTAGAGAGAGAGAGAGAGTGAGTGCAAGCCGGGGGAGAGGCAGAGGGAGAGAGAGAATCTCAAGCAGACTCCACACTGAGCGTGGAGCCTGATGTGGGGCTTAATCCCACGACCCTGAGATCATGACCTGAGCCAAAATCAAAAGTTGGCAGCTTAGCCGACTGAGCCACCCAGGTGCCCCCCAAAAAGATGTATTTTTATTTTATTTTATTTTAAAAAATATTTTATTTATTTATTTGAGAGAGAAAGTGTGAGAGAAAAAGAGATCACGAGCAGGGGGGAGGGGTAAGAGGGAGAAGCAGACTCCCCATGGAGCGGGGAGCCCGATGCAGGGCTTGATCCCAGGCCTCTGGGATCCTGACCTGAGCCGAAGGCAGACACTTCACTCACTGAGCCCCACTCAGGCACCCCCCAAAAGATGTATTTTTTTAAAGATTTTATTTATTTATTTGACAGAGAGAGACACAGCAAGAGAGGGAACACAAGCAGGGGGAGTGGGAGAGGGAGAAGCAGGCTTCCTGCGGAGCAGGGAGCCCGATGCGGGGCTCGATCCCAGGGCCCTGGGACCACGACCCGAGACAAAGGCAGACGCCCAACGACCGAGCCACCCAGGCATCCCAAAAGATGTATTTTAAAGTCTCTTTTAATCCTTATTTGAATTCTGAATCAAACAAGCCGTAAAAAATGAGACAATTGGAAAAATTTGAGCACAAAGGATATTTGATATATTAATTTTTAGGTGTGCTATGATTGGGTGTCGTTTTTAAAACTACTCCATATACTTTAGTGTGCATCCTGAATATTTATAGATGAAATGATAAGATGTCTTGCATTTAGTTCAAAATAACTCTGGAGGGGAGAAACTGGGGGTGGGGGGACAGAAGCAATAAGACTCGCTCTGAGTCAAGAGTTGGTATTTGTTGAAGCTGGACAATTGGTACAGGGGATTCATTATACTATCTATCCACCACTATGTATGATTGGACAAATGAGAAAATTCAATGAATTCCCATAGGTGCAAGTTACCAGTCTGACAGGTAAAACACTCCATAAAAGCGAGCTTGCTTCTTCCATGAGTAGTTTTCCTTCAAGGCACAAATGTGTGAAATAGTAAATACTCCACAAATACATAATTTATGGATTTAAGAATTTTGGTTCCAGGGGCGCCTGGGTGGCTCAGTAGTTGAGTGTCTGCCTTTGGCTCAGGTCATGATCCCAGGGTCCTGGGATCGAGCCCCGCATCGGGCTCCCTGCTCAGTGGGAAGCCTGCTCCTCCCTCTCCCACTCCCCCTGCTTGTGTTTTCTCTCCCGCTGTGTCTCTCTCTGTCAAATAAATAAAATCTAAAAAAAAACAACAACAATTTCCGTTCCAAGTGTGCGATGAGCCTCTTGTCCAGCAGGGGACTCCCTACTCTCGGCCTCTTCTGGTTGCTTGCCGTGCGGGTTTGTGAAAAGGAGGAAGTTATCCGCAGTGTGAGGGAGATGTTACTGGCCTGTTCGCGTCTGCTAGAGACCTTCTCGGAGATGGCACACACACACACACACAGACACACACACACACACACACGGAAGAATCTGTCCATAACCCTATGATAGTTAGTCTTCCTACAGTCTACAATTTCTGGGGACTGGGGGTATTTAGGAAAGGCTACTGTCTTAAAGTTAATGATGGCAAACTCTTCGTCAGGTATGTTCTAAGCACATGATACGTATCCACTTATTTAATTCCCACACTCACACCACGAAGTCGGCGTGACGATTATTACAGAGATCCCAGGAGAGGGATTTTAGACAAGTGGAGATAAAATACTTTCAGGGCACAAGTAGAGCTTCCTAGTGGACAAGTGGAAAAGGATCCTGGAGCTCAGGAGAGAGGTCAGGGATGGAGAGACCCTGAGCGTGGCCACCAGCTAGCTGCCAGGGAGGGGCTGGAGAAAGCGGAGAGCACATTGGAGAGGTAGAAGGGGGCCCACCAGGAGTCACCCGGAATCCATAGGTAGAGATGGTTCAAGAAGAAAGGGGCAGCCCACAGCATAGATGCCTCAAAACCTGAGAAAAGGCCACTGGTTTCACTTATCACTGACTTTCCCATTTCTGTGTGTGTGTGGGGGGGACGTAGAGTGGGAAAGCCAGGTGGCAGATGGTTGGGGAGGGGCCTGGGATGAGCCCACAGGAACTCCTGGAGGAATTGTGGCTGGAGAAAGAAGCAGAGCCTCCGTATTCAAAGCATGGTTCATAGCATCACCTGGGAGCTGGTTGGAAATGTGGAATCTGGGGCCTGCTCTAGGCCTACTGAATTAGCATCTGCATTTTAATGAGGTCCCCAGGAGATTCTATGAGCATTAAAATCTGAAAAGTACTCGTGCAGAGATGTAGGTTGGTCTCTAGATGTCAAGAGAGGTGACATTCAATATGGGGATGTCCCTAGTGAGTTTGAGGTCAAGGAGGAGATGGAGGGAGAGGTGAAGACCCTGGGGTGGAGCTGAACTTGGGGGTGTTGTGTTTATGGCTTCGTGGGGGTTGGGTGTTGTGTGGGACTCATGGGTAGGGTTAGGGGGTGTAGCGCTGGGTGGTACTTCTCTGTCCCATGGCTGAGAGCTCCCCAGGGGGAGGGGGGATATCCCCGCTCCCATCTGTGTGTTGGAAAGAGGAATGTGTAGAGGTGAGTGTGTGTGTGTGTGTGTGTGTGTGTGTTTGAGGTTTTTGGCATGTATGAACGGGGGAGATGTGGGGCAGAGCTCATGTGTATCTTTTGTATGTTTTTGTGTTTTTATAAGTTAGAAGTCAACAAATGGAAGTTTCATACGGTCCATCCTATTATGTGCATGTCCCAAGGCGAAATTGATGCGTAGGCAGGGAATTGTGGAGTATCAGGGCTTAGGAGACTGTCCTAAGCTTGAACAGCCCTCCTGCTGGACTCAGGGAACTCAGGGCCCTACCCGACCTGTCCTCCGTGGAGAAGGACGCGGGTTCCGCTGTCCGCCCGCAGTTTGTAATTACACACTATTGCCACGAGAGGGCAGTGTCGGCCCGGCCGGCGATACGAGGACGGAGGGAGCTCCCAGCGAAGTTACAGCGATCTGTTCGAGGGGGCGAGTGAGAACCGGTCCGGGGCAGCGGGTTGGGGGGCCGACTCTTGGTGCCTTTGTGCCCAGGCTTGCCGCCTCCCCCTCCCCGGGCTCTGGCTGCCCCCACCCCAGCCAACGCCCTTCCAGAGCCACCCCATCTTCCCGCGCCGCTCTCGCATCTCGATACCCCCAACCCTCCTGCAAGTAGACCAGCCCGGGAGTGGGGGTGGGGTGGGGTGAGGGAGTGAGGATGCAGCCAAAGGGGGAGTCAGGGGCAAAGGCGTTGAGGGGAGTGGGAGGTTTTATTGGGGGCAAAGGTGGGAGGAGGGGGCTCAGGCTTCCTCAATCGGGACACACGAAGGGAGCGCCCACTGTGGACCGGGCAGGGTGCTGGGCGAGTGGACCCGGGGACACAGGGCTCGGCCCTTGCCTTGACCTGGGGTCAGGGGCCCTGGTTTCGAGTCCCAGCCTCACAGACTGATCTCGGGCTGGCTTTGAGCAAGACCTTCACTCCCCCTGCAGGGGTTCTCCTTTTCATCTTCTCAATGGGGAGAAAGCTGGCTTCCCTCCCGATTCACCGGGATTCACCGGTCTTTGCAGGTCGGACTGAGAAACCCCAGGGAAGGTACCAATGTTAGTGTGGCAGGGCAAGGGCAGGGGCGGGGAAGGGCAAAGCCGAGGGTAGCGAGGCCAGTGGTGTGGGCGCAGCTAAAGGAGACCAGGGGAGCCACTGCAAGATTTTGAGGAGTGGCCCAATCTCAGCTGGGCTCCTAGAAGTTAAGGGATGGTGGGGAGAGGTGGTGGATCCCAGGCAGAGACCAGGGGTCTGACAGTGGGAGTGGAAAGAGGAGCTGGTGGTTACAATTAGGGTATACTTGATAAAACAACAAGAACAAAAACCCCAAAACACCAAACACCTTTTTTTTTTCATTATAAAAGTAAGTTAGGAATATTACTGAAAACTGGATAAATAAAACCTATCTAGCCTACAATATAGCTGCTTTTGCATTCGGTCTTTCTTTCCAAGCTCTTTTACATTAAACAAACAAGGCTGGCTGTGTTATTGTGTACCTATAAATATTTTCCTGATTTTCACTTAGGATGTCAGGAACATTTTTCATATTATGTCCTGTATTAGTTTCCTAGGGTTGCCCTAACAAAGTACCACGGGCTGGGTGGCTGAAAATAGCAGAAATGTATGGTCTCACAGGTGGGGAGGCTAGAAGTCCAAGATCAAGACGTCAGCAGGGCCACCTGAAACCTGTAGGGGCGAATCCTTCCTTGGCTCTTCTAGCTTCTGGTGTTTGCTGGCAATCCTTGGCATTCTTTGGATTGTAGATGCACCATTCCAATCTCTGTCTTTGGGGTCACATGGCTACCTTCTCCCTGTGCGTGTCTCTTCTTAGAAGGACACCAGACATATTGGATTAAGTGCCACCCTACTCCAGTATGACCTCATCTTAATGAGTTAAGACTGCAACATCCTTTTTCCAAATAAGGTCCTAATCCAAGGTACTGGGGGTTAGGACTTCAACATATCTTTTTGGGGGACACAATTCAACCCGTCGCACTTCCTAACTGTGCCTTTTAGTGACTAAGATTTCAGTAAGGGTAAAATTCCCTCATCTATTCAATTAATTTCTATTATTAAACATTTGATTTGCATCCAACTTATATATGATTATAAATGTAATTACCATTTCATGCATAACATTTTCCTTTATACTGTTGAATGATTTTTTAAGGATAAATATTCAGAAGAGGGAATATCTGATCAAAGTTTATGAAAGGTTGTGAGTACATTTTCAGTTTGGGGAGAGGTATATGGTGTGAAGGGATGAAGCACAACACAGAAAAGAATTACCCACAGGCTCATCAGCCAGAGAAAGCTTCCACGAGTCTGTTGTATTTTTTTTTTTTTAAGATTTTATTTTTAAGTCATCTCCACACGCAAGGTGGATCTGAAACTCAAAACCCAGAGATCAAGAGTCGCAGGCCCACCAACTGAACCAGCCAGGCGCCCCCTGCTGTATATTTTTATATACATTTACTACCCGTATTTTTTTTCTGAGTTAAGATCTTAAGGTAGGTAACATTTTGTATTCTGTTTTTCCCACTTAAAGTCCCAAACAGCTTCTCATCTCATAAACTTCATGATCAACTTTTGGGTGACTGCATAATGTTACACTATAGGAACATTTTTAAAAATTTATTATTGAATATGCTGTTATGATACTTCCAAGTTTTCACTCTTAGAAATAAACTGTGGTACACATTTTATGCATATATTGCTGAAATAAGTTTATTTCAGTAAGTGCCCAGAAACTGAATTCCTAGGTTAAAGTGCATAAATGCTCCTGAGTCTTTGGAAGTTGCTTTTCAAAAGGGTTGTACCAATGCACACTCATCAGCTGTGAATGGACGAGTATGTCTATTTGCCAACCTTCCTTGCCAGCAGTGAGTTTTATCTTTTTATTTATTTTTTTTAAGTTTTGAAATCTTCCCAGGTAAAACATGGTATTCTGTTTTGTCTTTTTTGGTGACCAGCCATGCCATTTGTTCTTTTTTTTTAAATTATTTATTATTTATTTATTTATTATTAACATATAACGTATTATTTGTTTCAGGGGTACAGGTCTGTGATGCCATTTGTTCTTATGTTACCTTTCCTCTTTCGGAAGTTGTCTCTTCATGTCCATTTGTCTTTTTGGATCCTAATGTTTTACGTAGAGATCTGTATATTCATTTTACATATAAAAGATATTACCCTTTGTCATATCTGCCATATGGATTCTTTTTTAGTCTGTTGACTCATTTAAAAACTAGTTATTGGGAAATGCAAATCAAAACAACAGTAAGGGGCACCTCACTGGCTCAGTTGGCGGAGCGAGCGACTCTTGATCTTGGTGTCGTGAGTTTGAGCCCCATGGTGGGCATAGAGATTAATTAAAAAAAAATAAAACAACAAACAAAAACCCCCACAACAGTAAGATGCCACCTCACACACATTAGGATGCCTACTGTCAAAAACACCAAAAAGTAACAAGGGTTGGCGAGGATGCGGAGAAATTGAAATCCCTGTGCGCTGTTGGCGGGAAAGCAAAATGGTGCAGCTGCTGTGGAAACAGTATGGAGTTTCCTCAAAAAGTTAAGCTGATAGGGCGCCTGGGTGGCTCAGTTGGTTAAGCGACTGTCTTCAGCTCAGGTCATGATCCTGGAGTCCCGGGATTGAGTCCCACATCGGGGGGGGGGGGGTCCCCGCTCAGCGGGGGGTCTGCTTCTCCCTCTGATCCCCTTCCCTCTCGTGCTCTCTGTCTCTCATTCTCTCTCTCTCAAATAAATAAATAAAATCTTTTTTAAAAAATTAAGCTGGTAGATTTTATGTTACGTGTATTTTTTTTTTTTTTTGGTGTCTATGTTATGTATATTTTGCTACAATTTAAAAAAAAAAACCTAGGGAAGAAGAAAATACAACAGATATCCACTAAAAAAACTTAATGAATTTTACCCTGTGTAAGGTATTTCTGTGTGCTGGGCATGGAGATTATAAAAAATAAGATGTCAAGGTGCCCACACACCATGAGGATCCAAACTGAAACTGACATTCACAACACAGTCTCATCTACGCTTTGATAGAGGATGGAGAATGGAGCAGCCGGGTGCCAGGGAGCGTTCAGGGGCGATAGCCAACCCAGACCGGGTAAGGTGAGGGGTGGGCGTGAGGGGAGGGAAAGTTCCTGGTGGGCTCCATCTGGGACAGATTAGGAGCGAGCCTGGCAAAAAAGAGGGGGTTCATGCGTCATTTCAGTTACGCTTTTATGACACACACCTGTGTTTAACGCTTCTGTGGGCAAAGCTGTTGACCTTTCTCCTGTGATTTCGTCCCGTCCTTTATACTCATAAAGGCCTCTTCCCTCAAGAGGTCTGGCTGTGCCTGCTTCCTAATTTTCTGTGGTTCAATGTATTTTTACACGTAACTCCTTAGTCTACTTGGAAATGACTTCGATGATGGGCGTGGGGTCCAGGGGGAGGATAAGGGACCCCAGTGGGAGGGCAGAGAGGCAGAAAGGGGATGTCGGGCGGCTGATACTGTCTTCATTCTGCTGTCCTCCTTCCTGGCATGGTGACTCTGGGACTTCTACACCGTTGACCCTCTTTCCTCCCTGTGGTTGTTTGAGGTGATGGGTGGGGTGGGTATGTAGCAGAAGCCCTGGGTGATTGGAGGTGATGATCCAATAAGACCCTGCTGGCCTTGAAGCATGAAGGATGCAGGGCAGACTGCTGTAAGGACTTCCAATATAGGGATTGAACAGGACGGGATGGAAGCGTATGTGCCATCACTGCTACTCAAGCTATCACTCTGTCTCAGTTTCTCCCTCCTTATAAATACAGTTGACCCTTGAACAATGTGGGGTTTAGGGATGTCAAAAATCTATGTATAACTTTTGACTCCCAATACCCTACTGTTGACCAGAAGCCTTATAGATAACATAAAGAGTCGATAAAATAAACATAATTTTATAATTTAGATGTACTATATACTGTGTTCTTACAATAAAGTAAGCTAGAGAAAAGAGAATGCTATTAAGAAAATCACAAAGAAGAGAAAATATATTTATAGTACTGTATTGTATTTACCAAAAAAACCTGCGTATAAGTGGATCCGTGTAGTTCAAACCCGTGTTGTTCAAGGGTCTTGGATAATTTTATTTATCTGCTTGTTCACTTGTTTTAGGCTGTGTTCTTGCTGGACCATAAGTTCCTAGAAGGCACGCATCTTGTCGATCTTGTTCCCTGTCGTATTCCCAGTGCTCGGAGTAGGGGCTGGTACTGAGCAGGTGCTCCTGGAGCATGGGGTGAATGAATAAGAGGAAAGAATGACCTCTTTGTGCTGACCCCTGGGGGTGGAAGGAAACCAGGACGAGCTGCCAATCTGAGCCGTCTGTTCCAATGCCTGTGGGCAGATTGCTGGATGAGGGTCTGAGGATTGGGACCCCCCAATCTGGGGCAGACCCTTTATGGTCTGGTTTTAGGGCCTGCACTCCTGCATTCTGGGGGGGGGAAGGGGGCTGAGGGTCCTAGGGCGTCTCCCACCCACAAATGCCCTCTTAGCTGAAGCTGGGGCTGGGCTGGAGATGAGGCAGAGGCTGGGCCTCTGTCTGGGTCCAAAGGGACGGGGCTGGGGCAGGCAGGGCTGAGTCAGGAAGGCGGCTGTTCCTGATGAAGTTTCCTGTCTCAGGGGCTCAGAGACATTCATTACAGCCAGGAGGAGAAGTAATTAAGCCAGAGAGCAGCAGGGGTAGGGGGAGAGGGAGGCCTGGTTTTCTCAGGAGGCTCCTGATAAAATTAATAAGGGCAGAGGAGGGGAGGGCTACGCCCAGTCTGGGAATATTGGTAATAGAGTCGTGGCTTCAGGGCCGGAGTCACCCACATCTGTGCTGACCACCAGAGGAGTGGACGCAGAGGCCCGAGGAATATGTCGCCATCTGGCTCCATGAGGGCAGCCTGAGACAGAGGAGAGAGCGCGGATCAGGGCCCCATTGGCCTGAGCTCTTGCCCCAGTGTCCATTTACCTGCTGTGGGACTGGGGCAAGTTGCTTAACCTCTCTGAGCCTCAGTTTCTTTATCAGTAAAACGGAGCTAATAACGCAGACCTTACAGGATTGCAGTGGGGCGTCAATGGGACACGCTCAGCAGGGTGCCCGGCATGCTGCAGACACACGTGGAGCTGGGATTCAAGAGACAGTTTGTGGTGGGTGGGCGTGAGAATCCATCCACATGTGAGCGGGTGACGGGGTGGAGGGGCAGGAGTGTGCGGGCTCCCCCGACATTGGCTCGTGGTTCTGAGTCCTGGGGCAGGCATAAGAGCCCCAGCTATGGTTTAACGGACATCTGCTCTGTGGTTTTCTCCATTTTCTGTGGTCCTTGCAATGGCCTTGCAAGGGTATTATTCCCATTTACAGATGAGGGAAACTGAGGCTCAGAAAGGCAAAATCAGTGGGCTGTAGAACTGAGATTCCAGTTTAGGCCTGTCTGGGGCCACAGTCCTCAAAGGATCCTTTCCTTTGGGCTGCAAGAAACCCAGTCTTGGGGGGAACCGTGGGGAGCAATGGGGGCACCTAGCCTCCTCCACAGATACCCCAAATGCCTCCCCTCTTGGACATACACTTGGGTATGTGTCTTCAGGAGAGAAAGAGCTGGACGCTCACCTCTCTTTATGGGCCAAGGGGCCCACCCTGTTGCCTACTCCTGGCCAATCTTGGGTCTCTCCTCCTCCCAGGCACTGAGCCTGGCCTCTGCTCTTTTCTCTGCTGGTACCACAGCCCTTCTGGGCTCTGGTCCTTCCTTGGGCCTCATTCCTGGCTGGAGGCTGGAGAAAGTGGGGAGAGGGGGCCAGGCTTTGGCTCTAGGGCAGGGAGGTGACAGGCAGAAGACATTAGGTTATAGTCCTGAGGCCTTCTGACAAGATGGGGAGAGGGGACAGGGAGCTGGTGGACAGGACGAATTCCCACCCTGCAGGGGGCAGGCAGGAAAGAAGGGGTGGCAGCAGGTGGGGTTTAGGTGAGAAACCCGTGCGCCAGGCAGGCCAGCCTAGGGGCAGCTCTCAGGAAGTCTGGGGATCCCATGAGGAGGAAGTGGGGTCTCCCACCCCTGAGCAAATGTCAAAAATATGGTTCGCTGGCTGGGGCTAGAGTGCCAAGAAAATAAAGAGAACAATGTTTTATGGATTATACATTTTGTTTTTAATTATTTTATTTTAATTATTTCTTGTTTTTAATTTTCTCAGTTAAAACTTTTCTGATTATAAAAGTAATATCCATTGCAAATTATAACAATTACATAAAAATATAAAGAAAAAATAACCTGTAGTTCCATCCCAAGAGATGACTATCCTTGACATTTTTTAAAGATTTTATTTATTTATTTGAGAGAGAGAGTGAGCGAAAGAGCAGGAGTGTGTGTGGGGGGAGGGGAGGCAAAAGGAGACTCCCCGCTGGGCAGGGAGCCTGACAAGGGCTAGATCCTGTGAGGACAAGGGCCTAGATCCTGGGACTATAGGATCATGACCTGAGCCGAAGGCAGATGCTTAACCGACTGAGCCACCCCAGCTGCCCCCATCGTTGACATTTTTATGTACAGAATATCCCTGAGAGATTTCCTTCCATGTATAGACATAGACATGTGTATTTTTATAGACTTGGAGCCATTCTATATGTACTATTTTTATGTACTTGGCTTTTTTCACCTGTAAGCATATGTCCTAAATATTTCCATGTCATTCAACAATTTTCTAAAATGTGATTTTTAATGGCTTCATTAACATAGTACATCTTTCATATATACTATAATTTACCCATTGTTGGATATTTGGGAATTTTGTGTTGTTCCCCTTTTTGGGTGTTTTGTTAGTTGCTGCTTTGCTGAGTATCCTCGTACTTACCCCTGGATATATCTACTGGTTACCTTCACGGAAATGGGAACCTGGATAAAAGGTAGACACCCATGACTCTAAACCAGCCTTCTGAAAATTCTCCTACAGTCTCCTCTTTAGTGTTCGCCAAGGGGCTGGTCATGGCCTGGGCAGCACTGGGTGTTAGCGCTGAAAAAAAAAAAATCTCCGTCCCCCAATTTTTTAATTGGGAAAAAAGTATCTCTTTCTTTTAATTTGTATTTCTTTGATTAATAGTGAAATAAAATAAATATTTTTCACATTTATTAGTTACTTGCGTTTTGTCCTTGCTCAGTTTTTCAAACAGGGATCTGGGTCATTTCTTTATTGATTTGTAGGTACTCTTTCTATATTCCAGACCTTAATGCTTCTTTGGTTGTATATGTGGTAAATATGTTTTCTTAAGTTTGAGGCCTGCCTTTTATTTTAGTTTTTTTATTATATAGAGAAGTGTTACATTTTAATGTAGTCCAACTTATACAATTTTTGATATATTTATTTCACTTGTTTTTGTATTGAGAAGGGCCTTTTCTTTTATCACCACTTTCCTACAAGTTTGGAGGAGGAACAAAGTCATGCCCAGTACCACCGCCTCATGCAACCAGACTGGATTTAATTAAGAGCAAAATCGAGATTTAACGATCTGACCAAGCCCCGGTCTAGACTTCGGCAATCAATTTCAGTGACCTCAGAGCCTACTCCGTGCCTGCCACCCAGATACCAGCTGCTTCCTCCGCTGTGCCTCATGGTCTTCCTCTGTAAACTGACGAGGCTGGACTAACCCGCTGGCCGCTCAGGAGGAGGTCCCCGCAGGCTCCGGGTTCAGACAGCGCCAAGTTCAAATCCATACGCTAAGGTTTCCACCTAAGTAAGCAGTTTCCACCTCCGCAAAATGGGAATAGTAACAGTGCCTCCCTCACCGAGTGGTTGGGAAATTTGTTGCGAAAATGAAATCAGATGATTGTAATGCTTCTCAGGCAGCGCCCCAGTTAAGCGCCCCGCGCCCCAGTTAAGCCTCGGTCAAATCAGATACTAGTAGTAGTACTAATAGTAGTGTTTAGGAATTCCTGACCAGCCTCCTGCTGCCACCCCCTGGGAATCCAGGTCAAGACGTGGGTCCCTGGCTGGGTCGCCGCCACCAGGGGAAGGAGGCCCGGGCAGACAGACGAGCACCGGGCCGCCAGGGCTGGTGGCTGAGGCCGGGCGGGGTGGGGGGCTCCCCCGGGGGAAGGGGGACCAGGGCCGTTGGGCAGGGGGCGCGCAGCAGCAGCGGCAGGGCGCTGGGGAGTCTCCGGCCTCCCCCCCCGCCCCCCCCCCGGTTGGGGCCCTCCTAACAGCGACCCCATCATCGCTCCGGATCCGCGGGGCGATCGGAGGCGGGCAGGGTGCCGGGAAGTGGCGGCGCCCTCCGCTCCCTCCGGTCCTTATCAGCGCCGGCCGGATGAGCGCGGCGGGGCGAGGGTTCCGGCACTGCGCGCTGCTGGCCCTGCGGGAGATAATGTGTTTGCGGGAGATAAGCGCGGCACGGCCGCTCGCAGGCTCTGTACACAGACGCCACTTAGCTGTGCAAACACCTGCCGCTCGCCTCGGGCTGGCGGCTGGCGCGGGACCCCCGGGCAGGGGGGGCGGCGTGCGGCGGGGACGGTCACCCGCCAGCCGCCAGGGTGTGGGGTGAGCGGTGGGAAAGGGTGTGGAGTGGGCGGACCTGCGCGCGGGTATCCCCCTGCGGCCTCTGGGTCCCTGAGGGTGAGAGCTGGGTGCGTGCCCTCGTGGCAGGGTGGGCGGTGGGTGCAGGTGGATATCTGAAGGAGTCCTCCTGTGATGTGTGAGCCCTTGGGGTAACAGCCCTCACACCCAGCCGTGTCGCCTCCAGCCAGGCCCCAGGGATCTATCCACTACTCCCTACCAGGTGTTGCCTTCCTCCCCTTGGGGACAGGCACCGAGACCCGGAGGGTCCCAGAAGCTGCGGGGCTCAGGCCACCTGTGTCCTGGCAGGGCTGGGTCTGTGGGACACTGATCAGGCTCCAGAACTGGGGACTAAGTTAGAGAGGGGCTTCCCTGGGAGAGCCCCTGGAAGGTGACCACACCCTCTTGCTGCCTCCTTCATCCCAGGGCTCTCAGCTCTGCCCCCTAAACTCTCCTTAGAACCCTGTTTTCCACTCCCAGCTGCTTTCAGGACCTCAACATGCTGCTGGAGGCCACAGGCTTGGCATCCTTTTCCTTCTTAGGGTACCCCATGCCAAGGTTGTCTGAGGGACAAACTATCTTATCTAGGACAAAATGACAGCTGCCCTCAGACCAGGGAAGCCTACTCAACAGACTGGTCAGAGGCATCCAGCCCAGGCTCCCAGTTGAGCACAGAATCCAGCTTGGCCCAGCTTCAAGCATGTCTTACTGACATCTCATTAGCTTGAAAGACTGTCCAGTTCTGTCCAGTCATGCCTGTTTCTGCCACATGCCCAAATCTGCTTTATTTCCCAGGACTCCTGCTTTTGCCAGAACCTTGGCTAAACCCTCTGTTTTTTGCCTGACTCCTGCCCGAAAGCAAAGCCACCAAATACTAGCATAGAGGTTGTGCGCTGCAAAAGAGCATCGAATCTCAGGGGCACCGTTCACATTGTAGACACAGAGTAGTGTATATGAGCATGCGGTGATCTCTCCATCAAATGCTTGCTCAGCAAGGGAGCCCCCACCTACAAAATACCACACAGGCACCCTGGGCCTTACGATATGAGAGTTAAGTGGGCAGGGCACCTGGTTGGCTCAGTCCGTGGAGCGTGCGACTCTTGACCTCGGGGTTTTAAGTTCGAGCCCCACGTTGGGTATGGAGATTACTTAAAAATAAAATCTTAAAAAAAAATAGTGACATTCACACAATGGAATATTATGTAAGATGAGAATGAACAAGCTATATGTTATACATATAACAACAGGGTGAACTTCACAAACATAATGTGGCCCATAAAGAGCTGGACACTTAACACTTACCATGTGCTTCCATTGATAGGTTTGAAGTAAGGATAAGTGATTACCCTCAGCAGGGAAGTGACGGGAAGGGGGGCAATAGGAGGACTTCTGGGGGACTGGTAATGTGCTCTGTCTCTTATACTGGGTGCTGGTTACACTGGTGTGTTTAGTTTGTGGAAACCCATTGAGCTGAACATTTACAGTTTGTGCATAATAAGTATGGGTGCTATTCTCCAATAAAAAAAGTTGAAAAAAATTTAAAGCATTTAGAGAGGGGCACCTGGATGGTGCAGTCGGTTAAGCGTCTGACTCTTGGTTTTGGCTCGGGTCATGATCTCAGGGTAGTGAGATCAAGCCCTCTTCAGGCTCCTAGTCACGCTTGGAGTTGGACTCTGTGCTGGGCACAGAGCCTGCTTAAGATTCTCTCTCTCCCTCTCCCCCTGCCCCTCACCACCATTCATACACACTCTCTCTCTCAAGTAGATCTTAAAAAAAAAAAACATTTATAGAACTACCATTTGGATGAATTTAAGCTCTCTGCCACTGACTAAACTCTCTCTGCCCTGTTTTTTCCTCTCCTCCCCATCCCCCGCCCCTTCCATCCCTGGGCCTCATCTGGATGCCCACATCCTCATTTCCCTTTTGGCCTGCTTCTAGTTGCTCAAGTCATGGGATTATATTCAAATACTTCTAATTTTTTTCTTGTTGCTGTTATTAGAGAAGGGAGTGCTTTAAAAGTTGTTTCCTGCCCCCCCCCCCGCAAAGATGCCATATACACAAGTGCAGTCCTTGCCCAGACATCTTGTTTCCCCTTTGGATGTGTTATCATTGGGGATCAGGTCCAGCTGAGAGTGAAGGAAAACAAATTTATAATGTCTCAACCCGGTGGTTCTCAAACTTGAGTGTGTATCAGAATCAAGCAGAGGCCTTGTTAAAACCCAGTCCCCACCCCCAGATTCTGATTTAGTTCTCAGGATGGGGCTTGAGAATGTGTCTTTCTAACAAGTTGTGAGGTGTTGCTGTAGCTCTTGAACTGGAAAGCGCACTTTGAGAATGATTGCCGTAAGCATACAAGGTCTTATTCTCTTGTATAAAAAGCCCAGAAGTTGGCATCCTGGGTTGGTGTGGTGGTGAATTGTCAGGGATCCAGGGCCTGTCAGGCTTTTCACTCTGGCTGTCTAAGATGTGTCCTTTGCCTTATGGTCCAACATGGCTGCTTGAGCTCCAGCCATTAGGTCTTCCTCCAGCAAACAGAAAGGAGGATGAAGCAGGGAAAAAAAAAACAACCCAAAAACAAAACACATACCATTATGGTGCTTTAAAATGCCTTGAATGACACTTCCTGGAAATTATAAACATTGCTTTCATTTGTAATTCATTGGCCAGAACTTAGTCATATCTACATAATTAATTGCAAGAGAGGTTGGGACTATGTGTGGGTTTTTTTTGTTTTTGTTTTTTTTATTCTGGATGGCCAGGTTTCAGCTAAGTCTGAGGTTATCTGACTAATGAAGAAGAGAAGAATAGATCTGGGGACAATCAGCAAGAGTCAGAGAACATATCCCAAGCCACCCCATCAGCCCAGGGCCAAGGAGCCAGGCCTGTGCCAGAGGCCCAGGCCCAGCTGATAAGATTAGGTGACCTCATGTAGGCAAGTCATCTTCCCTCTTTGTGTCTCATATCTTTGTCTATGAAATAGAGACTCATTCATATCTGTATTCCAACATACCTTTATTGAGGTTCTCCCGCGGCCTGCCACCGGGCTCGGGGCCATGATGGAGAGAAATAAGTCAAGGGCACTGCATGCCAGGTGCGCACAGTCCAGGGGGCAGATGGACAAACACCTCTGACCTTCTGATGGGGAGCCCAGCCACAGAGTTGGAGTGGGGGTGACCTCTACGAATAACATTTCCTCCTACCTTTACTGTTGTAGGAACAGATACAAATCATGAGTGTGTGACTTACAAATAGTTAAGTAATGTGGAGAACGTGTGGCTTTTCTCTCTGAGGGACAGACCCAAACGGAGTGTCTGGTGAGTAATTCCCAATGCCACCACGCCTCACCAGCAGGAGAGAGAGGTGACCTGGGGGAGAGTGTGGTGGGGGCTTCAGATATTCATGGAGGCCATGGACAGTCTTCCTCAGGAAGATGACCCTTCACACAGATTTTGTCATGCAACTTCAAGGGATTCACAGATTCCCGAAGCCCATCAGAGGACCCTGGTTAAGAATTTATTGTAGGGGTTGCCTGGGTGGCGCCGTCGGTTAAGCGTCCTCCTCTTTGTTTCGGCTCAGGTCACGATCAGGGTCATGAGATCGAGCCCTGTGGCAGGCTCCCCACTCAGTGGGAAATCTGCTTGAGATTCTTTCTTTCCCTCTGCTCCTCCCCCCACTCATGTGCTCTCTCTCTCTCTCTCAAATAAGTTAAAAAAAGGGGGGGGCACCTGGGTGGCTCAGTCATTAAGCGTCTGCCTTCGGCTCAGGTCATGATCCCAGAGTCCTGGATCGAGCCCCACATCGGGCTCCCTGCTCAGCGGGAAGCATGCTTCTCCCTCTCCCGCTCCCCCTGCTTGTGTTCCCTCTCTCACGGTGTCTCTCTCTGTCAAATAAATAAATAAAATCTTAAAAAAAAAAAAAAAGAACTCTTACTGTAGAGAAAAATCTTCTCAGCTAGTGGTGGTTTTTAAGAGCCTCAGGCTCTGGGACAGCAGTTTCAAGAGGTTTTCCTGAATAGCCCTGTTCTGGAGCAGGGACCGCAAGCAGGAAGACCCCTGTGGCAGGGTCAGGGATGGCTCGGAGACTGGACTGTGGTTTCCAGGGACCTCAGAGCTGGGCAGAGGAGAGGGGAGACTGGGCAGAGGTGAGGCAGGAGAAAGTGGCCGGAAGGGCGAAGGAGGATGGAGGCAGGGAGGGCCATGAATGTGTCATGCCAAGGAATGGGCAGGTCTGTGGTGCCTGTGGTGGGGGTAGGTAGGCCCAGAACGGGCTTCAGGCCAGCGCCCTCCAGCTGGGGGCAGCACCCCCCCCCGCATCCTGTAAGGTGCAAGGGGGTGTCAAGGAGAGGCACACCCCCCACCACCAAACCCTAGTTTCTGTACAGCTGGCCTGGGCCTCGGTCTCCCCGGGAGGTGCCAGCAGGGCGGATGGTGGGTTGTGTTCTGTTTTCTCCTCTCTCTGCTGTCACCTCCCTGCTCCCCGTGTGGATGGCACAGACCGAGTCACACTAATGGCTTTCTTTGGAGCCCTCAGAACTAATGAAGCTGTTAACAAGTGATTGAGCAAATGAGTCGACACCACTTTATCACTCCACTGGGGGCCACGGAGCAGGCCACGGGCTGCACAGGGGACATGGAATGGAGTAGGGGTGAAGCTTGTTGCTCTGGGCAAGGGAGGGAAGGGGGGGGAGAGGGAGAAGTGGGAGGTTCCAGGTGAGGGAGGAGAGGACAGTGTGTGGAAAGGGGCTTAGTGAGAGCTGTGGAGAGAAATGGGGAGATGCAGGGGGCAGAGAAGTGGAGAGGGGAGTGGAAGGGGTATTGGGGGCAGGGGGTGGGGTGAGGGTCCCCTTTGGTGCTGGGCACTGGGGGAGGCAAAGATAGGAAGGCCAGGCCTTGGCCTTGAGGAGACCACAGTTTGGATGGGGAGGGAGAGAGATATATCCATTATTTTATTTATCAAAGTAGCCTGTGACACGGGCTTTATTATTCCTTTTGCAGAGAGGCTCAGAGAGGTCAGGCAACTTGCCCAAAGTCACACAGCTGAGAAATACAAGTGAGATTCAAACCCAGACAGTCTGACTCCAGAATCCATGCCTTTTCCACCGCCCTCAGTTTTGCAAGTATGTGGAAGGGAAGACATCATCAGAGGGACGTCTGGGTGGCTCAGTCATTGAGCGTCTGCCTTCGGCTCAGGTCATGGTCCCAGGGTCCTGGGATCGAGCCCCGCATCGGGCTCCCTGCTCAGCGGGGAGACTGCTTCTGCCTCTCCCCCTGCTTGTGCCCTCTCTCTCTCTGATAAATAAATAAATAAAATCTTAAAAAAAAAAAAGAAGAAGACATGATCAGAAACTGCTAAGAACAGATTACTCTGGGTTGATCTAATTTGCCTCATTAATGGAATTACTTGTCGGGGATGGAGGTGCCACAGGTGCTTGGCAGAATCTCTCCTGACATCCTGTGGACACAACTGTGACGTATGGGCAAATGGCTCAATGGCTGGAAGAATTTCTAATTAGATGTGGGGCCGATTCTAAAGGTAGTTGATGGCAGAGCTGAGGCTATCAGTGGGGGACAGCGACTTTGGCCCATGGGACCCTGTCCTTGGTCCTGTTCTCCTTCACATTTTTTTTTTCCTTTTTCCCTTCCCTTGTATTTATTTCTCATTATCCAAGTAATGTATGTCTATTGTAGACAATGTAAACTATGGATAAACAAAAAGAAAAAGCATCCTGGATCTTTTTTTTTTTTTTAAGATTTTATTTATTTATTTATTCATTTGAGAGAGCGAGAATGAGAGAGAGAGAGAGTGCACATGAGAGGGGGGACGGTCAGAGGGAGAAGCAGACTCCCTGCTGAGCAGGGAGCCCGATGCGGGACTCGATCCCAGGACTCCAGGAGGCACCCTGGATCTTACTAAGAACATTCGCCCAACAGTCTTTTCAACTTGCTGTAAGTTTGAACATTTTCGGAATGAAATGTTGGGGATAAAAAGCCCTCAACAACAACAACAACAAACCCTCAACAAGGGACACTGGGCTGGCTCGGTCTGTAGAGTGTGGGACTCTTGATCTCGGGGTTGTGAGTTCGAGCCCCACGTTGGGTGTAGAGATTTCTTTCTTTTTTTTTTTTTTAAGATTTTATTTATTTATTTGAGACAGAGAGAATGAGAGGGAGGAGGGTCAGAGGGAGAAGCAGACTCCCTGCGGAGCACGGAGCCCGATGTGGGACTCGATCCCGGGACTCCAGGATCATGACCTGAGCCGAAGGCAGTCGCTTAACCAACTGAGCCACCCAGGCGCCCCTCTTTTTTTTTTTTCTAAAGATTTTTATTTATTTGTTTGTTTAACACAGAGAGAGAGAGCACAAGTAGGCAGAGCAGCAGAGAGAGGGAGAGGGAGAAGCAGGCTCTCCGCCGAGCAGGGAGCCTGATGCGGGGCTCGATCCCAGGACCCTGGGACCACGACCTGAGCCGAAGGCAGCCGCTTAATGACTGAGCCACCCGGGCACCCGGGTGTAGAGATTTCTTAAAAATAAAATCTTAAAAAAAAAAGCTCTCAACAAAAGGTAACCCACTGTTCACATTTTGGGTGTATCCTGCCAATCGCTTTATTGCAAATAATAGCCATAAACTGTAGCATTTTATGGGGCATTTACTATGAGCTGGCAATGGTGCTGAGCATCTGATGGGCACCATATCATTAAATCATCATCTCCCTTTACGGGCAGTTTTATGATCTACTTTTCACAGATAACAACACCAAGGCTCAGAGATAAAGTAGTTTGGCCACAGAGGCTGGGGGAGGGGATGAAGCAGAGCTTGAACTGGGATTTGGCTCTGGAGCGGAACTCTGAGCATCTAGGAGACCCCACGCTCTCTAAATGCACCTGGACCCGCTCCCCCACAGTCCTCCCCTCCTCACCTCACCTCTTCCTGGGGACTGTTTGTGCCAGGTGGTCATGAGTCTTCATGCTGCTTCCCTTCTGCTTGTACAGAAGCCTCTGGGGACACCACTGAGGTGTGAACTCCCAGAAGGCGCAGACCCCAGGGGAGCAGGATATTCTCCTGTTCTTTAAGCAGCAACCCCCAGCGGGCATTTCTCATATGTTCCTTATACAGACAGGTGTCTCAGGTTCGAAAAGCTAGGAATCTATTTTAAACACTTTTTGAAAGCTTACTATTTACCAGGCACTGTGGTAAGCTCTTTAGAGATAGTAACTTTAAAAAAAAAATGATTCTAAAAAGTAACATAGAGTAAAATTGACTTTTTTGGTTGGGGTACAGTTCTGACTTTTAACACGTGTGTAGATTCCTGTGGTCACCACCACAGGTCAGGATTTGGAAGAGTTTCGTCACCGTGAAGGGCTCCCAGGTTCTATCCCTGTGCAGTCATTCTTCCTCCTACCCCTATCTTCGGCAACTGCTGATCTGCTCTTTATCAACCATAGTTTTATCTTTTCGAGAATGTCCTATAAGTGGAATTATACAGTATGTGACCTTTTAAGACAGGCTTTGTGCACTCAGCCTAATGCCTTTGACATTAATCCAACTTATTCTGTATCTCAATGGTTCATTCCTCTTAACTGCTAAGTAGTAAATATCGCAGCATAGGAATGTATCATAGCTTGTTCATTCGGTCACTCACTGAAGGATATTCGGATTGTTTCCAACTTGGGGAAATTATGAATAGAGCTTCTATAAACACTCATGTACAGGTTTTTGTGTGGACATATGTATTCGTTTCTCTAGGATAAATGCCTTGGAGTGGGATTTCTGGGTCATAGAGGGTCTAAAGGGTCTCAAGTTTTTTTTTTTTTTTAAAGATTTTATTTATTTATTTGAGAGAGAGAGAATGAGAGAGAGCACATGAGAGGGGGGAGGGTCAGAGGGAGAAGCAGACTCCCTGCCAAGCAGGGAGCCCGATGCGGGACTCGATCCAGGGACTCCAGGATCATGACCTGAGCCAAAGGCAGTCGCTTAACCAACTGAGCCACCCAGGCGCCCCTAAAGGGTCTCAAGTTTAACTTCAGAAGAAAATGCCAATATCTTTAGGCATCTGTCTGACTCTTCCTTCACAATTCTTTTTTTTTTTTTCAAGATTTTATTTATTTATTTGAGAGAGAGAATGAGAGACAGCACAAGAGGGAAGAGGGTCAGAGGGAGAAGCAGACCCCCCGCTGAGCAGGGAGCCCGATGCGGGACTCGATCCAGGGACTCCAGGATCATGACCTGAGCCGAAGGCAGTCGCTTAACCAACTGAGCCACCCAGGCGCCCCCTTCCTTCACAATTCTTTTAGTGCAGATCTGCTGGGAGCAAATTCCCTTAGTTCTTTTTTTCACTGAGAATTTCTTTTCTTTTTCTTTTTTTTTTTAAAAGATTTTATTTTTAAGTAATCTCCACACCCAAGGTGGGGCTTGAACTCATACCCCCGAGATCAAGAGTTGCACGCTGCACCCACTGAGCCAGCCGGGTGCCCTCTCTGTGGCTTACAGTGGATGATTTCTAGTGCTCTATCTTCAAGTTCACTGGTTCTTTCCTTTGTTATATCTATTCTGCTATTTGATCCCATCCAGGAAATTTCTATTTTGGTTATTTTATTTTTTCACTTCTAAAATTTCCATTGGGTTCTGTTTATATATCTTTAATTTAATAGCTGAGACTTTCTATGTTTTCATTCAAAGAGTATTTGCCTGAAGCATGTAAAATAGCTGCTTTGGGGGCACCTGGGTGGCTCAGTCGGTTAAGCGGCTGGCTTCCGCTTAGGTCATGACGCCAGGATCCTGGGATCGAGCCCTGCATGGGGCTCCCTGCTCAGCGGGGAGCCTGCTTCTCCCTCTCCCTCTGCCCCTCCCCACTCCACTCATGTTTTCTCTCGATTGCTCGCTCTCTCAAATAAAATATAAAAAGTCTAAAAAGAATAAATAAAATAAAATAGCTGCGTTGAAGTCTTGGTCAGAGAAATCCAGCCTCTGGGTCATCTTGGCATTCGCATCTGTCTGAGTTGAAGATTCTCCTGGTTCTGGTATCCTGCATAATGCTTCCTTGTGTCCTGGGTATTCAAAAAGATTATGTTGTAAGAATCTGGCTATTGTTAAAGTTCTTCAGAGAATGTGGGCAATTTCGTTTTAGCAGGCAACTGACCCGGGTGGCTTCAGGCTGTGAGTCCGGACCAGATTTCCGTGGGTTATAGTTTCAATGTCATTTCAACGTCAAAGCTTTTGCAGTGGGGCTCAGCTTGGTGCCATGGGTCGCATCCAGTGGCCAGTCTGGGACCTGGGCGGTGGCCTATCCTCGAGCCCAGTCTTATGCTTACACTGGAGACCAGATCCATTCGAGTACAGCCTGAGGGGTGAGCTCAGGAGCTCGTGAACATGGTGAACTTGCTCTTCCCTGTCTGTGGTTTCCTTCGTGATTTCTCGCTCCCTGGGGATTCCCTGTTTTGTTCTCCAGTGAGAAAACGGGGGTTACCCTGCTCTGCTGCACACTCCTTGTGACTGTGCCCGACTTCAGGCTCGCCCCACCCTCTTGGGGACACAGCTCTTTGATCAGAGGGGGACGTTCCCCTCCCTTAGAGTTTAAGGTGTGTGGGGGGGTGCCTACCGTCATCACTGCCATTGCTGCAGAATTGTCTGGGGGCCGGGGCGGGAGAGAACGCAGAAGAGAAACCCGGGGGCTGCACTACTCTCTCTGAGTGTTAGGCCCCCCTTCTCTCCCCTAGAGGCAGAACCAGAGCGGTTCTGCTGTCGACCTCTCTCTTCACTGCCGTGCCCGGTCTGCCTTCCGGGCTGTCTTGTGTCCCAGCCAGGGGCTACCAGAGGAAACCGGGATGTCAACACCTCTGTGTTGAGCAGTGCTCCGAACTCTGCCTTTCTTCCTCAGTGTGCCCAGTGCTCTTTGCTTCTCCGACTCCCCAGATGGCTACTGCACGCATCGCTGTTCAGCTTGTAGATCTGCGTTCAGTGGGAGAGACAGGGCGGCCTGGCCTCACTCCCTCTCACCTGGAACCTAATCGCTTTTAAAATTGTCACAACTGGGGGTGCCTGGGTGGCTCAGTCAGTTGGGTGTCTGCCTTTGGCTCAGGTCATGAACCCAGGGCCCTGGGATGGAGCTCTGTGTCGGGCTCCCTGCTCCGCGGGGAGTCTCCTCCCTCTGCCTCTGCCCCTTCCTCCACTCCTGATCTCTGTCCTCTTTCTCTCTCTCTCTCTCTCTCTATATATATCTCAAATAAATAAAATCTTAAAAAAAATAAAATGGTCACAACTATACGAAGTAGATACTGTTATCATCTACATCTGACAGATGACAAAACTGAGGTACACGGAGGGTGAGTAATTTGTCCAAGGTCACGCAGCTTGTAAGTGGCCAACCCAGTCCTCCTGGCCCTGGAGTCCGTGTTCTCAGCCCCTAGTTCTGCAGCCTCGGAGGCAGGTGCACGCTGGCCCTGCGGGGTGAGGTCTGGTGCCCCTTCTGTAGTGCGCAGGGCTCCATATCCCCCACTGCCTAGCCTGCAGGGCGAGCAAAGGGAGAGCGCAGAGTGCAATGGGACAGGAATACACTTTTGTCTTTCGGAGTGTGTACATGTATGTGTGTATACACACTTGTATATATGGTTGCTAAACCACGCGGCCCCTGCACGTGAGGGGGTGGATTCATTCGTTCAGCAAGTATTGCTGCCCCCTGCCCCCCTCTCCGCCTCCCCTGTGGCATCCCCCACCCCTGGGGATACATCAGTGAGGAAAACAAAGACCCCTGCCTTCATGGAGCCTGTATTCTAGGAGTGTCTTAGTCTGTTCAGGCTGCCATAACCAATTCCCATAAACTTGATAGTGCTTAAAAAGCAAAATTTATTTCCCACAATTCTGGAAACTGAGAAATCCAAGATTAAGGCACCGGTAGATTCAGGGTCTGGGGAGAACCCCTTCCTGATTCATAAAGACGGTTCCTGCTGTGTCCTCACGTGGCGGAAGGGCTGAGGGAGCTTTCTGATATCCCATTCATGAGTCCTCGTAAACTAATCACCCACCAAAGGCCCCACCTCCTAAGAGCATCACATTGGGGGTTAGGATTTCAACATACGAATTTTCAACATACGACATTCAGTCTGTTGCAAGTAGGCAGACAATAAGCATAATAAATAAGTTAGTGTATAGTATGATAGAAAGTGGCAAGTGCTGTGGGGAAAAAACAGGACAGGTGAGGAGCATCGGGAGCGCTGGGGGAGAGGGTTGGACGTATATTTATTGGCAAGGAAGGAGCCCTGCGATGTCTCATTGAACGACAAATGTAAGACAAAACGCAGTCTATACAGCATTTCCATTTTTTATTTATGGGTAAAAATGTGTTCTACAAGCCTTAAAGAGGAGCGCACGTCCTCAACTGTGCATTCCATGTGGCTCTCTCGTATTCCAGGGGACAGAATAAAGTTAAACCCTTTCTGAAGAATCCCTTTGTGGTTACACCTCAATTCCGAGACCTGCTGCCTGTTCTTAGATCTGCACTGCTCTTTCTTCGGACTTCCAAGGAGCAAGTCAAGTCATTTGTGGTGGGAAGCCAAGATTTCCCACTCAGCCGCCTGAAGAGTTGGAAATTCTGTTCATGGAGCCGGAAGTCCCTGGAGATTTGGGGGTTAAGTCAAGGGCCAGCTACTGATTTGAACGCTCTGTGCTTCCATTCCACCTTCTGCAAAAATGAGGCGAATTATGTTTGCAGTGAAGACTAAGTTAATGTGTGAAAAGGCCTGGTGTATTGGAAGCACTTGAGAAATGTTATTCATTATTTTGGCTGACACTGAGTTTTAGCTGACTGGGAGACATCTAAATGGATATGTCTGGGACAGAGGATGATATGGGTTAGGAGCTCGACAGAGAAGCAAGTGACAGAGATTTGGGGCTTATTCCCAGAGGGGGCTGTGGCATAAGACGAAATATATATTTGGTCTTTGTCCCCAATTCCTGACACAGAGCTCCTAAAGCCCTCGGCATTTCTTGGGTGAGAGGAGCATCTTTTTTTTTTTTTTTTAAGATTTTATTTATTTATTTGAGAGCGAGAGACACAGCGAGAGAGGGAACACAAGCCGGGGGAGTGGGAGAGGGAGAAGCAGGCTTCCCGCGGAGCAGGGAGCCCGACGCGGGGCTCGATCCCAGGACCCTGGGATCATGACCTGAGCTGAAGGCAGACGCTTAACAACTGAGCCACCCAGGCGCCCCATAGCATCTTTTGTTTTAATGAGGGGACTCTTGGTGAGTGGGCCCCTAGATAGCTTCAGGAGGGGGACTGGCCACCAGAAAGACCAAGCCTTGATGGGAAGCCTGGAACTTTCGGCCCCACCCCCATCTCCAAGGAGGGCCGTGCACTACAGCTCCACAAGACAGAAGCTCCTGACCTCAGGACCCTTCCACGCCTTGCCCCATGTACCTCTTTATCTGGCTGCTCATTTATATCCTTTATAACATCCTTTATAATAAACCAGTAAATGTAAATAAAGTGTATTCCTGAGTTCTTGGAAATGTTCTAGCAAATTATCAAACCCAAGGATGGGGTCGTGGGAGTCCCAGATTTATAGCCAGTTGGTCGGAAGCACGGGAGGCCCAGGACTTTCGATGGCATCTGAAGTAGGGGGCAGGACTGTGACATTGGGCCCGTGGGTGGTGGGAGCTAACCTCAGGTAGTTAGTGTCAGAATTGAATCAAATTGTTGAGCACCCACTTGGTGTCAGGAGAATCAGAGAGCTGGTTGTTGAGGTGGGAAAACACCACTGAGTTGGCTAAAACCATGCGGGAAGATGATATCCTCGAGGTGGGGACCACATATCCTAGGCTCCCTCCTGGCGAGGAATGGCCATATGACCAAGTTCTGGACGCTGGGGTAGGAGCTGAAGTCATGCGTGCAGCTTCCCCATTAGATTTTTAAAAGGAAAACGCTCACCCTCTACTTCTCTTTACTCATTGCCATGAGCTGGCATGTGAATGTGGGGAGATTATCATTCTTCCGCCAAACAGATGAATGCAGCTGTCTCGGGGTAACAAGATAGAAGGTGCTGGGCTCCTTGGGGGTCAGAGCCCCCTACCTCTGGACCATCTGCCAGCTCAGACCCTTATACGAGAGGGAAATCCACCTCAGTGGCATCGAAGTTACTGTTATTTGGTCTCTATCAAGGCAGCTGCACCAATATTCTAACTTGATATTCTCATGTGTTCACTGATTCGGCAACCATTTCCTTGGCGCACCATGGGAGATGCCCGGAGTCACAGATACAAGGTCTCACATGGCCTGGCTTATCATGTCTCTCCCCAGAATCACGCCGCTTTTCAGAATCTGAGTTTCTGTACCAGCAGCACAGGCTTCCTGTGACTGTAGGTCCCTGAGATGTTCTAGACTCAGACAGGAGGCTCATCCCTAGGAACGGGAGCATTGACGTGGGGTGGGGGTGGGGGGATGTGCACAGGTCTTCCTGGCGGGGGCTGGAGCCCGGGGCCCCTCCCAGCTACCCGGTTACAGGATTCACAACACACACCAGTGTTTTCTCTTTATTGATTTAGAAAATTCTTTACCCTTTCTCTCTTCCTTCCTTCCTCTCTCCTTCCTTCCTTCTTTCCTTCCTTCCTTCCTTCCTTCCTTCCTTCCTTCCTTCCCTCCTTCCCTCCTCCCTTTCTCTCTCTCTCTTTCCTTCTTTCTTTCTTCCTTCCTTTCTTTCTTTTCCCAATGCGGGGCTTGAACTCATGACCCTGAGATCAAGACCTGAGCTGAGATCAAGACCTGAGCTGAGATCAAGAGTCAGACACTTAACCAACTGAGCCACCCAGACATCCCAGTTTATTAATTCTTTATTTTTTATTTTATTTTTAAAATTTTTATTTTTTAATGACAGAGAGCTTGAGCGGGGAGGGGAGGAGCAGAGGGTGAGGGAGAGAGAGAATCTTAAGCAGGCTCCACGCCCAGCGCCGAGCCCAACGTGGGGCTTGACTTCACGACCCTGAGATCATCACCTGAGCCGAAATCAAGAATCAGACTCTTAAACAAATGAGCCACTCAGGCGCCCCTTTATTAGTTCTTTAAAGTATTAAAGTAATATAGGGGTGCCTGGGTGGCTCAGTCGTTAAGTGTCTGCCTTCGGCTCACGTCATGATCCCGAGGTCCTGGGATCGAGCCCCGCATCGGGCTCCCTGCTCTGTGGGAAGCCTGCTTCTCCCTCTCCCACTCCCCCTGCTTGTATTCCCTCTCTTGCTGTCTCTCTCTCTGTCAAATAAATAAATAAAATCTTTAAAAAAATTATTGAACTAATATATACACCATATAAAAACATTCAAATTCGGGGTGCCTGGGTGGTTCAGTTGGTTAAGCGACTGCCTTCGGCTCAGGTCATGATCCTGGAGTCCCGGGATCGAGTCCCGCATCGGGCTCCCTGCTCGGCAGGGAGTCTGCCTCTCCCTCTGACCCTCCCCCCTCTCATGCTCTCTCTCCCTCATTCTCTCTCTCTCAAATAAATAAATAAAATCTTTAAAAAAAAACATTCAAATTCAAAATATACAGAATATAGGTAAATTGCTGGAGAAGTCCTTGCTTAGATATAAGCAGGACTGAGTCACTAGCCAGTCTTTAGAAAAGGCTGGCCCAAGTGGGCAATCAAAAATAGAAACATATATGCCTTTGTCATTTTGTTTTGACTTCAAACATATAAATGCACATTTAGGCACTAGGCTCTCTTTGGGCTCCTGACTGGAGTTGTCCTTGTCTTCCTTGCATTAATCACTCCCACAACCCATCACCTGTTATTTCCAGTTTCCTTAAATGGGGTGAGAATGTAAGGACATGAGTGAAACTATCCGGTGTAGAAGCCGTTTAGATTTTTTTTTAGAATTTTCTCCGAAGAACTTCTAGTTATCCTTCACACCTCATTCAACATTTCGTCAATTCTCTGGTCGATTCAGAGCAGCCAACTTAGTTTTCAAGGAAGTGATTCTGTGCACTCACATTTCATCAGTTTGTGTAATATTTAATTGAATTATGTGATAATAGGATTATAGGATTATAGGATTACAATGACAAGTATACCTGGCTGAAACAGGTGAGAGATCCAGCTGACTCTTGGTAAACAGGCAGCCCAACCCCCGGGGGTAACTGAACCACCCGCGTTTTGAGACCACGGGTCAGCACACCGTGGTGCTGCGAACCTGTTTTTGTACGTCCTGAGTACAAATGGTTTTACAACGGATGGTTTTATATCTTTAAATGGTTGGAAAAAATCAAAAGGAGAATATTTCATGATGTGAAGTGCATGTGAAATTCAATCTTTGATATCCACCAATAAAGTTTTATTGGAGTGCAGCCACGCCCATTCTTTTTTTTGGGGGGGGACGTCTAGTTCTATGACTGCTTTTGTGTGACAGTAGCCAAGCTGAACGGCTGAACAGAGATTAAAATATTTACTATTTGGTCCTTTACAGAAAGGCTTTGGCAGCACCTGTTCTAGAGAGAAGCCTGAAGCTTGGGAGTGCACCATGCCTCAGGTATCTGTCGCCGCGATTTACGGAAGGACCGACGACTTGGGGTAAGGGAAGGTTTCCTAGGAGAACTACTGCCATCAGAAGCGAAAACCCTTTCTTTCTTGGCATTACTACCTCCCAAAGCGACCCCCTAGATATAACCAGAATCCACGGTGTTACAGTTTGAACCATTTCTCATGGACCTCACTCACTCACCCACAGTCCCCGTTGCCCTTCACAGGGCTTTGACAGTGACAGATCATGGGAAGTAGAGGGTGGCCCTATCTGCTCCTCTACCATTAATCCAAGCAGATGATAAAGCTTCCTGGAATGCAGCTAATATCCCTTTGGAGAGGTGGCCAATTCTCAACGGTGGCAGCGGGTTATTCCTCATTCTTTGCTTCATTCTGTGCAAAGAGCCAGAGTGTTTTTAGGTAACAGGACATTTGTACTCATGACAAAATGAACAGGTTTGCATTTTGATAAGCACCATCACGGTAGCCAGTATTTTCCTGGGCTGTGGCTGGGAATCAAGGTAGCATAGAGAGTTTCACATGGGCAGTACATGAGCAGCCTTAACCATGGGAGAGCAGACAGATCCACCGCTTAACTCCCGTTGATATCCATTGATTTTCCACTGTCTCTTCCAGGGGATTTTTTTTAGCTAGATGCAAGGCTATCAGTACTGTCTGGACGTAACTGGGAGTTGTCCTTGGGTGAAACATGTGTGGGATATCTGCACCTGTGAGGAGTGTGTGTGTGTGTGTGTGTGCGCGCACGCGTGTGCGCGTGGCCTGCGCCACCATCACGTCTTGGCTGGATTATTGCAGTGGGTTCCTAACTGGCCTCTCTGCTTCTGACCTTGCCCTCTTACAGTCTATTCTCAACACAGCAGCCAGGACACTTCCTTTAAAACCCAAGTTAGGGAGCGCCTGGCTGGCTCAGTCAGTGGAGCATGGGACTCTTGGTCTCGTGAGCCCCACATTGGGTGTCGAGATTACTTTAAAAAAAGTCTTTAAAAATAAATGAAAAAAATAACACCTAAGTCCGACCATGTCACTCCTTGGACTGAAGCTCTTGTGTCATTCTGAGCAAAAGCCAAAGTCCTCATAGCAGCCTACAAGGCCCTACATGATCCAGTCCCCTGCTGCCTCCCTGATCTCCTCTCCTTCTCACTGTCCCCACTGCTCACTCCACTCCAACCACATGGACCTCCTTGCCACCCTCAAACTGCCAAGCACACTCCTACCTCAGGGCCTTTGCACTTGCTCTTTCCCCTGCCTGGAACATTCTTCCCAAGGTAGCCTCATGGTTTGCTTCCTCACTTCCTTCAAATGCCATCTAATAGGTGAGGCCTTCCCCAACCACCCACCATAAAATAAGCCCCCTGCACCCTAGTACTCTTTGTTCCCCTGTCCTCTAACTTTCCTCCATAGTACTTATCATAATCAGACATACTACATGCTTTCTTTATTGATTTTCTGTTTCCTGCCATTAGAATGTAAGTTCCATGAGGGCAAGGATTTTGCCCTTTTGTTCATGGCTCTGTCCTCTGTCCTTAGCATAGTGCCTGGCAGAGTAGGGGCTTAATACTTGCCACATGGCAACCTGCTGTCCACAGAACCTTGGGCATGAGGCCTTGTTGAGGGTGGAAGGCAGTGGCCTAGCACTGCCCAGTGCATGGTATATACAAGAGAGCCCTTGTGTGTGGGGAAGTGGTGGACAGTGGGAAGTCAGTGGGGTGGGGTACAGAATGCTAAGCCTCTGGGGATGCGTGCCATAGGTCATCCTATCTTGATGAGTGGCCCTTGAGCCCCCGTGGGCAAGGGGTCCAAGTTCTTGGCCCCTGGAGTGGCCTTACTAGGTGTTCTGAGAATGGGGATCAAGGGAACCCCAGTGATTCTGTCCCCCCTGCCCTTGGAGGACAAGTTGGAGGCAGGTGCTGGTCCCAATTCTACAATAACAATTATTTTGAAGTTTCTCCTTTCACATATATCGGCCCCCCACCTCCCAGACTTGTCTAATAGCAACTGAGTCATGGGTCAATGACGATGGCGGGTGTGTGGGTGGGGTTAACTGAGCCCATTGATCACCGGCTGAGACATCCTCCCCACTAAGGAACAAGTTAATAAACTCTTCAATGAGGAGGTGGTGATTAATGAACCAATCAGCTTGCCCTGTGATTGGGAAGTGGAATCAGATGGCAGGGTGGGACCACGGGAGGTTTGTAAGCTGTGGGAGGCTGGCTCCTGGTCCCTCTCACAGTCGTTCTAAATGCAAATAGGGAAGCGACTTTTTTAGGGGTTGTATCCTGAATCCAGGCCTTCCCCCACACCTTCTGGCTTCTCTACTATTTCTCCTCTGCTCCCATCTGTCCTCAGACCCCCCCACTCCCCAAGGCATGAGAGGCCGTCAATTCCCTTTGGGCATTTCACAATCCCTGTCATCTCTCTCTGCCGGGGATCAATACACTAGAAACCCCCTGTCACCACCCCAGCCAGGGCTGCTGAAGAGCAAATGGCCCCCACTCTCAGATATCCTTGTCCCCTGTAGCCTGCAGGGGTCCTTGTCTAGGCCCTGACCCCTGGGATTACAGCTGCCCCAACCAGCCCCGCTGGCTGTCCTCTCCATCCCGAGGGTGAGTACCTGCCTCTGTCCTTCCATGGCCTCTGGAGGAGTGTACTTTTATTTTTGCCGTCTGCTCCCCCAGCTGGACCCAGGCTTGTCCCTCGGTTTTCCTCTCTGTCTCTATGTCCTGACAACTCCCCAGACTGGGGCTCTGCAAGGTTAGTGGCGTGCCTCCTCCCTTGGGTTGGGGCTCCCCAGTGATGCTGCTGCTCCCCTCCCCTCAGACTGGGGATCCCCAAGGTTATGGCCATGACTCTCCTCTGAGACCAGGGGTCCTGGAGAACAGGGCTGTGCCCTGCCCCTCAGGTGAATGATTTTTCTCCTCCCTCTGAGTATAGGGTCCAGGTCCCCTCTTCTGCCTCCATGCTCAGCATGCTGCCCTCGCCTTTCTTGGGATATGCAGGGCCCTTGGGGCCTGACTGGTTGATAAGGAGCCGTTTCCGGAGAATGCAGGTGATTAAACCTATAAAAAGATGATTGAGGGAGCCCTAGACTCTCCACCTTGAGAGAGCTCTAAAAATAACACCCATGGCCATCTGTCCTGGAGGGTGGAGGGGCTGGCCCAGAACCAAGATGGCGCCTTCTGCCCTCAGCGGCTGATGGGACGCAGGGAAGCACTGGAGGCTCTGGCCAGGCTGGGAGAAAGGGACCTGGAAAGGGCTTTATGGGGAGACTCCCCAACAACCTTCTTTTCCCAGTGGGGGCAGGTGGGTCTGATGTGGTTGGCCTCTCAGAGAGGGTAGCAGGCTCCCAAATTAGCCTCCCCTCCCCTGCTCCCGTGCCCGACTTCTGAGCCCTATGGTCATTCCAGGTAGTGAGCCATTCTGCCCCTCAGCTGAGATGGCCTCTTCCTGGGGTCTACCCCAGCCCTTTCCTCTTGTTCGAATCCTAGGTTCCCTCCTCTCTCAGACCTTCAGTTTCCTCATCTGTAAAATGGGAATACATTCAGCTCATTGGGTTGTGCTGCGATCCTGAATGGCCAGTGCACAGTAGGTGCCTAATGAACAGAGTCCCTTCCTCTTTCTTTCAAAGGCCCTGGGCAAGGATTTTCGCCCCAGAGCCCAGTGGAGACTGCAGTGGGCTGGGGACAGTGGCACGTGCTTGGGCAGCCCTGGCATCACTTAACCCCAGAAGACACCAGTGCCCTGAGTGACATCTGGATGGGGATGGGGTACGCTGCCTTGGAAGGGATCTCTATGCCGGGCCTGCTTGGGCCTGGGTCTGTGTGTGCCCGGCTGGATGCACACGTGGCAGACTCAGCTGCTTCTGGGGGTGGGGACTGGCCTCGGCTTCCTCCCAGCCCTCTCCCCAGCTCTTTCACAGAGAAGGGACATAGTGGGGTGTCCAGAGAGGCCTCTCCTCTAGGACATCATAAACATCAGGTCAAAAGCCAAAGCCATAGCTCCTACCCAGCTTCCAGTAGAAAGATTCTGCCCCTCCTTAGCCCCTCTCCAAGGAACTGCAGAGCGAGGGCTGAAAAGGTTGCCTTTTCCATGGACCCGTCACAGGTCCCACTGGCTGGAGGTTGTGGCCAGCCCAGGCTCCTCATTCCCACCCACGGGTAGGCTAGGGAAGATGGAATCTTATCCCTGGTCCTAGGGGCTGCCCCAGGAGTCTAGATACAAACGTTTCACTTCTTCGGGAGGGCTGCACCTGCTGTTGGGGGGGCTGTGGGGTGAAGATGGGGTTCAGGTTCTGTCCAGAGTCTGAGTCTGAGTCTGGTGGCTGCCCCCTCATCTCCTGCAAGGTGGAGACATCACGCACCGTCTGGGTGTGCACTCAGCGATCTGGCGGGGGTGGAGGCAAGGAGGAGGAAAGGCCCTCCCCACCCCTCGAGCTCCCCCTCCCCCTCGGACTCTCCCTCCCTTTCCAGGCCGAGATATAAGCCCCGTAGGGAAAGCGCTGAGCAGAGGAGGAGGCCACAGCCCGATCTGCAGCAGTCCAGCCCTTGGGACTCCTTTCGCTTTCCACCTGCTCATCTCTGCTTCCAGAGCTGTCGCCGTGAGTGGCCCGGGAATGGTCTGGTGCGGGGGAACCCGGGCTGTTTTGTGGGGAAACTGAGGCTGGGATGGTGGAAATTGGTGCTGAGCGGCCAGCATAGCCCTCTGCCTCCAGCTACCGTTTTGGGCAGTACGAGTGGGGGTTGGGGAGGCCAGGCTTATGCCTCTCTGACAGATGGGGAAACCGAGGCAGAGACGGTGCAGTGCCCGAGAACACACAGCGAGCCGGCGGCTGAGCCTTGGTCCGGTAGTAGCCCTGCACAGGCCGGGGAGCGTGGGCCCGACGGCCGCCTCGGCCTCCCGCCGTCGGGTGTCGAGGCTGGGGACGACCCACGATCCCTGCCCCCTCTCCAGATGGTGACGGTGCGCAGGCCGTGGCCCGCCATGGCCACAGTGCTGCTGGCCCTGCTCGCCTGCCTGGGGGCGCTGGTCCACGCCTACCCCGCCAAACCCGAGGCTCCCGGCGAAGACGCCTCGCCGGAGGAGCTGAGCCGCTACTACGCGTCGCTGCGCCACTACCTCAACCTGGTCACTCGGCAGCGGTGAGCGCGCGCGCGCGTCGGCCGGGCGCGGGGTCCTCGGGGCTCCCGCCCTCCGCCCAGGGGCGTGTCCGGGGCTGACCCCGCCCACTCTGGCCCCGCCCCCAGGTATGGGAAACGCTACAGCCCGGAAGCGGCCCTCTCGAAACTACTCTTCCCCGACGGCGAGGACCGCGGGGTCAAGTCACGGTAAAAGCGCCCCTCCTCCCACCCCCAGCCACACTTCCTGACCCCTAGTGCTCGGTCTGGGTTGTGCGGCCCCACGGAGCCCCACCCTGGCCCCGCCACCTAGCGCTTTCCCCCAGTCTAGCCTCCTCAGATCCGACGCCGGGCTCTGAGCGATTCCTTTCCTTTCCCTCCTACAGGCCAGAAGGCGCGTACATGTGGTGACGACCCCAAGGGTTCCTGGGAGATATGCTAACTACACCGACCTCATTTGCATGGTTGCTCCTGACCCCGGAACCTGGGTTCCTCTCCCTGCCTGCTGCGCCTGGGGGGTGGGTGCGGGATGGGGTCTTCATTCCATTTCTCCGTGTCCCCAGCCCCTGGGCTGGAGGGCTGTGTGTGGTCTTTCCCTGCTTCCCAAATAAAGAGCAAATTTCACTGAAACGGAATGTGTGCGTTTGTATTTCCTTTCCCTTCTCCTTCGTGGAGGTGGCATCCAGGGGGAGTGGAGGGTGGAGGCACCAGCCAGGAGAAGACCGGACGCCAAAGGCTCCCCAGGACAAGGCTGGGGCAGAGTGGGGGACTCTCTCTGCTCAGAGCTAAGAGAAGACACTGTGGCCCAGCAGGGGCGGGGAGGACGGAGCCCGAGCAAGGGACCTCTGTGGCACTCTCAAGTCGGGTTGGAAGTGGGGCAGGATGAAAGTTCTTGACAAGAACGGGGAGGGTGGGAAGGAGCTTGCTAGGCAGCCTAGGAGAGCAGATGGGGACAGAGGTGCTCTAGCCACCTGCCTCCAAAGGAGCAGGTGGTTGGGGGCATGGACTCAACACTAGTACCTCAGGTCAGTTACCTTGAGGAGATGTATTACTAGCCTCCAGGGCTGTAGTGACGGGGGTAGAGATGGGATCCAAGATGGGACTGTGGAGGAAGTCATTTGGGGGGTGAGGTGGGTGTATGTGTGCTGGGGGACACGTCATTTCTAACATCCCCCTTCCCTGGACAGGAGGTGCAATGGGAGTGTGGAGGCTGCCCTTTCCCTTAGCAACTGCCCTCCCCCACATTGCTGAATTCCCACTCCATGGAGAAGCCACTCACTGTGCCTTCCTGGTGACAAGGCTATGGGGACACCCTCCAATGGCACCCCCCACATTCCCACTAGACACTGAAGGCACTGTGGATGTTTAAACTGGAGTCTGACCCAAATCCCTCACCACTCTGTACCTATGACCGAGGAATCCCAGAGCCTGCCTGCAGGCTGATCTTCCCTGATACCCTTCCTTCCCAGCCCCTTTCCTTCGGGAAGCCTGCCTTGGTTGTCCCTGATCTGCACTCTTCTTGCCCTCTATGGCAGCTCAGCTCTCATGGCCTTGCTCTGTTCTGCACATGTCACTGTGCCCGGTCTGAGGAGCCCCTAAAGGAAGGGCCTATGTCTTCCCACTCAGACAGCCTCCTCGGTCTGTGGGCTCTCTCCTGGGCCTCTAGGCCAGCAGGACATGCACAAGCCCAAGGCGGGGAGCTGGGGATTGAGGAGGAGAATCAGGTTGAAGCCAAAGCCCCAGACCCAGAGCGGGTCCGCAGTTCAGGAAGGCTGGGTGTGGCACTTTGGAGGGCAGGAGTCTCGCAGGACTGTTTGCAGTTAGGTGGCTCTGGGGGCAGGGAGAGAAGATCCTAAAGCCGGCTCTGTCATAGCTGCCCTAGGGGGCCTGGGGCTCTGACTCCTATCCTCTCCTGTGCTGCCTGCCTTTGAAGATAGGGCAGGAATGGGTGCCAGGGAGGCAGGTCCGGGGTCTGGCGCACATCACAAGCTGTGTGGACTCTGACGCTCGAAGCCTTTGTCCGGGCACTCCCCGGCCCGCAGAGCCCTTTCCCTCCTTTCCAGTCTGGAAAACATCTTCAGGATAGTGTGTTCACCTCCTCCCAGAAGCCTCTCCTGATTTCTCAGGGTAGAGTTAGTTTCTCTGGTTCTCTCTCCCTGCTGTATTGTCATTATCTGAGATCCACCTCCCGTGTCATCTTGCCCTTTCTTTCCTCCAATCCCAGGCCCTCTGCAGCAGGAGAGGAGGAGCGGGAACACACAGGAGCTGCCACGAGCTTCGGTTCATTTTGTGGTCAGAGGAGTGGGACGGTGTGTGCTGGTGTCCATGGCCCCCTGTCTGGCGGTCTGCCTGGGAGGGCTTCGGTCAGCTGGAGGCTGATGGAAGAGACCCCTGGTGTGAATTATGCATGGACCACAGACAATTTCAGTTTGACCTGTCTGGTTGACCATGGGTGACATGGGGTCACTCCCATTCACTGGGAGGAGTGCGGAGCCGGAGTGTTAATCCACAGGTGACCAGACTCAGCTAGCGTTGCTGCTGCAGGAGCCTTAGATGTGATATTAATGGTGACAGTAGGTACCTTTTGAAAGAAGCGCTTACGTACGTGCTAGACACCGAGCTATTTGTTTTACACGCACCATATTGCTAGAATATTGATTTGGCTTTTTAAATGGAGGCAGAATTAGCAGCGGCTGAAACAAGACAGCAGTTTATTTCTCCTTTATATAAAATCCAAGTGGCATCTGGGGATCAGCAGCCCTGTTCCAGGAGGACATCCAAAAGCCCAGGGTCCTATTTTGTGGCATCCCCATGTCCTCCTCCATGTGACTGAAGATGGCCCACCATCACCACCTCCGTGTTCCGGTCCCTGGGAAGGGAGGGAAGGGGGGAGTGTAGGTGTGCTGGTTACTATGCAGATTTGCAGTTACCCTAAGACTTAGCAGCTTCAACCCACCATTTCATTTCCCTCATGATTTGGTGGGTCAGGATTGGGAAGGGTTCAACTAGGCACCTGTCCCTTGGAGTCTTTCAGGCAGTGACAGAGGTTGGCTGGGGCTGGGGTCGTCGGAGGGCACCCCTGGGTTGATGCCCAAGAAGGCTCACTCACTCACGGGTCTGGTGGGTGCTGCTGGCTGCTGGCCGGGGGCTCAGCTGGGTCTGTTGACCCAGCACCTCCATGGGGGCCCCTCCAGCGCCATATTCTTGGGGTAGCTGGACCCACATGGTAGCCGACTCCCCCCCTCACCCACTCCCTTCCCAGTGTGAGGACTCCGGGAGAACCAGGAGGAAGCAGTGAGCCCTTGGCTTCCTGGGGCTACTGTAACAAAGCACCACAAGCCGAGTGCTTTAATCTGGAGGCTAGAAGTCTGAAGTCCAGGGGCTGGCGGGGTTTCTTCCTTCTGAGGGCTGTGAGGGAAGGGGCTGTTCCAGGCCTCTCTCCTTGGCTTGCGGACGGCTGCCCTCTCTGCGTGACTGTTTCACGTCCAAATGTCCCCTTGACTTAAACACAGCAGTCATATTGGATGAGGGGTCCGCTCTCCTCCAGGGTGACCTCATCTTTTTTTTTTTATTCTTATGTTAATCCCCATACATTACATCATTAGTTTTAGATGTAGTGTTCCATGATTCATTGTTCGTGCACAACACCCAGTGCTCCATGCAGAACGTGCCCTCCTCAATACCCACCACCAAGCCAACCCATCCTCCCACCCCCCTCCCCTCTAGAACCCTCAGTTTGTTTTTCAGTCCATCGTCTCTCATGGTTCGTCTCCCCCTCCGATTT